>NC_091058.1:137884508-138198258 GCF_000393655.2 Nicotiana sylvestris
ATGTGTTCAAAATCAAGAAGAGGGAGGACAAAATGCTGCGATAGTTAGTATCTCGCTTCCAAATGGAACGGATGGAGCTACCGCCAATCTTCGACGACTGGGCAATGCAGGCTTTCACTTAAGGTCTGAATGAGCAAAGCTCGGTGGCTTCAAAACAGTTGAAATGTAATTTGATCGAGTATCCAGCTGTGACCTGGTCAGACGTCCACAACCGATACCAGTCTAAGATCAGGGCCGAAGACAACTAGCTGGGAGACCCCTCGCGCTCAATATACCCAAGCAGGCTTCCGACAAAGGAACCAAAGCCAAAAAAATAAAGGTATCAGCTATACACCGAAGATAGGAGGAACTCCCCAAGATGCAACCCACCTCGTAATGATCGAAGGATAGACCGAGGACAGGATCCTCGGAGACCCATCAACAGGGCCAGATTCGATAGGAATGCAGGGCCAACGAGGGCACCTCACTTATTAGAGTACAACTTCAACGTCGATGTATCAGACATTGTATTTTCCATCAGTAAAATTAGAGACACCAGGTGGACCAGGCCTGCACAATTATAACTTAGTGTGCGAATTTCACAACACACACGGCTACAGGACCGAGGATTGCCATCAACTCCGAGAAGAGGTAGCTCGACTACTTAACAAAAGTCACCTCCGGTAATTCCTCAGCGACCGAGCCAAAAATTAGTTCTGAGAAAGAGAGGCGGCCAAGAAGAACGAAACAAATGAGCCACAACATGCCATCCACATGATCTTGGGAGGCATCGATGCCCCGCAGGAACCCGTGATGAGAAGGATAAAAATATCCATCACCAGAGAAAAGTGAACCCGGGGGTATATACCCGAGGATGCCCTCACATTCAGCGAAGAGGACACCGAGACCTTGTCTCAACCTCACAATGATGCACTGCTAATCTCTTTCCTTGTAAATTGTTTCAAATAAACCATGTACTCGTGGATCCAGGTAGCTCGGCCAACATTATCAGGTCGAGGGTGATAGAGCAGCTCATACCGCTTGACCAAATTATGCCTGCCACTCGAGTCCTTAATGAATTCAACATGGCAAGTGAAACAGCGAAAGGAGAAATCACTCTCCCAGTCATCGTGGCCGGTAAAACCCAAAATGCTAAATTCCATGTCATCGAAGGAGGCATAAGGTACAATGCCTTGTTCAGACGGTCATGGATACACTACATGAGAGCAGTCCCATCCACTCTCCACCAAATGATGAAATTGCCGATAATTGATGGGATTAAAACCATCAACGGGGAACAACATGTGGCAAGGAAAATGTTCGCGGTACACGATGTGGTACCAGCACCAATACCTCCACCCACAAAAGAGCCGAAGGGTAATCAAACTACACCTTCGATTAAGCCCGATTATACAAAGTAAAGGACCGTACTGCATCCTCATCTCGACTAACTAGGACATATCGGTCCTCAAAACATCGCCGATATATCCCACACTAAGGTATAACCATCTCCCTTTTCATTTCATATTTCATACTAACCCTTATGCAGGTGCCCAACCGAAGCAGTCAAAGCGCTAACCCAGCTCGAAGACCTTAAGGTTTTAAAGCATCCATTGTACTCCTTTCCTTTGATCGGGTTTTTATCCCGAAGTGTTTTACTGGCAAGGTTTTTAACGAGGCAATGTCCGCATGCTACCTAAGGGAGACTCAACAAGTATTCGAGGTTTCTTTCGCAATCAACCTCGAACACTGGGGGGCATCCCCCCTGGAAGGTCATCCGCTCAGAAAAGCCAAGAAACGCCAAATAGGGCTCCAATAGGAAAATAATGTACCGAGCCAAACGGTCAAACGAACCGTGTCCGTATAGCCTAGTCCCCGACGGCGAAAATATGTACACTTGTACCACATAATTGAAGAATATCTTTTATCAAAGCATCTCACACTCCAAAAGAAGCTAAGCACCTTCACAAAAATGACTCCTCCGCCGAAAACGTCCCGAATACTTGGGGACTGGTGTCAACAATTCAAAATTTGAATGACCTCCGGGTCAAGACTCCTAAATCATAAGCCCTCAGATGAGGCAACATGAAAATCGCGAAACATCTCCAATGCCGAATATACCCCGAATACTCGGTGACTTGTGTCAAATTCTCAAAAAACGTACGACCTCAGGGTCGGACCTCCAAAATCGTAAGCCCTCGATGAGGCAATACAAAGTTTGCAAATAATGGCTCCCAAGTCAAGAAACCCTTGATGACTTGGGGACTGCCGTCAAGCCACCTCCATCGACGTGTCAAAACCCGAGGCCATAAGACCCCGAGCGGGCAGACTCGGTCTCGTAAGACCTACATAAGGCAACAACTATTTGTAAGACCTTAAGCAAGACATTAACCACACTTGTACCAAATGACAATATCTATAAGACCTCAAGCAAGGCATGAACAATACTTGTGCCAATTATCCAAAACTGTAAGACCTCAAAGGCATGAAAAACATTTAAGACCTTACTAAAGGCATAAGCCCGATCTCAAAGTTTCGGCTATATATTAAACTTGTAAGACCTCTAAAAAGGCATACCCTCGATATAGATGCCAAAACTATCTCACTCGGGACTCAAAGGCTCCGGCCGAACACAAGTGACTCCGGTCACACGGCTGTACCAGCCAAACCAATGCAACTCAAGGATGCCCTACTGTTGCTACAAAATCATAGGCCTTCAATTACTCCGAATCTACTTCGAAAAGAACCTGTTGAATAGGCTACCCTTGCTACAGGCAACTACTTCGAAAAGAATCGGTTAAATAGGCTACCCTCGATACAGGCAAAAGCGCTTCGACCATGTCAGCTCTTAACCATCGGCTTTGAGATACTCAGCCTCTAAGCCAAACCTCCTAAGGTGCTCGATCATCGCCAAATAATGACTCACAATCGAGGTTTTTAAGTCAGGAAAACACTATCTATCCTTATAGAGGAAAAAATAAAGCCCACATAAAAGGTCGCATCGACCAAGCACATAAGAGCCGTTGTCGCCAGCCTAATGAGCCTCAGGGCTACCCACATAAAAGGTCACATCGACCAAGCACGTAACAACCATTGTTGCTAGTCTAATAAGCCTAGGGACACACACATAAAAGGTCGCTTCGACCCAAAGCGTAAGAGCCACGGTCGCCAGCCAACACAAATACAAAACTTGAGGGTCGAATGAGCTCGAGTCATAACCCGATTCGGAGACTAAATCCAAAATAGTTGACTAAATATGCTTAAGAGCAAGGCGTAAGAGCCATTGTCCCCAGCCCACACTAAAAAAGGCCGAATCAGCCCAAGGCATAAGAGCCATTGTCGCCAACCCACACTAAAAAAGGCCGCATCGGCCCAAGTGTAAGATCCATCATCGCCAGCCCACATAAATTTTCACATCGACCAAGCGCGTAAGAGTCATCATCGCCAGCCCACATAAATGGTCACATCGACCAAGCGCGTAAGAGCCTACGGGCTAGCCTAATGAGCCCCAGGTCCATATCACGAATCTAAGGATTCCTACCAACCAGAAACCAGCTCGCTTGGCCAAATTCAAGATAGAAAAAGATACGAAAGAAATAAAGCCGCAAAGTTTTCTTTCATACACATATGCAAAAAAATGCAATCTCCACCTACAAACATGCTACGAAAGTGCTACATACATATGACAAAATCTATGCCCCCCTAGGGGCTACGACCTGCTAGCCTCATCTTCACTTTCTTCGCCATCGGGCAAAAGCAACCGAGTGTCACGCTCGTCTGCCCTTGCTAGCATCAATTCCTCCGAGAGGGCGAAGCCCCTAGCACAGATCTCCTCGAGGGTCTTTCTTCGAGACTTGCAACAAGCATATTATTTAATCCCCCCTTTGTGGTCAAGGATCCTTCTCAACTCAGTTTGAGCATCAGCAGCATCCTTTGAATAGATCGCCATCTCCTAGTCATCCTTAGTCCGGCTTATTACAGCTCTAGCCCAAGCATCAATGACTTCAGCCCTGATCGTCGAAAGCTCAGACTTGAGCTTTGTAATCATTTTTGTCTGAATCTAAGCATTATCACGAGCTAAGCAAAGTTGAGCTTCAAAAGTAGGAACTTTATCCAGGGTGTCCTTCCCCTCTATAGCCCGAGCCTCCGCCCGAGATTTTAGCTCATCATGCTCATGCCTGGCCCGACCAACTTTATCTCAAAGGCACTTTAAGGCCTCCGTATTTTTCTGCAACTGAAATAAACTAAGCATTAGCCTCAAGAACTAGGAGGCGGAATGCTCGCTCACCCAGGACAGAAATTTACCTGCTCCTTCAGGTGGTTCTCATAATTCAAGCTCCGGTCCACCTCATACTGCAAGTGTACCAGCTCGACTTCCTTTTCATCACAAAGGAGCCTAAGAGATCTCTCCTTATTCAGAGTTTTCCATAGCCTAGCTTCACAATGAAGCAACCCGGACTTAAGCTTGTCGAACGCCTGCAAAAGAAAACCCAATAAGGAAGGGAAGGAGCAAAGCTCGAAAGACCTATGCCGAAACTCACCACAAAGTGAAGCCGTTGGGCTTTCTCAAAGGCCGAGTGCACACCTGCAAATCCAGTTCCTTCAGCCTTGAAAGAGTAACTCCGATCGAAGCACGGTTGTTCGGTGTATGTGACCCTGATTTTCTAGTATCTCCCAAAGTACTATCGATGGAAAAGAAGGCAATAGAAACGGAGAAACCCTCTTTCTAGAACTAGGAATTGCGGACACGGCAGGCCCAGATGATGCTTCCACTCCAAAGCCCCAGTCCCGTTCTGCCTTATTTTGAGCGCCATCGCCCTGTAAAAGCATCCCTCGCTTATTGTTGTCATTTTTCAGCCCGGGAGTTGGCAACTCTTCCCTCTCACTAGAAGAGCGCGACCTCGCTTTGAAAGGCTCTTCAATGCCTACAATAGCAAGCTTAATATGCATATAGGGAAAATGCCTCTCCAAATAAAGGAAGGGAGGGGAAAGTATAACATAACGCTCACCATGTTGTTTTCACTTCCCATCTGCCCCGAGACACAACTTTCCATTTGTGCTCATCACAAGTCGAGTGGGTCACCAACTTTTGGACCCAATCCGACAAATTAGGAACATCGCTCGGCGCCTATGAAACCGACTTTTGCCATAGACAAAATTGAGAGGGCACGAAATGCACCACTTATGTGTATAGTTACATTCCTCAAGGAATGGCACAAGCTCCAGGGGGATAATGTCAGCGGTCCGCACTCGAACGAAGCGACTCATCCACCCCCGGTCTCTATCTTCCTCATCATCAACAACGAAGGACGTGGTCGATCGGAATCATAAGGTTAGTAGACCTCGATGGTGGAAGGGCAGTTACAACCTAACAAGATGACTAAGGGTGAATTCAAGCCCCGCCTTCTCCGCGAAAAATCTCACCATCAATACTGTTCGCCAAAATGATGGATTGATTTGCGCCAAGGTAACCCGATACTTTAGGTAGAAGTCGAGCACAACCCTATCGAGGGGGCCCAGTGTGAAAGGATATATGTACACATTCAAGAATCCATCGATACGATCCGTGATGCCCTCTCCCATGGGAAGTATCTGTAACATTACCTTTTTCCCCCCTTTCGCAGTCTTTTTTCACTAACACAAGATGTTCTTCTCCTATCGAAGAAGCAACCTTCAAGGAATACTCTTGTTGGTCCTGAATGTTGGAGGCAGAGCTCTCCCCTCTCTACTGGGCAGACCCCAATGCAGTAGTCATGATTACAGCAAAATTGGAGAATTAAAGCAGGAATCCGTGCAAGTAAGGTTTGAAGTAGAAAGAAAAAGGCAACTACTTAAAATGGTGGGATCTCCAAAAAAGCAAAAACATCCTTGTATATATACTAATGGAAGAAAAAACCGCAACGAGCCGCCTGCCTCAAAATTGATTAACAACATCTTCGCCAGTCCCGAGGTGGTACCCGACCTCGAGGATCTCCATCAAAAAGAAGCTAGGATCCTAGAAGCCAACAACGTCTTCGCCGGTCCGGAGGTGGTACCCGACCTCGAGGACCTCCATCAAGAGGAAGTTATGTTCTGAAAGGCCAACAACACCTTTGCTAGTCCTGAGGTGGTACCCAGCCTCGAGGACCTCCATAAAAAAGAAGTTAGGCTCTGAAAGGCCAACAACACCTTTGCCATTCCCGAGGTGGTACCCGACCTCGATGACCTCCATCAAAAAGAAGTTAGGCTCTGAAAGGCCAACAAAACCTTCGCCAGTCCTGAGGTGGTACCCGACCTCGAGGACCTCCATCAAAAAGAAGTTAGGCTCTAAAAGGCAAACAACATCATTGCTAGTCCAGAGGTGGTACCCAACCTCCAGGACCTCCATCAAAAGGGAAGGTTAGGCTCCAGAAAGCCAATGACATCATTGCGAGACCCGAGGTGGTACCCGAACTTGGGGGCTTTTGTCAAAAGGGAATCAGACTCCAAGGAAATAAGCATTTAAACTCCACCCGTATGGGCTTGGCCCCGGGACACTGTCTGAGCTTGGATAAACACTTTTCCTAGATCTATCAACAGCGCCTTAAGGCTATTTACACTATGTTCAAAGCAAGTTTCCAGGTGGTCAAGATTTGAATGAACTTCCACTCGGGGACTGCCCTCGAAAGATCAAAGAAAGTACCTGTCCATGGGCTGCCGAGCAAATTCCTTCTCAAAGGTTACCACAGAGCTTATGTAATAAATCATGGTATCAAGTCCTAAAGCGTTACTCTCGTTCTACTCGAAGTAAAGGTCTCAGCGACCCGAGTTCATCGGCCCGATCTATGCTCAATCCAAGGGATCGCAAAAGGTTCCGTGCGAATCCGTATTAATCGATCAGAGGACATAAATAACACTCGCATCTAGGTTCAATGTTGGTAGTATCCGATAAAATCACGTATTCAGAGTCTCCACAAGTGCAGATGAAAGGAAATATAGCAAGCATCAAAGACAAAATTGAGGAAACATCTTCATATTCATAAAAGTTCGATTACAAAAGCCCACAAGGGGTCATTACATACAATTACAAAAGCCCACGAGGGGTCCTTACAAAAAAACAAAGAAGAAAGAAGGTGTACATATAGTAAAAGCCTAATAGCCTAGCCTACTCTCAAAGTCACATCCTCGGCAGCAACATCTTCGGGCATCATCTCCTCGGGCGTACGTCCTCAATGACAATATCTTCCAAGCACAACCCTCTCGGGAGTCTTATCTCAATCCTCCAGAATGGCATCTTCGAAAGGGGAGACGACGAAGAGGAAAGCAATGGAGAAGAGAAAAGTGACGCGGAAGAGGCTAGAAGGAGCGAAGAAGTGGCTGCGTGAAAAATCTGGCTAGTATGGATTTTGCCAGGCAGTATTGTAAAGCCACTTCTTGGGATGTTGCCCCGGTGCAGGATGCAACAGTTAGTAGATAGTGCCACCTCACTCCATGGGAAGCAAGGGGAGCGAGATGCCACACCGGGTAATGGGGGGAGGTGAGTAGTGGTGTATAGTCCGAGCTCCTTCTTGAGCAGTGGTGTATAGTCCAAGTATTCCCTTGGATGGACAGAAACTGGTCCTCTACTTCATCGTCCCGAGCCAACAACGACATCAATAACAATAACAAAACAATGTAATCTCGCTCGACCAGAGAAGGTCCAGAAGATAGGCCGCAACATGACTGATAAAAAAAAGTACTGCCATACAATCTTGAGGCCATGGGCCTCAAACATGGTGAAAGACAAAGAATAAAGATGGTAAGGAGGAAGGAATGGATAGATACGGGAGGATACTTTGATGAAAGATTGATCCCAGGAGGCTCCCATTTATAAAAAGGGAGGCAACGTAACCAACGCCGCCATTATTGCCCTTGAAAGACATAACATCGAGCACATTTAATGCGTCCTTGGGAGCTAAATCGATGATGACATTATGGCTTTGAAGAATGCGAAATCGTAATGCTTTGAATGAACTTGGAGAAGCGAAATGACGGAACGCGTCGGTAGTCACGGAATCTTGTGTCATTAGTATGACGTCATCACGGGAAGTCCGAGGATTCGGATGTCAAGGTCATTTCATATCGCTCCTCTCCAAGAAACACGGGGACTATCTGTATACGGCAAAATCGAAGGGTCCCATTTCTTGTCATTAAGGCATTATAGAGGATCATTTCGAAGCCTCAAGGCTTTGAGGTTGTGGACGAGTTTTCCTCCCTCGAAGTTCGTCGATGCCTGACCTAGGGATAATATTGGCCACAACCACAATAGATATGGGGAGTTCCCAAGGAGTGCAGCCAGGGCCGATAAAATCTATCAGGCTAGTCTGAACCTGCACCATAACATTAGCTAGCTGTCCCATTCTACTTCTTTGTCATTAATGTATTTTGTACTATGTTGGGATTCCCCTCCTATATAAAGGAGATCCTTGCCATTTTGTAGAACCTTATTGCTTCAGCTGCTCCACACGAAATAGATAAGAACATCCTATTGGCTCTATCACATATTCTCTTGATATTATTGCTTTTATTTATTATCTTCATATTTATTCATCATTTATTGCCTATCATTGGCCATAAAGAGCTTCCGTTCATTCTCTTATAGCTGTTAGCCATATTCCGACCCCCCTCGATAGCTCCCTGCCAAGCTCCGGAATCGACCTCGAGGCCCCAATAATTGGCCCATCAGTTTGGTTATCACTTCGCTCCTTTCTTTTTATCTCACTTCTAAACTTCACACATAACATCAACTGTTTAACAAACTAGCATAAAAATAGATCACGTATTTTTAGAGTCCCATCAACAAATTTAATTGTTATTAGCATTTTCACGGTAAGCATTATCTTTTGTGAATTATAGTTATTTATGATGCTTACACTTAGTATGGAAATATTTATCTTGAATATGATAATATGTTGTCTGCCTATGATCACTTGTCCTACCTATGGAATCTTTAATCAATTATTAATCAAGTTGTTGAGTGATTCTTGATGACTTTCATTTCCGAGTCTAAACAGTCTGCATGACTAAAGTTGTAATGTCCTTAAATGATTGTTCATGTTTACCTAAACTTTGTAGTCTCTTTAACTAGTGATTCTGCTGTGATTTTTACTTCTACAGATTGCTTCTCTGTATTCTGTTAGTCTTGTGATCGAGTTTATGCTTTAATAATCCTAACTGAGATAAAACTTGAAAGTTCATAAGCTCATCCATAGCATGAAATTTAAGTGTTTTAATGCTTTCCTTCTCCATACCTGTATTTGCTAACTCCAAAGGCAACTCCTAGGCTGTCACTATGACATTCTCATAATTATACCTAATTCTTGGTTGCACTTACATGAAATAGTCTTGTTTGAATTAAACTTTCTTCTTTTTATGAATACCAATAGTTCTACTGTAAACATTCTGTTAAGATTAAGCTAACCTCTTTTTAATAGAACAAGTCATGATCATGTTTTGTTATGGTTAACTTATCACTGCTGTTAAGCTAAACTTAGTTGTCTCATGACTAGTTAAAATCTTCATTTACATGTTTAATTCAAAACTTACTTGATGTAGTATTTCCCTATCTTTAATCTTTTTAAACTACTGTTGACTGTGTGAAGCGTACATGCATTTATCATTAAGTTATCTTTCATAAAATTAGGACTTAGTTATTCTGTTATAATCAAGTGATAATTTTTAAAAGCTGAAGCATGACTACTTCACATTTAGATACTAAGCTAGACTATATGTCTGAGTTAAACTTGTTTTGATATAATACTCCCTTTATCTGTAATCCCTCTCTTCATGACATGTTTAACTTGATTTTGTGTTGTGCAAAGCTCTCCTATCTGTATGAAGTCATAACTTCACTTGAAATGTCTATGTGTAATTGACTGAATATCATATGGTCCCTGTTTGACTTCATGTTCTTGTTTTAAATTGTACCCAGTCCTTTCCTCATTGCAAATATGAACTAAATCTGATCCTTAAACCTTGTGAGAAGTCCTTGTTTGATACTGTCTGAACATAGTTGTATGCTTAAACTAATACTGTTAGAATATGATCCTGTTGAGCCCTTAGGTATTTTATGTTCAAATCCGTGAACCTGTAGCTATGTTGAGAGTTTGATCATGTTTTTAATATATTTGGTAGCTTCTGTGTTAGTTGTGACTATTTGTCTGAACCTTTATTAACACCTCTTAAAATTCCAATTAATGTTGCTGACCCATGTATGTGGTAGATTCAAACTAATCATTTCACAGTTAGTTTGCCAGGACATGAGCATCTGTATCTTTGTGTTGTTGCATATATGAACCCTTTATAGATTACCTTCCCTTTGAGTGTGTTATTCTCTAATGTTTGGACCTTTAACAATATGTTTGTGATGTTTCTGCTCCTCTTCTATGTGTGTTCGAAAGTCCGACCTTTAGGCTTACCTAATATGTATTTTTTATTTGGTATCAAATGTAGTCTATGTCCTCTTATGTTATTCTATTAGGAGGGAAAATATATTTTTGTGGTAAGGGATACTATACCACTTAGTTTACATTGAAATTTCCTTATTGGCATTTAAACCCACAAGGAAAATATGTTGTTAGTGGTTAAGGGTATTTGGGAGTGAAGTTCAAATCTAGGTTGGGCTGCTCTCCCCGGCATAAGCATTGCCCTGGGCCTTGAGTCCTTTGGAAACTTTGAAATGTCGGGGGATTCAAAGGGGGCATTGACCTTGAGTAGAACTTTCTCCTTAGCCCTTAATTCATTGACATTTTTGTTTCTTTAGGGGTTTAGTATTTAATGACAACAAAAGGTCGTCAATGTAAATTATTTGCCATGTATAACTATCATATTAGTATAACTTCCCATAGTATTTGAATATTGATATTTTCTTGTTCCAGTCATTTTCTTATATATATGTTCATACATGTTTGAATATGTTGAAAATATGGAGCATGTATCTAATGATTATTTTTCTCTTTTGGGCATGTACACATTTGGCCTCAGTCCCAATCCCAGCCTTGTTACATTTTTTCGGAGAGTCTAGTCAGCTACAGCCGTATCTCTCTATTGTTGGGCCTACCTTCTTGAGGCCCCATCACCAGAGTCCAGTCCTTTTTCCCTTAATTCCATTGTTGTTATTTATTGCTTCTTTAGTTTAGTTGACTGCTTCATTACTTTTACCTACTACCTTATCACTTTATCGTATTTTGTTATCATGTATTTCACACCCATATGTTAGAACACATACTTTATCTTCATGCTTTAATATCATATAAAACATAGGAAAACTTTAAATAATATAGGATTTAAAAGGAATTAGTTAGTAATTAATCTCTAAGCTTCAGAACTCTTTTTAACATATCTCAAGACACTCACATTCCTCTTAAGCCTCATCCCCTTTTATGTACTCTCCCTTAGATATATATAGTAAGCCGTACTTTTAATATTAATTAAGCATAGTACAAATAACCGATCCCTTAAAATTAGTCTAAGTCCTGTGGAGCTACCTCACGTAGATTTTAAGGGGTGCCTAAAACCTTTCCCTTGATGTAACGACCCGATCGATCATTCTGAGCAATTACACTTCGCTCGGTAGTTTTTGGCACAAGTAACTCCGTATGATGTGTTATAACTTATGTGAATCATCGGTTTTGGTTTTCAGGTTATTCAGAATCACTATAAAAAATATTTTAGGTCAATCGGACGTGATTTGATAGGTTTAGGCATCAGTTGTGGAAGTTTGAAGTTTCAAGTTCATTAATTTCAAATTAAGGTGTGATTCATCGTTTCAATGTTGTTACGTGTGTTTTGAGGCATCGAGTAGGTCCGTTTTATGATATGGGACTTGCTGGTATGTTCAAACGTGGTCTCGAGAGGCTAGGGTGAGTTTCGAAAGAGGTTTGGATCATCTTCGTTTCATAGTGCATAACTAAAGGCTGCTGGTTATGGTGTTTCCACATCTGCGAAAGAATTCACACAGATGCGAGTCCGCAAATGTAGACAGTTGATCGCAGAAGTGAAGGAAGGCTTGGTTGCAATGGATCGTAGAAGCGGGAATAGGGGCGCATAAGAAGCGAAGATCTTGAGCGCAGAAGGGAGAGTTAGCACGGAAGCGTGTTTGGATTTGCACCTACAGTTTCGTAGAATCGGATGTTCATTCGCAGGTGCGAGGGATCAGTTAATTAGTGGAGTCCACAAAAGCGGAGCTCGTGTCATAAAAGCGACTCCGTAGAAGCGGCTAATTTGTCCGCAAATGCGGAAATTGCTGGGAGAGGATATAAATCGAGGTTTTGGGTCTTTCTTCATATTTTGAGATGTGAGACTCGGATTGAGGCGATTTTGGAGAAAATTTCATCACAAGGATTGGGGTAAGTGTTCTACACTTGGTTTTGATTTTATTCCATGAATCTATCTTCATTTTTGGCAATTGGTTGATGAATTTTAAAGAAAAATTGGCGGTTTTGGCCTAAAGTTTCATTATATGAATTTTTGATTTTTGAACACTGATTTGGAGTCGGAATTGAGTGAAACTAGTATGGTTGGACTCGTAATTGAATGAGTTGTTGGATTTTATGAATTTTGTCGAGTTTGAGGCATGGGCCTAGGTGTGAGTTTTGGCCGGTTTTGGGTTTTAATTAAGGATTTGATCTTTATCATTTGGAATTGTTTCCTTGGGCTTTATTTGATGTATTTGAGTTGCTTTTGTCTAGTTTTGAGACGTTCAGAGGTTACTACGCGCGTGAAGGCATCTGTGGAGCATCGTTTGGTTTGCTCAGTATTGGAATTGGCTTGTTCGAGGTAAGTAACTCTTCTAAACTTAGTGCTGGGGGTATGAAACCCTGAATTACGTGTTATGTGATTGGTGTTGAGGTGACGCACATGCTAGGTGACGGGCGTGTGGGCGTGCACCTTGTGAATTGTGACTCTGTTGTTTCCATGGCACTGTGTAGTGGTGCTATCTTGTTGATATCTGTGTTTTCACCATGTGATAAAGTAATTGAGCTGTTAATCATGCTGAATATCATGTTTAGGCTTTGTGCCGATACTGTTAGGCCCCATAGTGGTCATTTCTTGCTGTCATCTAACTGGTTTTCATTGATATTTCATACTCAGTCTCATTCATGCATTTATATCACATCTCAGTCTTACATATTATTTATTGACACATATGTCGCGCCCCCTTTCCTCATGAAATTGGGTTTCGACACATGAAAACTCCTTTAAACAAGGGTTTTAAAAGAGAGAGTTGCCACCTAACAGATTAAAGTGCGTTAGGGAACCTATTTGCAAATAACTTTGTTTGACCAATTTGCATCACCAAAGATCGGGTAAGGGCTCAAAATTACCTCGAAGAAAAGGTGTTGGGCACTCTTCGAGGTCCACAACTGTGGGTCTAGGCCAAACTCAATTATATGAATTAGTCTATGTGATCAAAGCTAAGAAACAAGGAATTACTAAACGTGAATAAACAATTGAAAGATAAAGGGGAGGGGGGTCCTAGGTTTTTTAGCCTAAAGGATCACCCCGTGCAACATAAATAATACTTCGTAACTCCCTCGAGATAGGGGTGTTACTCATATTATTTAGCGGGCACAGACTATCATCTCCTGCTACCCAATTACTATCTGTAAGTTGTTTACGTAAAGCGCACTAGTCAATTCTAAGTCGTGTCCTACCCGTGCACTAGTTGTCCCATGCTTATGGTCCAGGAGGCATTTGGACCTCTATCTCAGGGTGGTTCTAGACTTTAACTTAGGCTGCTTAAAATGTTAAAAAGCTAGGCGACATACAAAACACATTAGACTTTCACTTATAAGCAAGTAATGGCTCAAGTTGGCCTCTGCAATCAGACAAAAAATGCACGCAAGTCAGATTAACAAAGACAGTTGCTGATTTTAAATAGTTAAGATTGTAGAAACCTATATGCAGAATCTCTATATGACTCTGGATTTAATGGGCGAACAGTTATACGCGAAATCCATTTCCTTAATACGTTTCCCAAAACCTACATGATTTGCCTACTGATTTTAAGCATAAAGAGATTAAAGCTATAGGCATAATGTCTAGGTGTTGACACGATAATAAATAGTGGTAATCACAGAAGCATATTCAGAATCACTTATTTGATCCTATAGGCAGGTTTTATAATGATACCAATAACATAGTGTTTAACAACTCCTAGACAAGCGGGCAAGATGATAATTAAATTGACTCAAACCTATAGATATGCTTTCTACAATTTGATCCGATTTTAGATCCTATAGGCACGATTTCTATAATTTGTGAATAAGGCAGCATGTAAACAGAATATTGCACGTACATTGAATATATACTTCCCTATAGGCATAGTTTCTAACAAGTAGAACACAATTAAACCAAGTATTGGACCTATAGGTAGGGCTTCCCGTAAACGATGACTAAACATGACAAAATACCTATAGATATGATTTCTCACATACCACAATTAATAACACATTATTGGATGTATAGGCGGGATTTCTACCCAACTTGTTGCAAATATAAGCTAGAACCCCTTCCCAATTTTACTAACACCCCAAAATTGTTATTACAAAATAATTATTACAAATCAGAATAAATGTAGTAAATTACAGAATAATTATATCTATAGGGAGACTATAGCAGGCCTCAATACACCTGGATAGGCCAGACCTTCAACCCACAACAACTCAAAATTTTATGTTCATAGATACAAAATAACCAGTCGTTGAGTGATTCACACATATATCAAGGACGAGCCCAAATCCCTAGTGTGTCAGAGTTCCCAATGGCTTCAAGAACCCAAGGCATGCTCATACTAGAGAGATTGCTTAGAAACAGTTCAGGGAAAAGACTAGAGACCAGGTCCTAGTGTGTCAGAGTTCACAAAGATCTCACATGGACCCCGAGTAGTGCTCTCACTAGAGAGGTCAAAGGACAGAACCTAAATAGCCTTAGCTTTCAGCCGATCAAAAATAGGATTCAAAGAACTTAAGCAAGAGGTGAAAGAGAAAAGACTAAGGTTAAGGGACATGAATTGAAGCATTTAAACAAACACGACCAAATTGAACTTATTAGGCAAACAGTGAAACAAATCCCAGGACCCAAGATCCAGCTTAATGTAAACTAAAAAGTTCAAAACTTAGCACAGAAATAGTCACATGCTAAATGGAGGTTGATAAGAGCATGTTTACAGGATTTACTAGGGTTATCATCACTAGACAAGTTAAAGCATGATTGGGAATTATGCTAAGTATATAGGCAACATTGTGCTAAACCACATAATCACAGAAAGGAAAGGGTATCGTGTTAGAAAAGGGGGAGGATCACAGACACATATGCCAGGGCATTTTACAGAGATTTTAGACAGTAGGAAAGGTAAACAAATAACAGACAAACATTCAAACATCATTATAGAGGTCTAATTAACAAAATATGATTCAGTTTGTGCCAAAGGTTTAGCCTAACACATTTAAGTAACAGTTCAAAACATGCTGAGATAACTGTTCTAAATCACAAACAAATACTAAAGGGGCTTGGGATGAAATGAGCATGCTGAGGGTCATAATAACTGATACTGAAAGCCTCAATGCAGATTACTGCAGGGATTCAAGGGAGGGTAGATGAATAAACATATTCATAGGCATTCAAGAGTCAATACACTAACTGAATAGGCCCTAAAGGAGTTCAAATAATTTCAGAACATGCAACATTGGGAGCAAACAAGTGTTAAGGAGATCAAGTTATACACAACTGATAAAGATAATGCCTAAATATCACTCGTACACATATTGGATCATGGATTTAGCAATAATAACATATAAAAATCAGGGGAATGTAAGAATGCTAGCGCAGAAGTTAGGTGACTCACCATTTAAGTGAGAAATGCAAGAAAAGAACAAGGCCCACAGTGTTCTGAATCGTTAATGAGAAGCAAAACCCAAAATTTAATGGCCTTAGCTTTCAGCCTGCCAAGACCACAATATAAAATGAAATAACAGAGTAGAGCTTTAAATCTAGTGAAGTTATAATGATTTTTCAGTCTGTCCTAAAGGGGAAGGGGGGGATGAGTTTATATATTGTAGAAATTGAGCAAGTAAATATGGAAAACAAATCGCTCAAACACAAATAAGGAAAATCTTATTCCGGAATCGATTAGAATAGATTTTAAGGCACAAATCAAAGGGATTCAGTAAATCAACAAGAAAATATACAAATAATACCAAAAACATTATAAGGCAAAGAATAAAGTAGAACATAGAGAAACATAAGGAAAAGAGTAGTTAAACGCAAAAAAGGAAAAGTATCGGTTGAGAATCGGTAAGGAACAAAGGGAAATTCAAACCCTAGTTTTAGTACAAATGAAAAATCGGTGGAATCCAAAATTAAAATCGAACATCACATAAAATAGGATGTATATAGATAAAATATCACCCAAAATCAAAGAATCGAACCAATTTTGGTTCGATATAAAGAGATATGAAAACCTTAGTTTAGGGTAAGTAAGAATCAATAGAAGATATTCATACCATAAAAGAACAAGAACGAATATAGACGGCATAGCAGGAAAATCAAGGTTTTGAAACGACTTTGGTTCGATTCTGGCGAGATTTGCTTGCCATATTTAGGCAAGCAACTAAGTAACATCATAAATGAGTAGCCAGTAGCGAGAGGTAGTCAACAAGGTAAATAAATCATTGATTGATTCCATTTTTGGGTCCGAATCGGAGGGGATAATAGGTTAATAGAGCTAGGGTTTCTTCAGAGGAGAAGAAGAATAGAGAGCATTTAGGGGCGGCGCGTGGTGAGAAATGGGCTAGGGTTAGAGGTTTTTGGGTAATTAAAAGGGTGGGGTTAAATGTGGGCCGTTGATCTTAAAAATCAACGGTCATGATTTTAAAGAAAGATTGGGTCGAGTTGGCTTGGTGGGTACCGAACGAGTTTTAGTAAAGGGATGTTTGGTTTGGACTTAGTGTAATTGGACTAGGTGTTTAGGTAATTGGGTTGGAGGGTTGGTCCGAAATTGGGGTAAAATTTGGGCTATTATTTAAATACCTAATATTTAATAAATAAATAATTTGTAGAAGCAATTAATAAAATAATAAAATATTATTTGTGCACTAAAATGATTAAAATAAATTTTTAACATTATAAAAATATAAAAAGTCATTTTCTGTATAAATAATGTAATTGTACATGCATATGGGCTATTATTGCAAAATATGCAATTTAGCCTTAAAAATTCAAATGTAATGCACTGAAAATATTGAAGACCTCATATTGGTGCAAACGAAAAGTTTAGATAATTAAATCATCATAAAATAATTTGGAGGGTAATTATTGGTTATTTATATAATAAAATACAGAAATAAATTTATTTAAAGCCTTTAAAATTTTAAAAAAAAAAGGTAAAAATGCTCTTGTGTGTTCATAAATCAAATGGTGATGCATATGCACTATTTTGAAAGTATATGTATACATGATTAAAAATGAGAGAAAAATTAGGTATCAACAACATCATATCATTGTTCCTGGTTAGTCTTAATGACATTGTGAGCCCGTGGGTGAGACTAGAGAGATTGATGACTTAGTAAGGTCGAGAGCCTCATTATGAGTGACAATTATGGGATCGGGCTGCACGCTGCAACATGTTATATTGATTTATGCCTGGATCTGACTTGTGATAGTGCTTGGGCTACAGGAACCTCTCTGGATTCTGTACACACCCCAGTGAGCGCAGTTGATTATATTGAGGGATGGATCTTCCCTGGACATGGATCTTATCTGAAGCATTTATATACCTGGATATGGATCTTCTCCATGGGGCCAGATTGGCATTCCTCGGTATTGAGTGACTGATGATCAGTGATGCATATATTTCGGGTTGGATCTTTCCTGGGCCGTATAGGCCTTATACATTACCGAGTAGTTGAGCATTGTTGAGTGGAAAGTGTGAGAAGTGAGATTGAGTACTCTGAGAGTGTGAGTACATGATTCATCTCTAAGATACACGGCATTGGCATGCACACATGACATACATGCATAGAGATACATTTTCCCCCATACTGTACGGTATCACGTCATTCATGACTTTTTACACACATTGATATGCGGGAATAGAGAGGTATTTCACACTTGCTATATGGAAAGAAAATGAAACATCTTATTTTTTATGGAAAGGATTTTTGGGAAAAATTACAGCTCTTTTAAATTATCTCATATTTTTGACGATTT
The DNA here is from genome assembly GCF_000393655.2 of Nicotiana sylvestris. Lineage (NCBI taxonomy): Eukaryota > Viridiplantae > Streptophyta > Magnoliopsida > Solanales > Solanaceae > Nicotiana > Nicotiana sylvestris. Next base: position 137,902,695 of record NC_091058.1, read on the forward strand.
CGGTAAAAGATTGGGTTTTCACTGATATTCTTGAAAGGCGGAACTATTTTTGGAAACAATGTGGGAAATATGAGCATTTCACCTCTCAGTTACTTCTTTATTTATAGGCTCTATGTTGTTATGAATTGTTGGTGGTTACTGGTGTTGGACCCAACCATGTTCCAACTCGTCACTGCTTTCAACCTAAGGTTATATTTGTTACTTACCAATACATGGGGTCGGTTGTACTGATACTACACTTCTGCACATTGCGTGCAGATGTTTGCTATTGTTGTTACTGTATTCGATGGTTGCTGGATTTGAAAATGTACCTGTGTTCTGGTTGAAGCTGCCTTTTGTTCATGGTAGCCTTAGATTTATAAATCTCTGTTTATGTACTATTCAAATAGAAGGTGTATTTATTTCATATTAGCTTGTATACTCTATTCTTAGAAACTCATAATTTGTACTACCAGTACTTGGGAAACGTATATTCCTTTATTTAATTGTCTTATTTATATTATTGAAATTGGATAGTTATTAGTTGGCTTACCTAGATGGTTGAGTTATTGCTATCACGACTAGTGGATTTGGGGTCGTGATAGATTTGTATCAGAGCTCTAGGTTTATAGGTTCTACAAGTCATGAGCAACTGTCTAATAGAATCTTGCGGATCGGTATGATGACGTTCATACCTATCTTCGAGAGGCTACAGGACATTTAGGATATACTTCGCACCTCTTTTTCATCATCGTACAGCATTGATTCAGTTTGAAGTGTAATCCTTTGAATTCCTTCCACATATTCGTATGTGCACTTGAGCTCTCGGTATCAGCTATGCATCGACGACTTGTGATTCCCTGGATGAGGTGCGGGATGTGATTTGTGTTTATTGATGATGGGCCAGTGTGGAGGACTTGAGGCTGGGTTTTGATTGTAGCTTGAGCATAAAGGTGTTGATTGTGTGAGCACGTGTTTTTGGATTTATATGTCCGATTATGTCCCTATCAGTGGAATTTGTGGATGGATGACTACGTGATGAGTATGATGTGACTGCAAGATGTGTTAATATGGGTTGGATTTGACGAGAAGAGTTTGCTTGCAATGTAAAAATGACTATTGGGTGCTTTATTTCTACCTTGATGTGACGTATAGAATCGAGTTATGAGCACATTGGGGAATCTTTCATGTTGTTTAATTGTGGAATGAATTAGATTCTCCTATCTTGTTGATGAGTTCAGAATCAAAAAGATTAAGTAATTTTGTAGTAATTGTGACTGTGGAAGGGTTTGGAAAGATGTCAATTTAAGGCTAAGCGAGTAGGTTATCTCCTACGGTGTGTCCTAAGGTTGTGTGCTCCCTATGTTGTTATGTAGTGAGTTATCCTTTACCAATGAATTATATGTGCTGCAATTTTGTGTTTGGATCACTTATGAGAGTTGGCTTGACTATTACAAGGGCGAATGCGAGATTTGTAAATGGTTTGAGATGCTAGATGGTTTGTGTTACATGAGCTTATGGAGGATTTAGTTGAATATCACTACGGTATTATGGTTGTAATAAAGTATGGGCATTGTGAGTTATGGTGTGTTTTGATATATGGCTTTGATCCAAGTGGGGGAGTCCGCTATTGATAAGTTGATTGCAAGGTTATGTGTTGTATTGGTTTTGGTTTGAGGTATACTTGTGAATGATTTATGTTCTGTAGATGGAGAGATCGATGATGACTTGAGTAAAGGAATTTCTAGGTACGAGTTGTATTAGGCTTTATGGTATATGAGAATTACGGAATGATTTGAGTTGTTATTGGTGAAGGATGTAATGTGCATAGAGCAGGAATTTATTTGGTTGCATTAAGGTGGGGTTACTTCCTTGGGTATTGGTGTGCTAATAGGGCACAGGTCATTCAGTCCATTTGATCAATCTAATTAATATTTGAGCAAAGTGGATGACTCTCGAGAATGGTTCTAATGGGTTCAAGAATTATATATAGCAGTTGGGAATCTTCAGGATTTGCATATGGCTAGAAACTGCGATTTACATTGGATGATGTCGAGACTTGAAGCATTTCTATATCCTTATGGGTTCTACATTTCTGTATCAGAAAGGTAATAGGAACAACTTTACATTCGCAAAAGGTCTCTTCGGAGTAGGTATCTCGATTGCGATACTTTTGGGGTAATGAAAGGGGAGTTCAGTGGATTATAAGCCTTAGGGCGGTGTGGTCCTATGTTAGAATTTATGGGGCAAGTTTTGGTTAAGGGTAATAGTGTTCTAGAAAAGTGAAGTATCAAGTTAAAGGCAATTCGGGAAGAACTCAGAGAGTTTGGACAACTTGGTAGTAGGTTGGAGCAACACACCAATGGATATAATCGCTTCTTTGGGTACTTTTGATATGGCTAGTCTCTATAGGTGTTTTGTCATAATGCTCGTGGGTTTTGGCGACCTGCGTGGCTTGGTAGAGTTGGGAAGATTAGTTTCTGATAGCTTGGTTATGTGCAAATGAGCTTCGAAGAGTTCTCAATGGTTTCTGCCACGGTTCGAGGAGTATATTTCCTACTGGCGTGAGGAACATGTGGTGTATAGTGACTTTCTCCAGGATGAAATTGATGGAAGGTCCTTGGCTAATTGCATATGTAGTTGCTTGTTACTCGGAGTGGATTACGAAGTTATCGTATTATTCGTATGATGACATGGTATATGTGGTGTGTTATGTAGGATTGAGATTTGCTTGTGTAAGGACACAGTTCAGTTTTGAAGGGAAGGTCATGAATCCTTAGACAACATGGATAGTTTTAGATGACTAGGTAAATGATATTACTATCTAGTATGGCTTGACGAGAGTATACATATCAGAAGGGGAAATGTGTTTTGATTTATGGATACTTCATTGGTATTGCGACACTCTCCTAGTTGCTCGACTACTGATGTTTAAATTTTGCTTTGTGGCACAGAAGAATTATAGAAGTATTTCTCGTGGGATGATCATGTATTAGAGAAGTGTTAGATATTCAGGCGGTGGAGTTGCGATCAGATATGGTGATTCGTGGGTTTTATGGATTTGTAGACTGGGAGTTCTTATGAGTGGATTGTTTCATGGTTGTGGATTGTGAAAATGTAGCCAAGGTTAGTCAGAGGGTAGTATGTGTTGTAATTTAGTCATTGTGGACTTTCAGATGGTTATTTATCTATTGTGGGTGACCAAAGTTGATTTGGGGTTCATTGGTAGGCCTAATATGGATGTGCGTTCTGCATTGGCTCGGATATGTTGACTCCAAACTGCTATTGTTGAAGGATGTGCCATTTAGTTGTTGTTGAGCTTATTTGTGTTCTGAAATGATCTATGAGTTACTCTTCTATGCTACGGGGGGTTGTGATTCATTGGTTATATGCACATATGGTGCGGTTATATTAGGGTCTTATAACGGAATTTGAGCGAGAAGAGTATTGGGTATTGCTTGGTTGATAACGTATTTGTTATGCTCTTTCGGGTTTTGTGGGGTTGTGTCATTTGTTTCTCCATGGTTATGGTAATGCACTTTGGGAACTTGATATCGAATTTCGCCTAGTTATTGCTTTTTGAGTAGGGTGGCTCGAGGTATATAATATGGATCAACGTTTGGATGGGGTCACACATTGTAGCGGAGTTGTATTGAGGTATGATCCTTTGTGTGAGATTCGTGTGTTTTGGTTCTACGGTGTGTGATGTGTTCTTAGCATTTTGTTGTGGTGGTACCCGTTGAGCTTGCAGGAGGGTTCTCTTGTTTGAGTCATTTTCCATGTTTGAGTACATTTGGAATGCTGCTTATTGGTGCACGGATTGCACGGGTTATGGCTTTAGATTGTATTGAGGTGCCATGCCACTGGAGTGGTCGTGTTGGATAAGATGAGGTTGTTGGACCTTCTATCGGATTTGATTATAGCATGGTTGGAAGGATAATATCGAAAGTCGGCTTAGAAATTTGCTATAGTTCTTGTTGAAGGAGTGAGAGCTCCATGACTGGTTAATCTGATGAATGGTTATGAGTTCTGCGTGTTTCTTACATCATTGGCAGTGTACAAAGGTTTTAGGATGAGGCTTTGTTTGGTATGAGGTTTATTACCGGTATTGGATTGTTTTGAGCAGCTACTGTGATTGGAAAATCATCACTATGAGCATTTGAGTTACGCGGTATATCAAGTGATTACATCTTGGGTTATGATTGCAGCTTGTTCAGACTTATACAGTATGTAGATGCGAGATTCTGATCTTATAGAAAATTTCGGATGGGGAAAATTGGACAGGAGCCACACTAAGGTAATATTTAAACCTTCCAGGATTCCAGTGCCTGTCTTTTTAGCCGTGTACCATCTAGGTGTCTCACAAGGAGATCCATTACCACGTTTACACTATCCTTCGGGAATGTCAACTGACTTTACCAATCCATCCCCTATTTTGGGTTATTCTAATCCCAGCCGGATCCTGATAACCCGTCCTTCTCTTAAACCATATCCGTTAGCTCCCATAAGTCATGACTAAGATAGGTGTGGCTGATTGTACGTACATCTGTTACTATTAAAGGTAACTCAAAATGCTTATATCTCCCTTCCTGATGGTAGATAATGATGGTCTTTATTAACTGTGTACCTCGTACCCTTCTTCACCTTCCTTCTTTTACTTGCTGAAACTTGTGTCTAATTTCTAATTCTGTGATTCCTTTTTTTTCCCCATAAGAGTGGATAAGTATTCTTTCCTTAAAGCATCTTATAAAGAACCTTACACCTTTTAGTACACATATGCTCTACTGAAGACCTCACATTTACTCATCATAAGCAAGATGCAAAATCGAGTTCCTCTAACTCAACATTCCACAGTTATATCTCTTACCGACCGTCTTTCTGAATGTAGGCATCGTCGTATTACGAATAAGGTAGAGTTTAGGAAATTGAGTTCTTACAACTGAGCTCTACCACACGATCTAGAGTAAGAAGAAAGAGTGATAGTACTAAATACCCTGTAGCCTCCTGCTTATAAGTGTGGTGTATGACATACCTATAAACAAGACTCTACTAGACATGGCTTGTTGACTCCCTAGGACAGAAATGCTCTGATATCACTTTTATCACGCCCCAAACCGATAGGCCGCGATGGGTACCTGGTACCTTACTCAACCGAGTACCAACTTAACGTATCATACCATCAAAGATAACTGAGCCATAAAGGTTGCCGTGAAGCAGGTAGAATACAACATGTAATGCCAACTTATACATAAGACATATGGGTCTCTAAGACCAAAATAAGCATTCATATACTGAACATAGGCCGACAAGGCCATACAATCGTTTACGTACATGACATTTGTCTACAAGCCTCTAAGGATACATAACTATCATAAAGGCTGGGACAGAGCTTCGCCATACCAAACAATACACATCTAAATCATACTGGCCAAAAAAGCAACTCCAGAGCAAATGGAGTGCACCAACATCTTCCGCTGAGCTGACCGCCTACTTGGAGGACTCTCAACCGGTCTATCGAGACCTACGTGCAACCAAGTATGTAAGGCACATAAATAAGAGCGTAAAAGACATGGAAGAAATATAGAGTACATGACTCGGCCTATAAGTATGGACAACTCTGTAAATCATGAAATACTTATCGTGTCATGCATATGCGTATGAATATCATGTCATGCATAAGTACGTGGGTTCATAATATCATCAAGCCTCTGAGGGCATCCCATCATATCATCTCGGCCACTGTGGACAAAATCATCAATGTATACCAGCTGATCAGGTGGTGGTGCGTATATAACGCCGTAACTTTTTTCCCATATCCCATATACATATAATATACATATATATGCATATATAACATCATCTGGTCATGCGTCAATATACATGTATAAATGCATGAAATGCATAAGAAATACGTTAATAAGATTTTCTTGGAATGCCATAAAAATCAGTATGCCTTTCGGATAAACTTTATCAAATAAGTATTTTTCTGAGACCCATGAACATGAGATATAATAATAATAATTCATGTGGAGAATCAAGAATATGGACACCCCTAATATTTCTATGAATCATTTATGAAAGTTGCGTATTTTGCTCGTTTCATTTGTATTATTTGGATCATGCCAAAAAGAAAGAAGGGATGACCTTAACATACCTGGAGTAGGGAAAACTCCGTATAATATTCTTGAAGAAGATTGTACCGTACTCCTTTAGAACCACAAAATTTTACGTTGCTACGATTCTAACCATTCTCGTTGGTTTTGTTACAAGAATTTCGTTGGAATTGTTCCTGTTGGATTTTAAGTTAACTTGAAACAATCAAAGGATCATGTGTATACTTATGGAATTCCAATCTTTATTGGAATTGTTTGGATTTTTGAGATTAATTTGACATTCCAAGGCAAGCATTTGATAGCCTACGGAAGTGTCATGTATATGACACTTAAGTGGACTACATTCCTTCGAAGTCATGAGTCACTTAATGCATTACCAAGGGCTGCCACATTTTTTTGATTTAGTCTTTATCCAAATACTTCATTTAATCTACCACCATTTGTTAATTAACTAGGTAATATCCACTACCCAATAATTAACCAATTACTCACAAGATTAATAATTATTTTCACTTACTTAAAATACTAATTACTTTTCACATACCTTATATACCTTACTATCATGGTTATGTGGTACCTTGTATGGCACTAGTCCATAAATATCGAGTATTTTAGCTCGGGCCGTATTTTACCCCAACATGTCAAACTTGGACGAAAATTCATTTTCTTTGACTTGCTTCCCCTCTCACCTTTACGAATTTACTTATCACTTGCTTGAAATAGAATAATACTTATAATTTCCAAATAATCGTGTTTATCGTAAAAATGGTAATAACAATTAAATTTGTTGATTGGACTCTAAAAATACGTGATCTATTTTTATGCTAGTTTGTTAAGCAGTTGATGCTAAGTATATGAGATTTAGAGACGAAATAAAGTTAAGGAGAGAGATATAATCAAACCGTTAAACCAATAATAGGGGCCTCGAGCTCGTCGATTTAGGGCCTCGAGGTCGATCCTGGATCTCGATTGCGAGCTATCGAAGACGGGTACTATGTGACTAACAATTATGAAATAATCAACGAAGGCTCTTTATGGCCAATGATAAGCAAGAGATGATGAACCAATATGAAGATAATAAATGAAAGTAATAATATCAAGAGAGTGTATGTAAGATCAAAGAGAATGTTCTTCTATATTTCTTATGGAGCAGCTGGAGCAACAGAGGGTTTACAAAATGTCAAGGACCCCCTTTATATAGGAGGGGAATCCCAACATAGTACAAAAGCATTAATTACAAAAATAGGGGGATGAGACAACTAGATGGCACCAGGCTCTGCCAGTACTAGCTGCATGCCTAGGGAACTCCCCATTCTCATCATGACCGTGACCAACATTGCCGTTAGGTCAGGCGCTAACGAATCTCGAGGGAGGGAGATCGACCACAGCCTCATAGCCTTGAGGTGTCGAGATGATTTGCTGAAATGCCTTAATGACGAGAAATTGGACCCTTCGTTTTTGCCGTATACAGATGGTCTCCGCGTTTCTTAGAATGAAGTAATATGAAACAATTTGAGCCTCCATTCTGAGGACATCACCACCATAACATCAGCATATCAGAGCATTAAATGCCATGCCCAAAAAATTGTGTAAGGGTCGCTGTCAAACGCGACTATCGAGAAGCTCACGAACTACTATTGGCTCGTCCCTTCCGCTGCCCATGTGGTTCCTATAAATATATCAACCTTTTGATAATCCTTATTTTCCCAACATCTTCAAATTTGCGAATCCAAACCCCTCTCCTTTTACATTCTACCTTCTTATTTTCTTAGAGAAGCTTTTACCATCGCAATGACCAGAACTTCCAGGACGGTTCCTTGGCGGAACGAAGTCGCCTCTTTATCTCGATCGTCTAAGGGGAAAAAAAGTGGTAACTACCCTGGGACAATGTACTCCCCCCCGATCTTGACATGTCAAAAGATTATACCATCGATAAACCCCCTGCTACACAGGGCCGATACAAACACGTGTCCCGGTACATCAGTGTCGTGACCGATGTAGGGACGGTAAAAAGGGACTGCCAATGGAGGAAGGCAGTGGAGGTGGAGATTCCCGGACCTAATGAGAATATAATGGATTACAAAGCCGGTTTCCTCCACGTATATACTTATCCCTTTACTTTGGGTCCAGATGATCATTCTGGGTCCCCTCCCCCGGAGATAGATCTGGTCATCTTCGACTTTTGCGATAAATATCAGGTGACGCTCAGTCAAATCTATCCCTTTTTTTGGAGGATAGTTTTGATGCTCCATTATTTCACCGACCAGGTTGGGGACAAGACCTTTACCCTAAATCACTTGATTAGGATGTACAACCCCCAGTTCTATCGAGGCTTGATTAGGCTTCGTCATCAATCCAAGAAGTAATTTTTCTCGAGAATCGACAAGGAGAAAGATCGAGGATGGATGAGTAGGTACGTCCGGGTTAAAACCCCGGACATCATTCCAGCTGGGAGGATGCTTTTCCCGGAGAGGTGGAACATGCAGTGTAAGCGTTTTTCCCTTCGGACATGTTTTGTGACCCTCCTTCCTTTCTTCCAAAAAAGATGACCTATTTTAGTTCTCTGCAGCTTCCACTTGGTATCCTGAAGCGGTCTCGGATCTGCCAGAGTGGATTGGGCGGTTGGATAACAAGTTTCTGTATCTTGCCTGATCTTGGACCGACCTGTCCAAGACCCTGTGGGTGGCCAAGAATCATGGTAAAGTTTCTCTTGCCGCCTACGTCTTAACCCTATGTTTATTCCTGTACCTTCTGATAAGTTGTGGCCACTATGCTTTTGCAAGCCTTGGCAAAAATGTGTTGATGAGACCACTCCCTAGAGGCGGTACGAAGGTTTCAGAGCCTGTCGAGGGTAATAAAAGGAAAGGCAAGGAGGCTTCCAACCCTTCTATGACGAATAAACCTAATCCACACATGCCTAAAATCACCATTGGGACCTCAACTTCTACTTCCGAGGCAAGCCTCAGTGCTAGGGACGAAAATGATGACGAGAGAGGATACCGTCTGGATGAGAGGCCGAGGCCGAACGTGGGAGTCTTGCAGATACTCCAACCGGAAGCTGCTGAATCGGGGATGGCTGACTTAGGTCGATCCGGTGCGACGGAGACCATCGAGGAGGATGCTAACGTGGTTCCCGATCATGCGGCCAGACGTGGTTTAGTTTCTTGTAGGGGGAGCGCTGCTGCCGGTCCCGTAAGATCTAGGCTTGGAGCTTTCCAAGAGCAAACACTGCCCCTCATGGACATTAGTGACATAGGCGATTTCATTTTCGGCTTCCATTTCTCGTTAGGGGAGCTAAGGGATGCTCAAGATGCGAACGCCGCCAAAGCTGAGGTTCCTCTCAAGAGGGGAGGCACACATGGCAATATTATTGACGATGTTAGCAGGAACGTCGATCTTGATGCTCCCGGCTTTGTCAAGGCTGCTGAGAGGTTCATGCAGCAGGTGATAGCTGCTTTAAGTATATTTCTTTTAGCCTCGAGCATCTTTCCTCATTCTTCTAACTCTTCTATTTTGCTATAGTGCAAGGAGATGTATGATCATGCCCTTTTCAAGCTTAACGAGGAGCTTTTGTGCCGTGAGAAGGAGCTTGAGAAGCTGTCCTCGAGATTGCGAGAGTCAGAGCCTCATTCTGCCCGGAAGGAGAAAGAGTCAGACGAGCTCCGGGCTACTTTAGAGGGAATACTCCAAGAAAAAGCTGCCCTTGTTGAGCAGATATTTTGTTATGCATGAGTCTTTCCCTTTCTCCCATAATTCGATATTGACTGGTTTACTTTTCCCTTTGTAGGTTGAGCAAAATGACTCACAGATTTGGAAACTGAATGTGGAGATCCTTGGGCTGAGGGAACAAAATGAGGCAGTAACCTCGGAGTTGGCATCGACCCATGATCTTCTTAAGGGTGCTCAAAAGGAGATAGCTACACTAGTTGCGGCCAAGTCCGAGATCGAAGGAAATGTTGTTACTTACCTGGAGGACGTAGCCACAACGTATCAAATAGCCAGCGACGTATCGATAAAGGTAGAGCAGAAACTAGCTCGGGCCACCGAACATGATAGGGTTGAGGCGAGGAGGAAAACCTTGGAGGAGATCGAGGCCAAATGTGTCGATCTGACAGTTAGAATTGAGGAGGCCCGGGAGCTGGAGAGAAAGTTGGTGCTTTTGATCGTCCCAGACGAGGATCCCGGAGATGGTTCAGAGGATAGTGGCGATGAATAGTAGGCCTCGTGTCGCTTTTGCTTTTTTTTCCTTTTTCTTTTTGTGCATGTGTTCCCGGGGGAGTGAGTCTTATAAAGGTTCCCCTTGTAAATATATTTTGGCAAATGCAAAAAGGGTTTTTCTTCTCTATTGTCTTTTCATTCTTTTTACCTTGCTGCTCATACAGAGTTAACCTTCGACTTTTGGCGTTAGCTCTTCGAAAATCATATTTGGAGCAACTGGGCCCCCTAAATCAGGTCTTGTCTCGAAGTTAGATCGACATCTTCTTTAGGGACTATGCTAGTGATAGCGAGGAGCCCTCGAGGCCCCGCTGCTTCTCAAATTTGCACAGGATAGCAGCATTCGTGCAATCTGGTACAAGGACCCCGGGGTGATCATGACAGTACATTTCCGTAGAAAAAAGGGGTGACGTTAATGCGGCCAGAATTGATTGGCCCTCTAGGTAGGTGAGCAGCCGCTGCCTTGCCCCTATATATTCATTCGTTTTCCTCTCAAGTGGAGATTCTGCTACTTTGAGTGACCACAGACCTGGCGCTTTGTGCTAGTTCTCCGATTGTTCCAACTAAAATTCTTTGCTTAAATTTATATCTACCCCTTCTCATTCTATCATAGCCATGACTGATACGTCAACATTTGCCCACCAAAGAGAGGAGGGTTCTGCCTACGTCCCGTATTCGATCGGTGGTACACCGCCGATGCCCGGTGAGCAAGCCTCGAGAAAAGATATTACATTGGGGAGACCTCCCAATGTTCCAGGACATCCGGAGCATACGTTGAGGTTCGTCTCATCCGTGGGAGAGGAAAACCTCAAGACAGTCAGAAAAGATTGCGGATGGGGAGAATGTGTGGCATTACAAATACCTTCCTCTGAGGAGATCATCATGACCTATGTCGAGGGGCTTTTGAGAATGTACACTCATACTTTTGCATCGGGTCTCCCCAACCGGGTCGTGCTTGAGTTCTATCGGAGATATCAGGTTATCATGGCACAGGCTCACCCATTTCTTTGGAAGATAGTGCAGATGATAAGATATTTCGTCGACAAGGACGGGATTGAGTTTACCCTCAGTCATCTCGTGAGGTTATATCGGCTACTATGCTATCGAGGTTTGATTGCTCTGCAGAGCCGGTCCACCCGGGCTTGCACCGTTAACAGTGAAGAGGACGAGGATCGTGGATAGATGAACCGGTTCATTCGAGCTCGAATGATCGATATCATTCCTGGAGAGTTTCTGCCCTTTCCTGAGAAATGGAACATCACACGTAAGTGCCGCACCTATTTCTTCATTGTTTTGACTTGAGGTGGGCTCCGTAATGACATTTTTCTGTTTCACTTTTGTAGAGACCCCTTGGTTTCCAAACGAGGTCCCTGATTTGGCCGAGTGGTCTTGTAAGCTGACAGCTTGCTCGACCCCCTGGTTGCCAAACGAGGCCCCTGGTGGCTTGTTTCTCCAAAATGGTGTTTTTTTAACGTACTAACTTAGCCACCATAGGTATTGGAGGTTTCTCTCAGATGAGGCCATGCCCCATGGGGGAGGATGAGAGACTGTTGACCTCAGGGTCGAGGGTCGATGATAGACGGAAAGGATCCCGGGGGTGCGAGGAGGCTCAAAGCGGGGGAGTCCCTCTCAGTGGTTCAGGAGAGGCGATTCGACCAATCATCTGGTTTTGGAGGCTTTCATTCTCGAGAGAACATTCCCCGTCTCTACTAATGGCACTTCAAAGAGTGAGGGGCACGTGGTGCCTTCTTCTTCTAACAAAGGCGTTTCAGGGGACGCTAAGCCATCGAACATTGGCTCGACCTTTGGTGAGGCTCAACAGCTTGGTATTATGGTAAGTTTGGTAACCGGCATAGGAATATTCACGTTTCACACCCTTACTTTCTTATTGAATTTTCTTTCGTAGGCCTTTGATAGGCTCAAATTCGAGATACTTCGTTATGAGGGTCAGTTGCGGAGAACTTCGGATATGGAGAAATCCCTTAAATGTCTTTGTCTGAAAAACAAAGGCTAGCTGGTATCCCTGCGGTGTGAGGCGGATCGAAGCCGGAGCCGTGAGAGTTGCCTCGAGAGACAGGTACATTGTATTTCATGTTGACGTATGCTCCTTCTTTCACTTTGGAGGTTAACGTTTTGATATTTTAGTTGGAGAGCAAAACGGAGGAGCTGGAGCAGCTCTGGGGCGAAGTTGGCAGGGTTAAACGTGAGTTCGCTGAGTTGCAAGCCCATGTAGATGCCCAAGTTGCGGCCAAGGAGAGTGCTTTAGCTAAAGATTTCACCCTGGAGATGCAAATCCGGACCGCTCATATGAGTGATCCCGCGCGGGCAAACATGATCGCAAAGATCGAGTCTAAGCTTTCGAAGGCGAAGGCCGAGGTGGTAAATGTCCGGGCCGAGGATGTGATAAGCATCACTAGGGCGGATCAGAGGGCGGCGGCCCATTTGAAGAGTGCTACAACTGCTAGAGCTGAGATAAGGAGGACTCTTGGTTGTTTGAGCAGCAGTAAAGAGTACGCAAAGTGCAAATCTCGGAGGGAAACTCTCGAGAAAGTTCACGCCAGGAGTTTTAGTCTTTTGGAGGAGATTGAGCAAGCTAGGACGGAGGAGTATGATGCCAAGTTCCTTCTGTCTGATGCCGAAGATGGCGAGGATGGGGCCGTTGGACCGTAGTCCCCAAGTGGGACGTTTACTTTCTTTTTGTTCTTGTGTATATAGTTTTTGCGGTATGTTGTAAACGGAGCTTGTATTCTATTACCTATATGTATAAGAGGGAAACCTGGCAGTTTTGTATCTTCTAGGTTTCTGTTTGCCAAGAATTTAGTCAGATCAATTCGACCCTTTGAGTTAGTACGACTCTTCAGGCTCGACAATACGGCCATGGAGCTCATTAGGCTGGCCCGGGGGCTCTTACGTGCTTGGTCGATGCGACCTTTAGTATAAGCTGGCATTTGAGCTCTTATACTTTTGTTCAACCATTTTGTGTTTAGTCTCCGAGTCGGGTATCGACTCGAGCTCATTCGACCCTCAGGCTTTTACGTTTGCATGAGCTGGCGACAATGGCTCTTACACCTTGGATCGAAGAGATCTTTTATGTGTAGGGCCCTGAGGCTTATTAGGCTGTCGACAGTGTCTGTTACGCTTTGCCCTTAGGCATGTATAGTTAACTATTTTGGGTTCAGTCTCCGAGTCGAGTTTCTACTTGAGCTCAATCGACCCTCAAGTTTTCCAAATTGCGTGGGCTGGCAACAATGGCTCTTACGCCTTGGATAGAAGCAATCTTTTATGTTCATGGCCTTGAGACTCATTAGGTTGGCGACAATGGCTCTTACGCTTTGCCCTTAGGCATGTATAGTTAACTATTTTGGGTTCAGTCTCCGAGTCAGGTTTCGACTCGAGCTCAATCGACCCTCAAGTTTTCCAAATTGCGTGGGCTGGTGACAATGGCTCTTATGCCTTGGATCGAAGCAATCTTTTATGTTCATGGCCCTAAGGCTCATTAGGCTGGCGACAATGGCTTTTATAGTTTGCCTTTAGGCATGCATAGTTAACTATTTTGGGTCTAGTCTCCGAATCGGGTTACGACTCGAGCTCATTTTGACCCTCAAGTTTTCAAATTTCAAGTTGGCGATAGTGGCTCTTATGCTTTTGGTCGATGCGACCTTTTAGTGTGTGTGGCCCTGAGGCTCATTAGGCTGGCGACAATGGCTCTTATGCACTTGGTCAATACGACCATTTATGTAGGCTTTATTATCTTCTCATTAAGGGCTTTTGAAGTAATTTTTGCTTGACCAGTCATTGGTTCGGGAAGAATCTCGCTTTCGAGTAACTTGCGTTGATATTTGAGCACCTCGGGAGGTTTGGCTCAGAGGCTGAGTAGATCGAAGCTTGTGATTTGGAGCCGATGTGGTCGAAGCACTTTTGCCTATGCCAAGGGTAGCCTGTTTAACCTGTTATTTCCAAAGTAGATTCGGAGTAATTAAAGGCCTGTGATTTTGTAGCGACAGTCAGGCATCCCCGAGTCGTATTAGTTCAGCTGGTACAGCCGTGTGACCAGAGTCACTTGTTTTTGGCCGGAGCCTTTGAGTCCCGAGTGAAGTAGTTTTGACATCTATATCGAGGGTATGCCTTTTTAGGGGTCTTACAAGTTCGATATATAGCTGAAACTTTAGGATCGGGTCTATGGCTTTAGTGAGGTCTTACAAGTTTTACATGATGTTGAGGTCTTATAGTTTTACATGCCGTTGAGGTCTTATGGTTTTACATGCCGTTGAGGTCTTATAGTTTTCCATGCCGTTGAGGTCTTACAGTTTTGGATACTTAGTACAAGTATTGTTCATGCCTTGCTTGAAGTCTTACAGATATTGTTGCTGCCTTATGTAGGTCATACGAGACCGAGTTTGCCCGCTCGGGGTCTTATGGCCTAGAGTTTTGATGAATTGACGGAGGTGGCGCTTGGCGGCAGTCCCCGAGTCATCTAGGTTTTCTTGACTCGGGAGCCATTATTTGCAAACTTTGTATTGCCTCATCGAGGGTTTATGATTTTGGAGATCCTGACCCTGAGGTCATGCATTTTTGGAGATATCGATGCCAGTACCCGAGTGTTCGGGGTACTTTTGGCCTTGGAGATGTTTCGTGCTTTTCATTCTTCCTCGTTGAGGGCTTATGAGTTTGGAGTTCCGACCCTGAGGTCATGCGGGTATTGAATTGTTGACGCTAGTCTCCAAGTATTCGGGGCGTCTTTGATGGGGGAATCGTTTTAGCGAAAATGCTGAGTTTCCTTTGGAGTATGAGATGCTTTGACAAAAGATATCCTTTGATTGCTTGACACAAGTATACATAGTTTCGTTGTTGGGGGACCAACTATATAGGCACGGTTCGTTCGACCGTTTGGCCCGATATATCATTTTACTGATGGGACCATAGGGGGATGCCCTCCAGTATTCGGGGTTGAATGCAAAAGAAGCCTGGAATACTTGTCAAGTCTTCCTTAGGTAGCATGTGGATGTTGCCTCATTAAAAACCTTGCCGGTAAAAACCCTTGTCGAGATAAAAAAACTCGGTCGAAGGAAAAGAGTGCAGCGAATGCTTTAAAACTTTAAGGTATTCGGACTGGGTTAGTGGTTTGACTACTTCGATCAGGTGCCTGCACGAGGGTTAGTGTGAAATATAAAATGAAAAAGGAGATGGCTATACCTCAATGGCGATGGCGCTTTCGAACCTTGGAGATGGTCTCGCGGCTGCTATTTTTTTGTGTCAATTTATCTCTTCGTCCCTCTACTTGAGGGGGTTTCGGTGCTTCGGTTAGTGGCAGCCATCTTAAAAGATCGTGTGGATAACATGTTGCAGCTCGTCTGCCTTGTCCCTTTTGGCTGTTTCCTTTTCTTGAAACCGATTTTTGGCTCAGTCGCTGAGGAATTCCCGAAGATGGCCATTGTCGAGTAACCGGGCCACTTCCTCCTGGAGTTGCTAGCAATATTTGGTCCTATGCCCATGCGTGTTGTGAAATTCGCATACTAAATTGTAGTTTCTTTGCGAAGGATCCGATTGTACAGGTCTGGGCCATCTGGCATCTCTGATCTTGTTGATGGCGAACACAATGTCCGATACATTGACATTGAAGTTGTATTCTGATAAGTGAGGCGCCTCTATTGATGAGTCCCTGAGGATTCTGTCGTCGGTCTATCCTTCGATCGCTGCGGGGTGGGTAGTGCCTCAGAGCGTTCCTTATGTCTTCAGTGTATGGTTGATATCTTTCTTTTTTTGGCATTAGCTCCTTTGCCAAGAGTCTGCTTGGATATACTGAGCCCGAGGGGGCTCCCAGCTGGTCATCCTCGACCCTGATTTTTGACTAGTATCGGTTATGGACGTCCAACCAGGTCACGACAGGATATTCGACCAGATTCTCTTTCAACAGTCTCAAAACCATAGAGCTTCGTTCATTCATGCCTTGTGAAGGCCTGCACCGCCCAGTCATCAGAGACTGGCTGTAGTTCCATTCGTTCTGTTTGGAAGCGAGACACGAACTCACGCATCATTTCATTTTCCCTTTGCTTGATCTTGAACACGTCAAATTTCCTCGTTGCTACTTTGATGGCACTGACATGTGCCTTTATGAAGGAATCTGCCAGCATGGCAAATGAGTCTATGGAGTTGGGAGCTAGGTTGTGATACTACATCATGGCCCCCTTTGAGAGTGTTTCCCCGAACTTCTTTAACAAGATGAACTCGATTTTGTCGTCCTTTATGTCGTTGCCTTTTACCGCATAGGTGTAGGCAGTAACGTGTTCGTTGGGGGTCTGAGTTCCCATTGTACTTTGGGAGTTCTAGCATTCTGAACTTCTTTAAGATGGGTTTCAGTGCCGCTTCCTCGGGGAACGACCTTTGTATGAACTTTTTCGAATCCACACCTTTTAGGACAGGGGGTGCACCCGAAATTTGGTCGACCCTGGAGTTGTTGGTTTTGACCTTTTTGTCATTGGCTTCTATCATCTTCTTGTCGCGCCCCCTTTTTCTCGCGAAATCGGGTTTATGACATTTGGGAGGACAACTCATTCCCTTTTGGGAATTGGGTTTTCAATTGAAGAGTTGCCACCTAATGATTAAAGTGCATTAGGACACTAGGAGGGGTTTGTTTTGAGTAACCAGAGATTGGGTAAGGACTTGAAATTATCACAAAGGAAAGATGTTAGGCACCCCTCAGGATCCACTAGTGTGGTTCCCGACCAAACTATTATTGTGACTTTAGAGCAAATAACACATAGGCAAATAAAGGCTTCAAATAAGAGAGGATTTTCACGTAATGGTTACAAATAAACAAAAAGGAACTAAAAATAGTTGATTTCTTTAAAAGAAATAGTTTAAAAAGATTTAAAAGAAACAAAGAAAACAAAAGGGGGGGGGGGAGTCCTAGGTTTATTGAGAATATGGATCACCCACACAACATCCGGTAATCACTCCTCAGTGAGGGGCTACACGTGATGTTATCGCGTGGTCATCATATCCATATCTACCCTTTCCCACCCCGTTAAGGTATTAAAGCGCGGAATGGTCTCGTTTACTTATTGCATGCTATTACCCGCCCCAATCCTATCAGCCCCGGAGGCACTTGGGACTACTAATCCTAAAGGGAGGATGTATTGGGCTTATTTGTGGTTTCAAAAGGTAAAATACTAAGGCGACAAACAAAACACATATAGCAAGTTTGGGGAAGCATATAAAAAAATAAAAATAGCTCAAATAGACCTCCTTTAAACCAAAGAAAGCACATAATATAGCATGACTCGCATGTACTATTTAGGGTCTGATTAAAACTTAAAAGGGTTGAGGCAGACTGATTTATTACATAGTTCATATAAGAAGCCCGAATCAGGCCTGCCTGCTGGTTGTAGCATATAAAATCTGATTCAGCTTATAAACTTTCACCCTATGGCTTGCCTAAGTGTTAGACAAAGACCCTATAGGCATGATATCTACTGATTCCAGAAACAATGAAGTAAACATGAATACATACTAATTTAAGAAAAATCGTCTATTATTAAAGGAAGGCGAGTTTTAGCAAAAGAGCATGTGTCACTGTTACTGGTTTTAGACTTATAAGCGAGTGAGGTGGTTCAGAATCGATTAAAGCTCCTATAGGCATGCTTTCTATATGTTGTCGATTTTGGACACTTTTATAAACATAGTAAAAAAATGCTGAAATTTTACAGGCATGACATCTAGATGCTAAATTTTGTTTTAAGCCTATGAACATGATATCTAATTGTAGTTGGTTATTTAAGACCTATGAACATGATTGCTTAATGAAGAATGGATATGCAAGATTCAGAAAGACTTATAGGCATATTTTCTATATGCATATGCAGAATTCAGATTTCGGGTAATTGTAGACATGGTATCTAGATAAAAGAATGCAGAAATTTAGAAACCTATAGGCAGGATGTCTATATGAGAGAATGCAGAAATTTAGAAACTTATAGGCAGGATGTCTACTCCTTTGCATACATAGTTATCCCTCCCTTTTTCAGTAGTCATCCCCAAGAGTTTATTACAAAATTATTACAGCCTAGAATAAAGTAAAGTAAAGAAAATACATTAGAAATTAAATATACAACCAAGGAGAGCCTGATTCAGACTTCCTGTTTGAAATATGAAGTAAACCAACTCCAAGAGATCATGTTCCAAAGCCTTTCTCCCATTTGGATGTGTCAAAGTTCCCTAAGAGTCTCATATGAACTCCGGGCAGTGCTTACACCCAAATGTATCACCAGATTAAGACATAGTGCAGTGCGGAAGGGCCATCCCTCAGCTGTCCAAGTTCAGAGGGAACTCAAGGTACCAAGGTAAGGCTCACAAGAGGGGGGGGGGCAGAACTTAGAGACTAAGAGAGAGTGCAAGTGCAGAAATAGAATGCTGAAAGGGGAAAAGGAAAAGGGAAACATCTTAAATCAGTACACATAAGGGTATAGGGGAATGAGATTTATAACAAAACAAACAGAAGGAAATCAGCATGCCACTTTAAGTGTTGAGATATACAGAAACAACAAGTAGACATGGACACAAAGCAGTAAATACACATTGTTGTGGTGCTAAAAATTGAATCCGGACATACCAGCTCTAAAGAGACAAATTGAGGAAAGCAGTAGGTCTTGTAGACAGGCCACATTGTAGATAAAAAGAGAAGATACTATTGTGTATAAGTGTGAGTTCAGAAAGACTGTGAATGGATGATGAGTTTGTGAAAGAGTTGTGCATTTATAGTGTGAAATCAGGCAGAAATAAGGTAATAAAACAGTTAAGGAACTGATTATCAATTAAGAATCAATTACACAAGACTTCCCTTAATTAGGAAATTCAGATTCAAATGGGTAAAAACGATTTAAGGAAAGAAATTGAATAAGCACTTTGTGCAAAGCATGCAATTAGGGGAAAATACATAAAAGGTTATTTAAGGACATGATTTTGAAGTACACGGTTGTATAAATAAGGTAAGAAAATCAATTAGTAGCCAGTAAATCAATGGTCAGGGATCTTGTAATTACTGATCCATGAATGAACCAAGTCATAAAAGCTGAGAAGGGTTTTAAAATTAAGTCGAGTCATGAGGAAAATCAGCAAACAAGGAAGGAAAATCAATTAGTCCTATTCAAAAGGAAGTTTGAACTAATCATAAATTTGAAAACCCCTTTAGAGGGAGGTTCATCACATATAAAGAGCATACTAACATGTTGAGTTGAAAGAAGATGTTGTGCCATTGCAAAATTAGTAGGTAGTGGTTCATCACATAAGTCAGTAATGCAGAAGAGAAGTAGCATTCTGATAGCATGCAAAAGATCCAGTAAAAAATGTTTAGAATTGTGTGAAAACAAGGACAAACAAGCTCAGTTCAGAGACTCAAAATTGGTCTGAAAGTGTTGGGGGTTTTGAAATAAAACCTTAGTTCGAGCAAATCACATAGCCAAACTTGGAAGAACCCCCAAATTCTAGGGTTTCCGCCATTAATCGAGTGCAGAGATGAGATGGCAAATAATAAAATTCGAAACAGGTTCAGAGGTCCCAGAAAAGAACTGAAACTTCTAACATATTCCTTTCAGCAACAAAACTCATGAGAAAACATGATAGAAAAGTAACATGCAGAACACAACAGAACAGCTAAAAGAAAATAGAGTAGGAGAAGCTAATACGAAACATAATGGAAAAAATTGATAAGAACAGTAGAAGAAGCATTCTAAGAAGTTTTAGAAGAAACTTAAACAGAGCTCAGTAGATGGAACTTAATAAGAAACACCTAAGAACATAGTAAAGGAAGATACGGTAGGAGAAACACACAAGAACACAGTATAGGAAAACACAAGAACACAGTATAGGAGAACATCGTAGAAGAAGCATACAAGAACACGGTAGAAGAAAATACAAGAACACAGTAGAGGTAGATACACAAAAAGAAAAAGAAAGTCAAAGAAACATTTAAATACTTTTCAGAAAACCCTAGATCGTAAAAGAAATGGTTTTGAAAGTAGCTTTTTGAAAGAAAAGCCAAAAAAAAATTTAAAAGCTTAGGGAAAACATAGATACACAACAGATCTAAAGGAATCGGAAAACCTCGAAGGGTTAGTATTTCAGAAGAAACCCAGTAGTGAGAAAGGCTTGAAAAAGTCACCGCTCTAAGTAGGAGAGGTCGAGGTCAGGCTCGAACAACCATAGTACACCAGAGCAAAGCCGGAGATGGCCGTAGAACTTGAATCAGACGAAGCCTGGACCAAACTTCATTGTGGTCAGGCCTTGAATCTTCAAAAACCAGGCGTGTAGGAGCCGTAGGAGGCCGGTGTAGGATTCCGATGGCCTTGGAATCCATGGATTCCGGTGGCTTTAGGGTGGAAGTGGTGGGAGGCAGCTACGGTTTGAGAAGCTTCAAGAGAGTTTGAGAGAATGGGGGGGGGGGGTTCAAATGCGACTGGTAGGTGGAAAATGATTTAGGTTTAGGGGGGTAATGGGTAATTAAAAATTGTAAGGTTGAAATGTGGCCGTTGATCATTTTGATCAACGACCTAGATTAAACGGGGGGTCGGGCGGGTCATTTAAACGGGCTGTGGGTCGGGTAATTTTAGGAATTGGGCTGGGTGATTTGAAATTTAAATTGGGTTGGATTAGGGGTGCAAATTAGGCTGAAATTGAAATCAAATTTGGCTAGATTTTAAATATCCACTTTTCCCCATTTATTTTATAAAAAAAAGCAAATTAAAATCTGGAAATAAATTGAAAGTACTAAAATTATTTATAACATATAATTATCAATTTAAAAATATTGGACTTAATGTTTATAAATATAAATGCAATCAAATCATAAATGAGGCTAATATTGCAATTACATGCAGTTGAGCTTTAAAAATACTAAATAAATTTGTAAAAACATGCAAAAATTATCTGGGCTGTAGTTTAGCATAAATATGAGAATTCAACAAGTGAATCACCAAAATGATAATTTTGGACACTTATTGGATTTTTCTTGATAAAAATAAGGCAATAAAATTGATTTTAAAAGCCTTTAAAATTAAGGAAAAATAATAAAAATATTTGTAAATACTTATATATGCATAAATATGCTATTTTGAAAGTATTTTTCATATAAAAATATACAGGGAAATATTGAGCATCAACAACTGCCCCTCTTTATCCGGGAAGGATGAAAGAGTTGTCGGGTAAAGATATGATGGCCAATTTTGACCGAACGAAATGGTTTGAAGAGGTTGACCGTGCTATAGTTCTTGAGTTGCTTACATATCCCTAGTCTTACAGAAATCAGGCCATATGTAGTTCGGTATCCATCAATGGAATATGCCGATGGAGATTTTTCAAGACGAACGCGATATTCGGGTTGGGATGGATGGTTAAAGTCTAATAGGGCTGCGGGAACTAAAGCGGGATTACTCCTTCTAAGACGGTCGCTGCTCTCCAGTTTAACTGCAAATAAGCAATACAAGTGTATATTTTGCGGAAATTTAAACGTGATGCAAGTTCCCGTCGGACCATGAATGTTGTCTTTGGACGGTTAGGATGACGTTCTCAGACCATGACGTCCTGGGCCATGAAGCGTATGATAAGGGATTCGCAGGCCATGAAATGATTCTCTAGGGATATGAGAATGATGCCTTCGAACTATGACGCCTTTGAATAATGATATGCAAAAGATAAAAGGGGTCCTCAAGCCATGACATGGCGTTCTCGGGCTATGAAAATGGTGCCTCCAAACAATGATGCCTTTGGATAGATTGGCGATATTTCAGCCCATGAAATGCAAAAGGTGGCGATCTTTCAGTCGATGCAAGATGTAAATGAAGTGGTGATCTTTCAGCGGATGCAAGATGTAAATAAAGTGACAATATTTCAGCCCATGAGACGCAGAAGGTGGCGATATTTCAGCCGATGCTGAATGTAACTAAAGTGGCAATCTTTCAGCCATGCAACATGTAAATAAAGTGGCAATATTTTAGCCATGCAAGATGTAAACAAAGTGGCGATCTTTCAGCCATGAGGATGGAGGTAGAGCTTAACCTCGGAAGGCAGAACGATAGCCTTATGCAATGCAGATGGAGACAGAGCTTAGTCTCGGAAGGCAAAATGGTAGCCTTATGCAATGTAGAGAATGCAGATGGAGATAGAGCTTAGTCTCGTAAGGCAGAATGGTAGCCTTGTGCAATACAGGAAATGCAGATGGAGGTAGAGCTTAACCTCGGAAGGCATAATGGTAGCCTTATGCAATGCAGGAAATGCAGATGGAGACAGAGCTTAGTCTCGGAAGGCAGAATGGTAGCCTTACGCAATGCAGGAAATGCAGATGGAGATAGAGCTTAGTCTCGGAAGCCATAATGGTAGCCTTATGCAATGCAAAAAATGCAGATGGAGACAACGTTTAGTCTCGGAAGGCAGAATGGTAGCCTTATGCAATGCAAAAAATGCAGATGGAGACAACGTTTAGTCTTGGAAGGCAGAATGGTAGCCTTATGCAATACATGAAATGCAAATGGAGGTAGAGCTTAACCTCGGAAGGCAGAATGGTAGCCTTATGCAAGAAATAAAATGACAAGTGGTAATAGAGCTTTCTTAGCTAATATCAGGCTGCAATATTGTGACTGCTGGGGACATTGTGACACAAGGAATGTCATTGGTGTGTATGGATAGAAAATATGGGTAAGTGCAACGGTTTTGAGAGTTGTATTCCTGAACAATGTTCGTCTCGTGAGTGTATGATATGTTTGATGATTGCACAATCCAAGTGCCTGCATCCAAAGAAAAATTGTGAGTTTTGTAAAAAGGGGGGAGGTTAGTTCGTATCCTCGCTGGCTCTTCTTGACCTGCTCAGCTTTGATCTAGTGATACTGTGTGTATCATTAGGGTAACATTGCTAAACAAAGCAATTTGGTAACAGAAGCAAAAATATAACATAAATACATGATCGAGAATAGTTTTCTTTAGGTGAACCGACGACTGTGACGTGGTTCAAGAAATTGCAGCTTTTCTTGATCTGGAATTTTGAGGGTCCTCCTCAAAATTCTGCCCGAGTTTACTGGGCTGCGGTTTCTGACGGCAGCTTGCGGTGACTGGCTGAAATTACTTCGGAATTTTTAGGGTCCTTCTCAAAATTCTGCCCCAGTTTCCAATTGGGGGAGGGGGGAATGAAAATTTTATTGAATTGTGACCGAACCCATAGGGCTGCTTACATATCCCCTCTTAAACGGGAATCAGGTTAGGCGTAATTCAAATTACATCCTATAAGGAAAGCATAAAGGTTACACATAGTATCGCTTGACTGCATCTGAATTGATCGGCTTTGGACAAACTTCCCCATCCATTTCTGCAAGTATGGGGCTCCTCCTGTCAGAACCCAGCGAACCATGTACAGACCCTGCCAGTTGGGAGAGAATTTCCCTTTGGCTTCATCTTGATGCAGAAACATTTCTTTAACACCAGCTGCCCCGGTGTTAATTGTCTCGGCTTGACTCTTTTGTTGAAGGCTCTGGACATTCTGTTATGATAGAGCTGACCATGGCAAACTGCATTCATTCTCTTTCCATCTATAAGAGCTAGCTGCTCGTAACGACTTTTCACCCATTCTGCATTGTCGAGCTCTACTTCCTGTATGATCCTTAAGGAATGAATTTCCACCTCGGCGGGAATGACTGCCTCTGTACCGTAAACCAGCATATAGGGGGTTGCCCTAGTTGATGTGCGGACTGTGGTGCGGTACCCCAATAAAGCAAATGATAACTTCTCGTGCCACTGTTTATGCTTCTCTATTATTTTCCTCAATATCTTCTTGATATTCTTATTGGCAACTTCTACGGCTCCGTTCATCTGAGGTCTGTAGGCTGTAGAATTCTTGTGTTTGATCTTGAAGGTTTTAGACATGGCTTTTATCTGGTCACTGTTGAGGTTGGAGCCATTATCAGTGACAATTGACTCTGGGATCCTGAACCAGCAAACGATACGGTCGCGGACGAAATCTACCACAACTTTCTTAGTCATTGCTCTGTAAGATGCTACTTCAACCCATTTGGTGAAATAATCAATTTACTAGGATAAACCTGTTCCTGTTAGATGCGGCAGGTTCGATTGGTCCGATAACTTCCATTACCCAGGCAGCGAACGACCACGACAAGCTTGTTGCATTAAGCTCATTTGGAGGCACCTTCATTATGTCTGCGTGTATCTGGAAGCGGTGGCTCTTTTAGACATACTGGATGCAGTCTGTTTCCATAGTCATCCAAAAGTAACCAGCTCAGAGTATTTTCTTTGCTATTACAAAACCATTCATATGTGGACCGCAAGTCCCTGCATGAATTTCCTCTAATAGACTGGATGCTTCCTTTGCGTCAACACACCTTAGTAATCCCAAATCAGGAGTCCTCATGTTCAAAGAAATTGTTGGATAACCTCCGAAGCGTGCGCTTCTGAGTAGAGTTTGCAAGTTCTGAGTATTCTCCTTTTGCTAAGTATTCCTTGATATCATGAAACCAAGGCTTTCCGTATGCTTCTTCTTCGACATGAGCACAGTAAGCTGAGTGATCATGGATCTTTACCGGAATGGGATCAATGAAATTCTTGTCTGTATGCTGCATCATGGATGATAGGGTAGCCAGTGCATCGACAAATTCATTCTGGGCCTTGGGAACATGCTCGAATTCTGTCTTTGTGAACCTTTTTCTCAACTCTTTCACATGATGCAGATAAGGGAGTATCTTGGAGTTCTTGGTCGCCCATTCTTCTCGGACCTGATGTATAAGCAAGTCCGAATCTCCAATTACTAGCAACTCTTGAATGTTCATGTCAATGGCCATTTTGAGCCCTAAGATGCAAGCTTCATACTTGCCATATTGTTGGTGCAGGGGAACCTAAGTTTGGCAGACACTGGATAATGCTGACCAGTTTCTGATACTAGGACCGCTTCTATGCCAACTACTTCGAAATTTGCTGCTCCATCGAAAAATATTCTCCAACCATCATAGGATTCTGCAATATCTTCTCCTATGAACAATACCTCTTCATCAGGAAAATATGTTTTCAGGTGTTTGTATTCTCCGTCCACGGGATTTTCAGCAAGGTGATCTGCTAGTGCCTGTCCTTTTATTGCTTTCTGAGTCACGTAGACAATGTCAAATTCACTCAACAAGATTTGCCATTTGGCCAGCTTGCCAGTGGGCATGGGCTTCTGAAAGATGTACTTCAAGGGATCCATCCTTGATATGAGATATGTAGTATAGGCACAGAAGTAGTGCCTCAACGTCTGAGCTACCCAAGTCAATAGATGGTGTGCTCCTTCCTCGTACGGGGTGAACTTCTTACTGAGGTAATAGATGGTGTGCTCCTTCCTCCCTGTTTTATCATGCTGCCCCAGAACACAACCGAACGCTCCATCCAATACTGCGAGGTAGAGTAATAGAGGTCTACCTGGCTCGAGCGGGATCAAAACCTATGGTGTTGACAGGTACTCCTTGATTCGGTCGAAGGCCTTTTGGCAGTCATCGGTCCATTTGGCAGCGACATCCTTCTTCAACATCTTAAAGATTGGCTCACAGATAATTGTAGATTGTGCTATGAACCGGCTGATATAGTTAAGTCTCCCCAAGAAACTCATTACGTCCTTCTTGTTCTTTGGCAGTGGTAGTTCTTGAATAACTTTAACCTTTGATGGATCCAGTTCTATTCCTCGACGACTTACAATGAACCCAAGTAGTTTTTCGGCAGGAACCCCAAATGCGCACTTCGTGGGATTCAGTTTTAGGTTGTACCTTCTCAGTCTATTGAAGAACTTCCTCAAATCTTCCATGTGATCAGTGGCTTTCTTGGTCTTGATGATAACATCGTCTACATATACTTCAATCTCCTTGTGTATCATATCGTGGAAAATGGTGGACATGGCTCATGTAGGTGGCCCCTGTATTTTTTAACCCAAACGACATCATTTTGTAGCAGTACATTCCCCACGGCATAATGAAAGCTGTTTTCTCAACATCTTATTCATCCATCCAGATCTGATGATAACCAACAAAACAATCTACAAATGATTGCAACTCATGCTTGGCGCAATTGTCAATCAGGATGTGTATGTTCGGCAAGGGGAAGTCGTCCTTTGGACTAGCCCGATTGAGATCCCGGTAGTCGACATAGACTCTGACTTTCCAATCCTTCTTCGGCACCGGCACAATATTGGATAACCATGTTAGATATTCTACTAACCTGAGAACCTTAGCTTTGACCTGCTTAGTGACTTCTTCTTTGATCTTCAGACTCTTACAAGCTTGAACTTTCTGAGCTTCTGCTTTACCGGTGGACATGTCGGGTCAGTTGGCAGTTTGTGAGCCACAATAGATGTGCTCAGACCAGTCATGTCATCATATGACTAGGCGAATATGTCCTCGTATTCTCTTAGAAATTCTGTGTACCCTTCCTTTTCTAAAGGTGATAAGTGAACGCTAATTCGTGTTTCTTTGACATTTTCTGCATCTGCCAGGTTAACAATCTCAGTCTCATCCAGGTTGGACTTCGGCCTATTCTCAAATTTCTCGACTTCTTTAACAATCTCTTCTGGTATATCATCTTCCTCTGAATCTATGTCCGTTTGTTGCGTTGTCTCGTTGCATGTCACATCCATTGGTTCATCAAGATAGGTAATAGTATTGCTGTATAAATAAAATAATGAGAGAAAATAATAAGAGTAATATTTGTAAGGAAACCAAAATGCTTTGATAAATTTCATAACTGTTTTGAACATTGGAAGATCTTATTGCGAAAATTCAAAATGCGAAAGGAAAATCAACTAGTAAAAATAAAAGATAGTGCATGATGCTTTGTTCAGCCTTGCTACCCCGAGGCTTTCCGGGCTCTGGTGGTTATGATGGTCCAATTGTTGAGGCATGCTCCTTGTCTTACAACATGTATGGAAGGGCCTTCCTCCCCCTCATCCTCGAAGATGACACAGCAATCCATGTTATCATCTTCTAGGAACAAATTCCTCACTGCTACTAGTGCTTCCTCTTCTTTCGACCCATAGATATCATCGATCGGCTGGAAAGTCTGCTCCAAATGTGGTATTGGCTGCTCTAGCGGGTAGTATGGACCGCGACATGGTGGCGACCAGTTGTTGAATTCTTCCCAAGTGTACTCATATCCCAGACCAAAGGTGGTGCCATATTTCTTCAGTTTGATAGGCTTGGCGATTCCTTAGAGGTTCTTGCCAAGTCCCTTGCCAAGTTCATATACGCTCCAGTTCAATATGCTTTCAATTTTGTTGTCCCACCATTTGTCTTTGTCAATGGCGTTGACTCACTCGATGTGGTGATAGGTTTCCCCGCCTATCTTTCTTCTTCCTCCGATCGCTGGGATGGTTTGGCGACTGTATATGGGATTGCTACCGTCGCCGTGAATGATCACCTCTTAGTGATTCCACTCAAACATCACTTCCTGATGTAGTGTTGATGCTACAGCCCCAGCGGCATGGATCCACGACCGTCCCAATATCAAGTTGTAAGATGCCGGCACATCTATTACTTGGAAATCGACATAGAACCAAGTAGGCCCCATTTGCAAGCACAAACTAATTTCCCCAATAGTGGACCTTTAGGAACTATCGAAAGCTTTAACGTTGATGGCCCCATCCTTGATCTCATGCAGCCCCTTACCCAATATTTTGAGTGTTACCAACGGACAAATATTGAGGCTGGACCCTCCATCAATAAAGATCCTAGTGATAAAACAATCTTCGCATTGCACAGTGATGTGCCATGCTTTGTTGTGACTCAATCCTTTTGGTGGCAGCTCATCTTCATAACAAGTGATCTTGTGACTTTCCAATACCTTCCCTACCATGTTTGCCATTTCTCCTCCGGTGATGTTGCTTAGTACATATGCCTCACTCAGCACCTTCAACAAGGAATTCTTATGTGCATCGAAACTTTGCAGCTAAGCTAGGATAGAAATCTGTGCTAGTGTTTTGTTCAGCTGATCAATGAATGAGTATTCCTTGTCTTGTATCTTTCTCCAGAGATCATCGGGCCCGGTTTCAGTGATGGTCGGCCGACCAGAGGCCTGCTTACTCGACTCAGCTAAATTCTCTAGAGTATAAACCCTGCCGGTTCTTGTCATACCCTATTCCACAATCGTTTCCCCGGAATTAGTTTTCCCTTTCCTTCTCGCCTCGGCTATGTAATCCCAAGGTATGACATTTGTATTAAATGGTGTTACAACCGACATTGCTACCGGAATCAGCACGGGCACCTTTACTCCGAATGGAGCATGTACTTTGGAAGGTAACACAACAACTTCAAATGGTACAAGTGCATTTGCTAGAGACCCAAACTCAACCTCAATCGGTGCTGGCATATTTGCCAAGGATGGTGCTTCAAACTCAAGTGGTATGGACATGTTTACCTTGGCATCCCCAAAAGGCTGAATTCAGACTACCATTGGATTGAGGGTGACTATTGGCTTCTTTGGTTCGTCGCCTTTTGTGATCAAATCGATTGATCCGTTGGGGTCCCAATCATCCTCTATTTCAATCATGAGAACACTTCCACCCTTATGGTCTAGCAGAGAGTTGTTGCAGACATTTGGAGTAGACTCCTTTGCCACAATGATCTTGTTATCAATCAAAGTCTGGATCTTGTCTTTCAGAGAGCGACATTCATCAATGGTATGCCCTTTCATGCCGGAATGATATGCACATGATTTATTTGGATTGACCCATTGAGAAGGGTTTTCAGGGGTTATAGTAGGGATATGGGTGGCATAACCAACAGCTTTGAGCCTTTCGTACAGTTGGTCAATTGGCTCAGCAATGGCAGTATACTGTTTGGTGGGTCTGCGGTCAAAATTTGGTCGAGGTCTAGGAAAGTTTTGGCGTGCGGGAGGTGACTGATAGTGGTATGGTTGAATATTGTAGGCTTGATAGACATGTGGAAGTTGGGAGTATTTGGGTGAAGTAGGTTGATATGTGGGAGGTGGGGGTGATTGGTAAGTAGGTTGTGGAGTTTGGTAGAAGGGTGAGGGTGCTTGATAATTCGGCGTAGGATGGTATGTGAGTGGAGGTGTCAGATAGGCTTGGTATTTGATAGGGGATTTGTCTCTTTGTGCAACCTTTACAGAACCTACATCCCTTTTCTTGGACGTACCACCAGACTGTAAAGCCTTATTGGTAGCTTGCAAGGCTTTAAAGTTTGTAACCATACCACTTTTGATGCCTTCCTCGATCCTTTCCCCTAGCTTGATGATGTCGGAAAATTTCTGGCTCTCAATCAATATCAGCCTTTCATAGTACTGTGGGTCTTGAGCTCGGACGAAAAACTTGTTCATTTGCTCTTCTTCTAAAGCTGGTATGAACTTAGCGGATTCTTATCTCCAACGAGTAGCGTACTCGCGAAATATTTTCATGGGCTTCTTTTTTAAATTCTGGATGTAGAACATATCTGGCACATTTTCTGGGTTGAACCTGAACCTGTCCATAAAGTCAGATGCCATAATCACCTAGTTGGACCATTTCTTTGGGTCTTGGCTAATGTACCAAGATAGAGCATCTCCTTTCAGACTCCTCATGAGAAGCTTCATGCAAATCCTTTTGTCCTTCCCTACACCGACCAGCTTGTCGCAGTATGTTCTCAAGTGGACTCTCGAATCCCCTATA
This sequence comes from Nicotiana sylvestris, assembly GCF_000393655.2. Lineage (NCBI taxonomy): Eukaryota > Viridiplantae > Streptophyta > Magnoliopsida > Solanales > Solanaceae > Nicotiana > Nicotiana sylvestris. Next base: position 137,932,671 of record NC_091058.1, read on the forward strand.
CCATCAAACATCTCAAACTTAGGAGGTTTGTACCCCTCGGACAGTTCAACATCGGGTTGTATGCAAAGATTTTTGTAGTTCAACCCTTTGATCCCCTTACTTCCTTCGATGTCCTGAATTCGGCTAGTCAATTTCTTGAGTTCTTCAGCCAGGTTCCTGATGAGTGAGTCTTTATCATCAGACTCGGGTGTGCTTGAGATGGGTTGGGTGGACTATGGCATGGTCTCCACATAGATGAGGATGTTATGGTGGGCGTAGAAATGGTCATTTGTGGAATTAAAAGGTTCAAGGATGAGTAGTGGAGTATTGTTGGATGTGTGGCAAGTATTGCAGTGGTGGTGATGAGTGGGGTGGTTTTGTGGTTTTTGGGATGTTTTGTGGAGGCGTGGGGTTCTAACCGTTTGGAAAATTGATATCTCGAGTGGTGAGGGAAAATGACAAGTTTGCCAGATTCCGAACCTGATCAAGTTCCTCCTGAAATTTTAGCAGTTTCTGCTCGAGTTGGGATGCACTTTCTTTGGAGACTTGAGCACCATGAGTGAACTCTACCCGTTCAGTTGAGTTTTCCTTTCTGGTGTTGTTCAAATCTTCCATCTTTCCTTTGTTCCTGCTTTTGATAGGACTAGAAGGAGGAGTGGGTGGAGGGCCATTTGATCTTGTGGAATATGATGACGATGCCAGAGTGCACGAACTAACCTTTGGGGAGGGGAATAAAAATGAAAAATAAAACAAAAGGTAACAAGTTAGTTAGGATTATAAGGAAATATGTTGCGATATTTAAACACATAGTGCAAGAATGTAAATCGTGTCCTAATCTGGGAGCCTCATTGTGCCCGAGGTAGGCCTAGCGACAAATTGATTTGGAGAACTTAGAATGCTAAATGCCTCATTTTATTGATAAAAGTAGACGAATCCCAAAACGACACTAAATAAAATGTCACTAGTGGGCATTGTCCTTATTACATCCATAAAGCGAAAAAACAAATTCCTATCTATTTGGTCCCAGCAGGACCTTCCTCAGGTTGAATGCTCTCATTAATCAAATCCTCCAGCTCGCGTAGGTTCACCAGTAGAAATGCCTTTGCCATGTGTTCTCCTTCGTTTCCTTCAGTGTTCTGGCAGTCAGTGACTCTCTTCCTCACTTTTCCTTCCAATTCCAGCAGACTGTACTCCAGATATTCCAACTTTTTGCTAGCTTTGGCGGCCCTCTCTTTTCACTCGTTGATTTGGTCATTTGATGGAAGACTCCTCCACCAGTCTAGCAGGAGTGAGGGTATGCTAACCATACTGAAGTTGGGGACCTCGTTCTTCATTTTCTGCAAAACAAAAGGGTTAAGACCCTACCCCCACCAGACTTGACTATTTAAATATCAATAATTGGCATAAAAGCATTTAGTTCTTCAAATAAATGCACAGAACGTGATAGTGTCCATTTAGGTTTTAGAGAAACCCAGTGGACTTTGGACAAGGCCATCTTAAAGGGTAATTATGCGGACAACATAACTGACTCGGCTAGGTTTGACCATGATGCATGCACAGTTTAAAGAGAGTAAGGTTTCTATGGGGTGTTAGACCGGTACCCTTGAGAGAACAACTCAAGGGGAAAAGGCACGGAACCTTTGACTACACCGTTGATCGACTGGTTTTACCGTAAATACGCCTTTTTCCGGATTTAGGGGTGATAATATCGGAAGAGCACAACCACTCATTATAAACGTTGCTATGGTATTTGTTTGGCACGAGTGGAATATGATGTTGAAAACATGCTTATGCAATAATTAAAACAAGTTGTCACGTACTTGCACGTTCATAAAGTAATAATTATAATAATTTAAAACATTAATAAAGGAGTGCAGTAAAGGAAAGCAGTAAAGAAATAAGGGAAAGAAACAAGAGACAAGTCAGTTTTTGCAGTAGGAGTGAGAATTAAATGCTTAAAGGTATTAAACAAATAAAGGCACATAAGAAATGTAAAGTCACAGTAATAGCTTGAAATGGTAAAAGCCTAAAAGAAAATCCCCAGTAGAGTCGCCATGCTGTCGCGCCCCCTTTTTCTCGTGAAATCGGGTTTATGACATTTTAGAGGACAACTCGTTCCCTTTTGGTAATTGGGTTTTGATTTGAAGAGTCGCCACCTAATGATTAAAGTGCATTAGTGTAAGGCCCAAGATATTTTTTTTTCAAGTAACTTAAGATTTCGTCGTGCCAAGGTTGACTAATTATTTTATTTTGTGTGCAAACGAGGATTCATGATATGATGGATATCGATTGGATATGCTAATAAGCGTATAAGTCATATTAGAAGTGAATTGGGGTCTAAGGAGAGACCTAAGTCTAAGCCAAGTTGGAAAATTTTATAATAGACGAAAGTTGTAAATGAGTGCGCACAAGACCTCACTTTGAATAATAATATCTCCAGTTGTATAAGGAATTGTGTGATTCACAACATATAATATTAAAACCCTTTGAGTCTAGTTTCCAATTCAATACCGTTTGTCATTTGGAGGTGTATACAGAAAGTTATGACTATTTTACTGAGCCTGCGTCACTAGCGCACCCAGGTGTGCGATCGCGCTAGTGGACGTGCATATTGCAAAGCTTTCTGCCTTCGTCGCGCTGCTTTAGCGCGACTAGGTGCACGATCGCGCTAGTGGAAGGCTTTTAAATACACCTAAGGACCGGAAATAAGAGAATTTGAGACATTTCTCAAGCTTAGGGCTTCCTCTACACCCCCAACTCGACCAAGGCATCCAATTGCACACCTAAGGTGAGTTTTTAAGTGTGTTTTCATGGTGATTTCACTTCTCAATCACTAGTTACAACATGATTTTGATTGGGTTTCATAGGGTTTCTTCAAAATCTCAAGAACACCCCAAATTTGTCTTTCAAGATTTGGTCTACAAGAGGTAATCCTACACCTTAGACTTACATATATGGAGTTATTATGGAAATATGAGTATGGATTAAGTATTGTAACTCATGGGATGGGGATTGGAAGTCATAGGTGCCTAACCTAGGTTGTGTTGGTATTGTAGAGATTGTGAGGTGGGTTATTGGGGTATGATTCTTGGGGTAATAGTATTATGTATACATGCATGTACAAATTAGGTTTGTGGGAAGATTGATGAATATAAATAAGTAAAGATTGGGTTGGGGAAAGAAGAAAATCTTGTAAAAGGAATTTAAAATCAAGATGCTCAACTAGTGTTTGATAAAATGCTCAAATGAGCTGAAACCATGAATACCTTCCTAATTTGTGTTCAATTTTATTATGTCTCAAGTAGATTGGGATTGCTAGAATTTCCGGAACGTCGTAGTAATTTAAGGAAATCTTAAACGAGGTATGTATGGCTAAAACCTTGTCTTTTAGAAATTGAGCTTTCATGGTGCCCGCGTAAATATTGTAAGTTCGAAACGTGATTGATGCAGTACTTGATTTTGGTTATATTTAGCGAATTAATGTTGTGAAAATGTATGTGGTAGGTACTTATTCATATGTTTAATGTGTTATTCTTGGTAAATGAGGATATGTGAAAAATGTGAACTATGTGCTAAAATGCCTAGATTTAAAGTCTAGTTTAAATTGAAAATATTATGCCAATACTATGTGAAATCCTCTATGTATGAAAATGTTTGAATTAATCAAACGAATTTGGGAAATAGAGTGTGGCCAATGTACTGATAACTTGAATTATAATTATACCTGGTGATGCCTATGACATGAGAAAATATGAAACAGATTATGAAATGAGCCTCGACTTTGCTTTCCATAAATGACTCCAATAATAAAGTGTCCTAAAGGCTTTGTACACAATTTATGCCATAAGTGGTTGAACGAGATAATGTTTTGCCTTATGAGTACATCTAATGTGATCCGGGTTGTTACATACTTCGATGTTGAAATTGTATATTGTCATGATTGGAAAAGAGTAATTCAAGAACAATTGGTATAATTGTTTGCTTATGCCTTTGATGTGTGTTTTATTGCGGTATGCTGTGTCCCCTCCTTTTTGGAAGAATCCGTTGTGTTTAAAGTTCCAATGTTAATAAACTTGAGGTGTATGATTTCTGAAATATTGTATATGCCCATGATTCATGATTCCCCTTATGTGTACTTGACATCTTGAATTGAATAGCTTGTTGTTGAAATTGATATTGATGTGAAATATGTGGAAATAATGTGAAATGTGGGAGAGAAGAGATTGAGTTATGAAATGTGGCCTAGTGCCAAGTATGATGTGATAATTGTGGCCCAGGTGACTATGAATTGATATATGTGAAATAAAGATTGAAATGAGATGATTAATGAGAAAGGAACAATGTCTTGGTAAGACGACCTAGCCGATCGGGCCGTGATCGGACACCATGCCACACACATGGTGGTATTGTGCTGATATTGAACTCCGAAAATTGAGAATGAGATTGTGATTGAGGTACATGTCTCAATAGGTGACCTAGCCGATCGGGTCGTGATCGAACTCCGCTCAAGAAAGCGATGGTATTATGAATGATGATGAACAATATCAAGTGGCCCGAACTAATGTCATGGAAATTATGTGAAAGATTACATGGTTCATTTGTTTGATGATGTGGTGATTGTTAAAGCTCTTAATTGACCTTTATGATTTCCTTATTCTTTTTTGTTAGTTCTTTCTAATGAGAAGGTGTTTATGATTTCTTGTTCTGGTATGATAGTTCTTTCTAACTAGATGGTGTTTAGTTATACATACTAGTGCTATTCGATGGCACTAACGTCCCTTTTGCCGGGGGTGCTACGTCTTTAAATGGATATAGGTATTTCTATAGTAGGCAGTGTTGGTCGCAGCTAGAGTCGCATCATCCTTTCAGCTGACTTGGTGAGCCCCACTTCAGTTCGGTGTCCTGATTCATCTGTTTATCATGTACTTTGTATTTGAGGTATAGCCGGAGCCTTGTTACCAACATTTTCATATTACATTACTCTTCAGTTATGTTTAGAGGCTCCGTAGACAGGTTGTGGGTAGTGTCGGGTATTGGATTTAAAATAGAAATATTGATGTTTGGCAAAGATTTATAAAACTTGTAATACTTTGATAATTATGACTTAAGTTGCTAATGGAAATGAAATGGGAAGTTGTTAATGAAAAATTTACTAATTCTGAACAATGGAGTCCATCTCCTATTTAATCATGAGTTGGCTTGGGTAGAATAAAACCTAACAGGCTTGCTTAGTCGGGTTTACTCGGTTGAGCGCCGGTCGCGCTCTTTAGATTTTGGGGCATGACAATTAGGACACTAAGAGAGGTTTGTTTTGAGTAACCAGAAATTGAAACAAAAAAATAGAGAAGGAAAGAAAGGGAGAAGAAGAAAGAGGCTAGAACCAAATCTTGAGAAATCTTAGATACACACTGGTTTTTACGGGTAATACTCGAATTTCTCATTTGGGTTCTTTTCTTCTGGTAATTCTTTTTATCTCAGTTCATATATTTCAAGGGTTTCACAAGGTATAAGAAATTAATTACCAATAAGAATTATTCTGGGCAAATTAAGAGTCAAACATTAAACCTCGAGGGTTGGGTATTCTAAAATAGCTATGAATTAGCCTAAATAAGAAAATTAACATGAGATCGATATTATGTAATTATAGATTGATTGGAGGAATTTGTACGAGTTGCTTGAGGTGAAGCAGTTGGTATTTCGGCACGAGTACTGTGACTAGTAATCTTACCGCAATTTTTGTTTTCATAACTTGCATGATTTACACATGATTTTTAATATGAATATGTTACCGATTATTTTGAGTTGCATGTGGGACAACTCTTTTACTCGATATGATACCGAAATAGTTATTTGAGATGAATACCGTGGTTTTAAATATTTTCGTGTCACTAGATCTGTTTGACCATTTCTTGAATTTGCTGTTATTGAAAGGAAATTATATGATTTGATAAAAACTGAAATGCCCTATATTGTTTTAAAATAGTTTCTACGAGTATATACGGATTACAAAGACAAGTATAAATGGGAGTAGACATTGAAGGATCCCGTAGCTAACGTCGGGTTCGTTAGACCTGGTGCACCTTGTAATTACAGATTACCGTTATAGCCCTCGCTAGTGGAAAGGTAGAACTAGCATACCGTTACCGATTTCCCTCGAGTAGGGACTACCGTTATATTTCACTTCTTGCGAAGAAGTCCACAGTTATACCGATTACATGTTCCGTTCATTGAAACCTCTCAAATGTGAATATTGAAATTGTACAGTGGTTACCGAGCTTATTACTAAATTATTATTTGTATTATACTACAAGAAGAACATGATGAGACTGAAAATTATTTATTGTTTCTGAAAGGGCATTTTTATGTTATCCTCTATTTGAGTTACTAGCATGTTTTCTGACTTGTCTCCAATAAAAACGGTTGTGGTTAAGTGTTATTACTCACTGAGCTAACGACTCATTCCCCGCTATTTTTTTTACAGAGACAACAATTGATGCAGACGAGGATTCGTTAATTAGAGCGCATAGATTGATATTTCTCGGTGAGCCTCGCATTTGTTCGCGTGGGCAGAGATTTTATTTATTGTTATGGTCTTTTCTTTGAACTCTTATAGTCACTCCATAGCCATTATTTTAGTGTCATGAGTATTCTTTTGTTATTATAGTCTTATGTTGAGTATCGTTCTCATTTATCGAAGTTGGAGATAAATTATTATTTATAGTGATTAGTTGGCGGTTTAGTCATGGTGGAGACTTGTATTGGTTAATTGACATGTTGTCAATCGTTTGGTATGATATTAGGATGTTTGGTTGTTGATTTGAGAAAGTAAAATTTTTGGGATGGTCCAAAAACAGGGGAAACTCTACCCGATTTTCTGTAAAATTACCAATGAGGCTTACTTGGGAGCACTTGCTCCTAAGAGCCGGTTACAATCCTAAATTGGGTCGTGACAAAGTTGGAATCAGAGCTTAGGCTTTAAGTCCCGAGTCATGGAGCAATGTTTAGTAGAGTCTTGTTCATGGGTATGTAGGCGCCCATACTTATGATCTCGAGGCTACTGAACATTTAGGAATGTTTTCCCTTCTTTCATTCTTTGATTGTGCGTTGAGATAACTTGAGATTGACTTTGGAATATTTCTTTCGCAGATGGCTAGGACACGCACACCCTCATCTGCTGGACGTGGTGCTGGACGTGGTACTACCCGAGGTGGAGGTCAAGTTGGGGTTCATCAAACGAGAAGACAGACTGCTCCTCAACCTCAAGTTGGGAACATGGGTCAAACCAAAGCTGTTATGCCAGATCAAGTGCAAGAGCAGGGAGTTCAGAACGCTCCACCACCAGTGCCAACTGTTGTACCTACTGTTGCCTTACCTGCAGATGCAGTGGCAAGGTTATTGAATGTGTTAGAGGCATTGGTGCCTACTCAGGGCGGAAGTTCGGCTCCTCAGGCTACTTTACAAATACAAGCACCTACACAAACTCAACCTTTCGGGAATAAGGAAGTATCCCTACACGAGTTCCTGAAATTGAATCACCAAAATTCACAAGTTCTTTTAATTCAGCAGATCCTTAAAGTTTCTTGGATGGGACACTCAAGTCATTACGTGCTCTTGGATGTTCTAGTGAGAGAGCCGTGGAGCTCGCAACATACAAACTAGAGGATATGGCCAACACATGGTATGAAACAGTATTTCTAGGAAGGCCAGCAGGAGCACCACCACTGACATGGGATGAGTTCGCTAAGTTGTTCAAGAATCATTTTCTTCCAGACAGTCTGATGCAACAATATGCTAGAGACTTTGAGAGATTGGTTCAGACTCCAGATATGGATGTGTCAACATATAACAGTAAGTTCTGTAAGCTGGCTATATATGCTCCTCACCTAGTGCCTACCGAAGAAGCTCGAGTTCAGAGGTTTGTTGATGGATTGGTTGGTTGTCTATACACTGCAGTAGCCCCATAGATGAAGACTTTTTCCTACTCTGATGTAGTCAACCTTGCTAGAAAGATTGAAAACAAATGATGTGAGCAGCGTGCAGCTAGTGATTTACGTAAGAAGGCCAAGATAGGAGGGGCTTTCAGTGATGGTTTTAGTGAAAATAGAAGAGCAGGAAATCAGGGACAACAACAACAATAGGGTTCTCAGACAGGGACACACATGTCTTCATAGTCCACATACAGACCACATTACAGACAAGGTAATAGGGGACCATCATCTTCTGGACATCCTAATTCTAGGCAGATATATGCCACTACTCCAGTCTGCCAGACTTGTGGTAGATCACATTTGGGCCAATGTCGTGTTCTAACTGGAGAGTGCTTTCGGTGTAGCCAGTTGGGACATCACTTAAGGGATTGCCCTCAGCCTCCGAGAAATTTCAACCAGGCTTCTATTCAGTCAGCTACACCGACTCAGACTACTCATAATACTTCAGGTGCTACAGGTACACGAAATAGAGGTAGAGGTGTTGGAGACCGTGCTACTGTGAATCAAGGACAAGGCAATGCTGGTAGAGGTCAGGCGAGAGTTTTTGCATTTACTAGAATGGATGCTCAGGCCTCGAATGCAGTGGTTACAGGTATTCTTTCTGTTTGTTCATTTGATGCACTTATGTTGATTGATCCGGAATCTACCCACTCCTAGGTGTCTTCGTACTTTTCTTTGAGATTTAGTAGATAGTCTGAGCTATTGAATGATCCTTTTCTAGTTGCTACTCCTGTTGGAAAGTCTCTATTAGCTGAATACATGTATCGTGCTTGTCAGATTCGGGTTGAGGGTAGAGATACTCTAGCTGACCTTATTATACTTGATATGATTGACTTTGACATGCTGATGGGAATGGATTGGTTATCTTCTTGATATGCTATAGTTGATTGTCATGCAAAGATAGTTAAGTTTGAGATACCAAATGAACCCAGTTTTATTCTAAGAGGGAGTCAGGTTCCAGAGACTTGCAAAACTGTATCTTTTATGAAGGCTCAACGACTTCTGAAGAAAGGTTGCTTGGGTCTCTTAGCTATTGTAAATGACACAAGAAAAGAAACAATTAGTATAGAAAATGTACCCGTAGTGAGAAAATTTTCTGATGTATTTCCTGAGGATTTAACAGGATTGCCTCTAGTATGAGAAATAGACTTTGGTATTGATTTGCTACCTGACACACAACTCATATCGATACTCCCATAACGAATGGCACCAGAAGAGTTGAGGGAGCTAAAACAACAGTTACAAGATTTGTTAGATAAGGGTTTTATTAGACCTAGTGTATCACCATGGGGTGCACCAGTACTATTCGTAAAAAAGAAAGACGGATCCCTGAGAATGTGCATTGACTACAGGCAGTTGAACAAGATAACAATACGCAATAAATATCCTTTGCCTCGTATAGATGACATGTTTGATCAGTTACAAGGAGCTGCCCACTTTTCAAAGATTGACCTCCGTTATGGATATTATCAACTTAGAATCAAAGATGAAGATATTTCTAAGATTGTTTTCAGTAGTCGATACGGGCACTATGAGTTTCTTATGATGCCTTACGGACTGACAAATGCTCCAGCTGCACTAATGGATTTAATGAATATGGCGTTCAAGCCATTTCTGGATAGATTTGTAATAGTATTTATTGATGATATCTTGATATATTCTCGTAGCCAAGGAGAACATGAGAATCATCTCAGGACTGTGTTGCAGACATTGGGAGAACATTGGCTTTATGCTAAGTTCTCAAAGTGTGAATTCTGGCTAGACTCGGTAGCATTTTTGGGGCATGTTGTATCCAAAGATGGAATTATGGTAGATCCCAAGAAGACCGAAGCTGTGCAGAAATGGCCCAGACCTACTTCTCCTACAGAGATTCACAGCTTTTTAGGCTTAGCAGGCTATTACAGGCGTTTTGTGCAGGATTTCTCCAGAATAGCAGCGCCACTGACTTAGCTAACACAGAAAAATGCAAAGTTTTAGTGGAGGGAGGAATGTGAGCAAAGCTTTTAGAAACTCAAAACGTGTCTGACAACTGCACCAATATTAGCCTTACCATCATGTTCTGGAGGATTTATAGTATTCTGTGATGCCTTGAGGGTGGGATTAGGATGTGTTCTCATGCAAAATGGTCGGGTTAAAGCTTATGCTTCAAGAAAATTGAAAAGGCACAAACAAAACTATCCTACACATGATTTGGAGATGGCTGCAGTGGTATTTGCTCTAAAACTTTGGAGGCATTATCTATACAACAAAACTTGTGAGGTTTATACCGACCATAAAAGTCTGAAGTATATCTTTCAGCAGAGAGATCTGAATCTTCGGCAGCGTCGGTGGATGGAACTACTCAAAGACTATGATTGTTCTATTTTATATCATTCTGGAAAAGATAATGTGGTGGATGATGCATTGAGCAGAAAATCTATGGGATGTTTGGCACATATAGACCCTGCAAAGAGACTTTTGTCCAAAGATATTCAGAGACTAGAAGATAGAGGCATCAGATTTAGTGTCAAAAATTCAGAGGTATTGTTGGATTTTGCTCAGGCTAAGTCTTCATTAGTTGAGCGCATTAAGGCCAGCCAATATGAGGTTGAACGATTATGCAAATATAGGGATGAGGTATGACTGTTGAAAGTGATGGTGTTCTTCGAATGTGTGAGAGGCTATGTGTAGCAGACGTAGATGGGTTGAGACATGCTATTATTAAAGAAGCTTACAACACTAAATACAATATACATCCTGGATCCACAAAAATGTACCATGACCTGAAGCAATTTTATTGGTGGGAAGGTATGAGGAAGGATGTTGCTAACTTTGTTTCTAGTTGTTTGACTTGTCAGCAGGTCAAGGCTGAGCATCAGCGACCCGTAGGACTACTACAACAAATTCAGATTCCAGAGTGGAAATGGGAAAAAATTACTATGGATTTTTTCACCGGGCTACCATGAACCCTTAGAGGCTATGGTTCGGTATAAGTGATTGTAGATCGACTGACGAAATCAGCATGCTTTTTGCCGGTGAAGACTACATATGGTGGAGTCAGGTATGCACAGATATTTATGAACAAAATTGTCCGACATCACGGAGTTCCAGTATCCATCATCTCTAATAGAGGATCACAGTTCACTTCACGCTTTTGGAAATCTTTTCAAGAAGCATTGGGTACACGAGTAGATCTTAGTACTGCATTTCATCCATAGACAGACGGACAATCTGAACGTACTATTTAGATCTTGGAGGATATGTTGAGAGCTTGCATTCTTGAGTTTGGAGGTAGTTGGGACACTTATCTACCGTTAGCTAAATTTGCTTACAACTATAGCTTCCAGTCCAGTATTCAAATGGCACCGTACAAAGCATTCAATGGTAGAAGATGTCGTTCTCCTATCGAATGGTTTGAAGCTGGTGGGACTAACTTATTGGGACCCGACCTAGTACAAGAAGCTATGGACAAGGTCCAGTTGATTAGACAAAGATTGCTTGCAGCTCAAAGTAGACAAAAGTCTTATGCTGATAAGAGAAGAAGAGATTTAGTGTTCACAATTGGGGACAAAGTGTTCCTACGAGTCTCCCCTATGAAAGGTGTTATGCGGTTTGGGAAAAGAGGCAAGTTGAGCCCTAGGTTTATAGGACCGTATGCGATATTAGACCGAGTGGGAGAGGTGGCTTATCGTTTGGCACTCCCTCCTGAGTTGTCCTTTATTCATCTAGTGTTTCACATCTCAATGCTAAGAAAATGTATATCAGACTCATCTCAAGTGATTGAAGAACCGACTATACCACTCGATGAGAAGTTGTCTTACGAGGAGGAGCCAATGGCTATTGTTGATAGACAAATAAGAAAACTACGGTCAAAAGAAATCGTGTTCGTGAAATTCTTATGGAGAAATCATACAGTTGAAGAAGCTACTTGCGAAATAGAAGACACTATGCGAGTCAAGTACCCCCAATTGTTTCAGTCTACAGGTACGTACTTGAGTTAAATTCGGGGACCGAATTTTATAAGGTGGAGAGGATGTAATACCCTAAATTTTTAAGTAAGAGTGTATTGATGATAATAATAATAATAATAATAATAATAATAATAATAATAATAATAATAACAACAACAACAACAACAACAACAAAAATTATAAGAAAATAACTAAAAGAAAGGATAAGTAAGGCAAAAAAGGGACGAAGCCCATTTGCTTAAAAGAAAAGAAAGGTCTGCTGAGTTCGACGAAGCAGAAACTTCATAACGAAACAAAAAAAACAGAGAAGGAAAGAAAGGGAGAAGAAGAAAGAGGCAAGAACCAAATCTTGAGAAATCTTAAATACGCACGGGTTTTTACGGGTAATACTCGAATTTCTCATCTAGGTTCTTTTCTTCTGGTAATTCTTTTTATCTCAGTTCATATATTTGAAGGGTTTCACAAGGTATAAGAAATTAAGTACCAAAATGAATTATTCTGGGCAAATTAAGAGTCAAACATGAAACCTCGAGGGTTGGGTATTCTAAAATAGCTATGAATTAGCCTAAATAAGAAAATTAATATGAGATTGATATTATGTAATTATAGATTGATTGGAGGAATTTGTACGAGTTGTTTGCGGTGAAGCAGTTGGTATTTCGGCATGAGTACTGTGAGTAGTAATCTTACCGTAATTTGTATTTTCATAACTTGCATAATTTACACATGATTTTTAATATGAATATGTTACCGATTATTTTGAGTTGCATGTGGGATAAGTCTTTTACTCGATATGATACCGAAATAGTTATTTTAGATGAATATCGTGGTTTTAAATATTTTCGTGTCACTAGATCTGTTTGACCGTTTCTTGAATTTACTGTTATCGAAAGGAAATTATATGATTTGATAAAAACCAAAATGCCCTATATTGTTTTAAAATAGTTTCTACGAGTATATACGAATTACAAAGACAAGTATAAATGGGAGTAGACATTGAAGGATCCCGTAGCTAACGACGGGTTCGTTAGACCTGGTGCACCTTGTAATTACAGATTACCGTTATAGCCCTCGCTAGTGGGAAGGTAGAACTAGCATACCGTTACCGATTTCCCTCGAGTAGGGACTACCGTTATATTTGACTTCTTGTGAAGAAGTCCACAGTTATACCGATTACATGATCCGTTCATTGAAACCTCACAAATGTGAATATTGAAATTGTACAGTGGTTACCAAGCTTATTACTAAATTATTATTTGTATTATACTACAAGAAGAATATGATGAGACTGAAAATTATTTATTGTTTCTGAAAGGGCATTTTTATGTTATCTTCTGTTTGAGATACTAGCATGTTTTCTGACTTGTCCCCAATAAAAATGGTTGTGGTTAAGTGTTATTACTCACTGATCTAGCGGCTCATTCCTCGCTAATTTTTTTACAGAGACAGCAGTTGACGCAGGCGAGGATTTCGTTAATTAGAGTGCACAGATTGATATTTCTCGGTGAGCCTCGCACTTGTTCGCTTGGGCAGAGATTTTATTTATTTTTATGGTCTTTTCTTTGAACTCTTAGAGTCGCTCCATAGTCATTATTTTAGTGTCATGAGTATTCTTTTGTTATTATAGTCTTATGTTGAGTATCGTTCTCATTTATCAAAGTTGGAGATAAATTAGTATTTCTAGTGGTAAGTTGGTGGTATAGTCATGGTGGAGGGGCTACACGTGATGTTATCGCGTAGTCATCATATCCATATCTACCCTTTCCCATCCCGTTAAGATATTAAAGCGTGGAATGGTTTCGTTTACTTATTGCATGCTATTACCCGCCCCAATCCTATCACCCCTGGAGGCATTTGGGACTACTAATCCTAAAGGGAGGATGTATTGGGCTTATTTGTGGTTTCAAAAGGTGAAATACTAAGGCGACAAACAAAACACATATAGCAAGTTTGGGGAAGCATATAAACAAATAAAGAGGGCTCAAACAGACCTCCTTTAAACCAAATAAAGCACATAATGTAGCATGACTCGCATGTACTGTTTAAGGTCTGATTAAAACTTAAAAGGGTTGAGGCAGACTGATTTATTACATAGTTCAGATAAGAAGCCCGAATCAGGCCTGCCTGCTAGTTGTAGCATATAAAATCTTATTCAACTTATAAACTTTCACCCTATGGCTTGCCTAAGTGTTAGATGAAGACCCTATAGGCATGATATCTACTGATTCCAGAAATAATGAAGTAAACATGAATACATACTGATTTAAGAAAAAATGTCTATTATTAAAGGAAGGCGAGTTTTACTAAAAGAGCATGCGTCACTGTTACTGGTTTTAGACTTATAAGCGAGTGAGGCAGTTCAGATTCGATTAAAGCTCCTATAGGCATGCTTTTACGTGTTGTCGATTTTGGACATTTCTATAAACATAGTAAAAAAATGCAGAAATCCTATAGACATGGCATCTAGATGCTGAATTTCATTTAAAGCCTATGAACATGATATCTAATTGCAGTTGGTTATTTAAGACCTATGAACATGATTGCTTAATGAAGAATGTATATGCAAGATTCAGAAAGACTTATAGGCATATTTTCTATATGCATATGCAGAATTCAGATTTCGGGTAATTGTAGGCATGGTATCTAGATGAGAGAATGCAGAAATTTAGAAACCTATAGGCAGGATGTGTATATGATAGAATGTAGAAATTTAGAAACCTATAGGCAGGATGTCTACCCCTTTGCATACTTAGTTATCCCTCCCTTTTTCACTAGCCATCCCCAAGAGTTTATTACAAAATTATTACAGCCCAGAATAAAGTAAAGTAAAGAAAATACATCAGAAATTAAAAGTACAACCAAAGAGAGCCTGATTCAAACTTCCTGTCTGAAATATGAAGTAAACCAACTCAAAGAGACCATGTTCCAAAGCCTTTCTCCCATTTGGATGTGTCAAAGTTCCCTAAGAGTCTCATATAAACTCCGGGCAGTGCTTACACCCAAATGTATCACCAGATTAAGACATAGTGCAGTACGGAAGGGCCATCCCTCAGCTGTCCAAGTTCAGAGGGAACTCAAGGTACCAAGGTAAGGCTCACAAGAGGGGGGGCAGAACTTAGAGACTAAGAGAGAGTGCAAGTGCAGAAATAGAATGCTAAAAGGGGAAAAGGAAAAGGGAAACATCTTAAATCAGTACACATAAGGGTATAGGGGAATGAGATTTATAACAAAACAAACAGAAGGAAATCAGCATGCCACTTTAAGTGTTGAGATATACAGAAACAACAAGTAGACATGGACACAAAGCAGTAAATACACATTGTTGTGGTGCTAAAAATTGAATCCGGACATACCAGCTCTAAAGAGACAAATTGAGGAAAGTAGTAGGTCTTGTAGACAGGCCACATTGTATAAAAAAGAGAAGATACTATTGTGTATAAGTGTGAGGTCAGAAAGACTGTGAATTGATGATGAGTTTGTGAAAGAGTTGTGCATTTGTAGTGTGAAAATTAGGCAGAAATAAGGTAAGAAAACCGTTAAGGAACTGATTGTCAATTAAGAATCAATTACACAAGAATTCCCTTAATTAGGGAATTCAGATTCAAACGGGTAAAAACGATTTAAGGAAAGAAATTGAATAAGCACTTTGTGCAAAGCATGCAATTAGGGGCAAATACATAAAAGGTTATTTAAGGACATGATTTTGAAGTACACGGTTGTACAAATAAGATAAGAAAATCAATTAGTAGCCAGTAAATCAATGGTCAGGGATCTTGTAATTAATGATCCATGAATGAAACAAGTCATAAAAGCTGAGAAGGGTTTTAAAATTAAGTCAAGTCATGAGGAAAATCAGCAAACAAGGAAGGAAAATCAATTAGTCCTATTCAAAAGGAAGTTTGAACTAATCATAAATTTGAAAACCCATTTAGAGAGAGGTCTATTACATATAAAGAGCATACAAACATGTTGAGTTGAAAGAAGATGTTGTAGTGGTTCATCAGTAGGTAGTGGTTCGTCAAATAAGTCAGTAATGCAAAAGAGAAGTAGCATTCTGATAGCATGCAAAAGATCCACTAAAAAGAGTTTAGAATTGTATGAAAACAAGGATAACCAAGCTCAGTTCAGAGACTCAAAATTGGTCTGAAAGAGTTGGGGGTTTTGAAATAAAACCTTAGTTCAAGCAAATCACATAGCCAAACCTGGAAGAACCCCTAAATTCTAGGGTTTCCACCATTAATCGAGTGCAGAGATGAGAGGGCAAGTAATAAAATTCGAAACAGGTTCAGAGGTTCCAGAAAAGAACTGAAACTTCTAACATATTCCTTTCAACAACAAAACTCATGAGAAAACATGATAGAAAAGTAACATGCAGAACACAACAGAAGAGCTCAAAGAAAATAGATTAGGAGAAGCTAATAAGAAACATAATGGAAAAAATTGATAAGAACAGTAGAAGAAGCATGCTAAGAAGTTTTGGAAGAAACTTAAACAGAGCTCAGTAGATAGAACTTAATAAGAAACACTTAAGAACATAGTAAAGGAAGATACGGTAGGAGAAACACACAAGAACACAGTATAGGAAAGCACAAGAACATAGTATAGGAGAACACCGTAGAAGAAGCATACAAGAACACGGTAAAAGAAAATACAAGAACACAGTAGAGGTAGATACACAAAAAGAAAAAGAAAGTCAGAGAAGCATTTAAATACTTTTCAGAAAAGCCTAGATCGGAAAAGAAATGGTTTTGAAAGTAGTTTTTTGAAAGAAAAGCCAAAAAATCATTTAAAAGCTTAGAGAAAGCATAGATACACACCAAATCTAAAGGAATCAGAAAACCTCAAAGGGTTAGTGTTTCAGAAGAAACCCAGTAGTGAGAAAGGCTTGAAAAAGTCACCGATCTAAGTAGGAGAGGTCGAGGTCAGGCTCAAACAACCATAGTACGCCTGAGCAAAGCCGGAGATGGCCGTAGAACTTGAATCAGACGAAGCCTGGACCAAACTTCGTTGTGGTCAGGCCTTGAATCTTCAAAAACCAGGCGTGTAAGAGCCGTAAGAGGCCGGTGTAGGATTCCGATGGCCTTGGAAGCCATGGATTCCGGTGGCTTTAGGGTGGAAGTGGTGGGAGGCGTCTAGGGTTTGAGAAGCTTCGAGAGAGTTTGAGAGAATGGGGGACTCACAGGCGGCTGGTAGGTGAAAAATGATTTAGGTTTAGGGGGTAATGGGTAATTAAAATGGTAAGGTTGAAATGTGGTCGTTGATCATTTTGATCAACGGCCTAGATTAAGTGGGGTGGCTGGGCGGGTTATTTAAACGGGCTGTGGGTCGGGTAATTTTAGAAATTGGGTTGCGTGATTTAAATTGAATTTGGGTTGGATTAGGGGTGCAAATTAGGCTGAAATTGAAATGAAATCTGGCTAGATTTTAAATAGCCACTTTTCCTCATTTATTTATAAAAAATAGCAAATTAAAATCTGAAAATAAATTGAAAGTACTAAAATGATTTATAATATATAATTATCAATTTAAAAATACTGGACTTAATATTTATAAATATAAATGCAATCAAATCATAAGTGAGGCTAATATTACAATTACATGCAGTGGAGCTTTAAAAATACTAAATAAATTTGTAAAAATATGCAAAAATTATCTGGGTTGTAGTTTAGCATAAATATAAGAATTCAACAAGTGAATCACCAAAAATTATAATTTTGGATACTTATTGGATTTTTCTTGATAAAAATAAGGTAATAAAATTGATTTTAAAAGCCTTTAAAATTAAGAAAAAATAACAAAATATTTGTAAATACTTATATATGCATACATATGTTATTTTGAAAGTATTTTGCATATAAAAATATACAGGGAAAAATTGGGTATCAACACTTCTCGCCCGACTCGATCCTCTTGGTGAGGTCCTCGAGCATTTTTACAATGGCGGGATCGGTCATCGAACCATTATTGCTTGATCTCTCCGGTACCTGTTCATCTAGGGAAGCTATCCCCGGTGCTGCCGTGCTGGGAGTTTTCTGGTGACTTTGCAGCTGAGCAATAGCTAGCTGTTATGCCTGTAACATTTCAAAAATAACGTGAAGGCTAACCTCACGTTCTTCCCTGGTCGGGGTTTTTTGGGCTTCTTGTGGATCTCCCTGACGCACGCTCCTGTCGGTATGTGAGCTTATATCGATGCGTTAGGCATCGTGCGAGACCGCGTCCACGGGGATTGGTTCAAGCATATTCCCAGGGTTTTGTGGTAGCACACCAACACCCGGAATATCCACACCATTCTCTCCGTGGTCCTCGAGATTGTTGTTTTCGCCTCCATTCACTGAGTTAAACATATTGACCTGAAATCATAGATCTTGGACAAGAAAAAGCCTGAAAGATAACTTGTGTTGAGTGATGAAACCAACAAGAAAATAATCACTATTATTTTTAGCCCCACGGTGGGCGCCAAACTGTTTACCGTGAAAATAGTAATAACAATTAAATTTGTTGATGGGACTCTAAATATAGGTAATCTATTTTTATGCTAGTTTGTTAGACCAATAATCGGGGCCTCGAGCTCGTTGATTCTGGGCCACGAGGTCGATCCCGGAGCTCGATTGCGAGCTATCAAAGACGGCTGCTATGTGACTAACAATTATGAAATAATCAGCGAAGGCTCCTTATGGCCAATGATAAGCAAGAGATGATGAACCAATATGAAGATAATAAATGAAAGCAATAATATCAAGAGAGTGTATGGGGGAGCAAAGAGAACGTTCTTCTATATTTCTTATGGAGTAGCTGGAGCAACAGAGGGTTTACAAAATGTCAAGGACCCCTTTATATAGGAGGGGAATCCCAACATAGTAGAAAAACATTAATTACAAAAATAGGGGGATAGGACAACTAGATGGAACCAGGCTCTGCCAGTACTAGTTGCATGCCTAGGGAACTCCCCATTCCCATCATGACCGCGACCAACATAGTCGTTAGGTTGGGCACTAACGAACCTCGATGGAGGGAGCTCGACCACAGCCTCGCAGCCTCGAGGTCTCGATATGATTTCCTGAAATGCCTTAATGACGAGAAATTGGACCCTCCGATTTTGTCGTATACAAATCTTTTCCTTGGACTGATGTCACTTACCCTACAACAAATTCAACGCACAATACTACAGGGTGCAACATCGTCGTAATTTAATACTGCAAAGCATAACATCATCATAATATAATACTGCAGGACGTAATATCGACGTAATATTGTGGGGTGTAACAATGTTATTGGTGTTGGGGTAAAGCACATGCTAGGTGACGGGCGTGTGGGCATGCACCCTGTGAATTGTGACTCTGTTGTTTTCATGGCACTGTATAGTGGCCCTATCTTATTGATATCTGCATTTTTACCATGTGATAAAGTAATTGAGTTGTTAATCATGCTAGATATCATGTTAAGGCTTTATGCCGATATTGTTGGGTCCCATAGTGCTCATTTCTTACTCTGATCCCACTGATTTTCTTCGATATTTCGTGCTCAGTCTTATTCATGCATTTATATCATATCTCAGTCTCAGTTATTACTCATTATCAAATCATATAATTATTCCGAGTTAGTCTTTATGACATTATGTGCCCGTGGGTAAGACTACTGAATGAGTAAGGCCGAGAGCCTGATTATGAGGGACAGTTATGGGATCGGGATGCATGCTGCAACATGTTATATTGATTTATGCCTGGATCTGGCTTGTGATAGCGCTTGGGCTGCAGGAATACCTCTGGATTCTGTACACACCCCTAGTGAGCACGACTAATTATATTGAGGGATGGATCTTCCCTAGACATGGATCTTGTCTGAAGCATTTATATACCTAGAGATAGATCTTCTCCATGGGGCCAGATTGTCCTTCCTCGGTACTGAGTGAATGATGATCAGTGATGCATATATTCCGGGTTGGATCTTCCTTGGGCCGTATGGGCCATATACAGTACCGAGTGGTTGAGCATTGTTGAGTGGAAACTGTGAGACAGTGAGATTGAGTATTCTGAGAGTGTGAGTACATGATTCATCTCTGAGATACATGGCATTGGCATGCACACATGACATGCAGGCATAGAGATGCATTTTTCCCCATGTTGTACGGTATCACGTCATTCATGACTTTTTACACACATTGATATGTGCGCATAGAGAGGTATTTCACACTTGCTATCTCGAAATAAAATGAAACATCTTATTTGTTATGGAAAGGATTTTTGGGAAAAATTACAGCTATTTCAAACTATCTTATATTTTTGATGATTTTCGGTAAAGGATTGGGTTTTCACTGATATTCTTGAAAAGCGGAACTATTTATGGAAAACCTGTGGGAAAGCTGAGCATTTGACCTCTGAGTTACTTCCATATTTATATGCTCTATATTGTTATGAATTGTTGTGGTCTACTGGTGTTGGACCCGACCATGTTCCAGCTCGTCACTTCTTTTAACTTAAGGTTAGGATTGTTAATTACCATTACATGGAGTCGGTTGTACTGATACTACACTTCTACACATTTCGTGCAGATGTTGGTTGTTGTTGTTGTGTTCGATGGTTGCTAGATTTGAAGATGTACATGCGTTTTGGTTGAATTTTCCTTTTGTTCATGGTAGCCTTAGATTTATAAAACTCTATTTATGTACTTTTCAAATTGAAGGTGTATTTATTTCATATTAGCTTGTAAACTCTATTCTAAGAAGCTCATGATTTGTACTACCAGTCCTTGGGAAATGTATATTCCTTTGTTTAATTGTCTTATTTATATTATTGAAATTGGATAGTTATTAGTTGGCTTACATAGCAGGTTGGGTTTAGTGCCATCACGACTAATGGAATTGGGGTCGTGACAGATTAGTATCAAAGATCTAGTTCATAGGTTCTAGTAGAGTCTTGCGGATCAGTATGATGACGTCCATACCTATCTTCAAGAGACTACAGGACATTTAGGATATACTTCCCATCTTTTTATCACTATTGTTCAGCATTGATTCAGCTTGAAGCATAATCCTTTGAATTCCTTCCACACATTCGTATGCGCACTTGAGCGCTCGGTATCAGCTGTGCATTGATGGCTTGTGATTCCCTGGATGAGGTGCGAGATGTGATTTCTGTGTGTTGATGATGGGCCAGTGTGAAGGACTTGAGGCTGGGTTTTGATTGTAGCTTGAGCACAAAGGTGTTGATTGTGTGAGCACGTGCTTTTGGATTTATATGTCCGATAATGTCCCTATTAGTGGAATTTGTGGCTAGATGGCTACGTGATGAGTATGATGTGACTGTAAGATGTGTTCATATGAGTTGGATTTGACGAGAAGAGTTTGCTTGCAATGTAAAAAGGACTATTGGGTTCTATATTCCTACCTTGATGTGACGTATAGAATCGAGTTATGAGCCCATTGGGGAATCTTTCATGTTGTTTAATTGCGGAACAAATTAGATTCTCCTATCTTGTTAATGAGTTCAGAATTAGGAAGATTAAGTAATTTTGTAGTAATTATGACCGTGGAAGGGTATGGAAAGATGTCAGTTTGAGGCTAAGCAGGTGGGTTCTCCTGCGGGGTGTCATGAGGTGGTGTGGTCCCTATGTTGTTCGGTAGCGAGTTCTCTTTTACTAGTGAATTATATGTGCTACAATTTTGAGTTTGGATGACTTATGAGAGTAGGCTTGACTGTTACAAGGTCGAATGCGAGATTGCAGATGATTTGAGATGCTAGATGTTTTGTGTTACATGAGCTTATGGAGAATTTAGTTGAATCTCACTGCAGTATTATGGTTGTAATAAAGTATGGGCATTGTGAGTTATGGTATGTTTTGATCTATGACTTTGAGCCAAGTAGGGGAGTCTGCTATTGATAAGTTGATTACATGGTTATAAGTTGTATTGGTTTCGGTTTGAGGTATACTTGTGAGTGAGTTATGTTCTGCAAAGGGTGAGATCGAGGATGACTTGAGTAAAGGAATTTCTGGGTACGAGTTGTATTAGGCTTTATGGGTATATGAGAATTATGGAATGATTTGAGTTGTTATTGGTGAAGGGTGTAATGTGCATAGAGTATAAATTTATTTGGTTGCATTAAGATGGGGTCAATTCCTTGGGTATTGGTGTGATAATGGGGCACATGACGTTCGGTCCATTTGATCAGTCTAATTAAGATTTGAGTAGAGGGGATGACTCTCGAGAATGGTTCTAATGGGTTTAAGAATTATATGTAGCAATTGGGAATCTTCAGGATTTGCATTTGGCTAGAAACTGAGATTTACATTGGATGATGTCGAGACTTGCGACATTTCTATATCCTCATGGAATCTACATTTGAGTATCAGGAAGGTAAGAGGAACAATTAGATTCGCAAAAGTTCTCTTCGGAGTAGGTATCTCGATTGCAATACTTTTGGGTTATTGAAGAGGAAATTCAGCGGCTTATGAGCCTTAGGGCGGTGTGGTCCTACATTAGAATTCATGGGGCAAGTTTTGGTTATGGATAATAGTGTTCTAGCAAGGAGAAGTATCAAGTTAAAGGCAATTCGGGAAGAACTTAGAGAGTTAGGACAACTTTGTAGTAGGTTAGATCAACATAGTAATGGATATAATCGGTTCTTATGGTACTTTGATATGGGTAGTCTCTACAGGTGTTTCGTGGCAATGCTCTTGGGTTTTGGCGACATGCATGGCTTGGTGGAGTTAGAGAGATTTGGTTCTTATAGCTTGGTTATGTGCAAATGGGCTTCGAAGAGTTCTTAATTGTTTCTTCCATAGTTCGAGGAGTATATTTCCTACTGGAGTAAGGAGCATGTGGTGTATAGTGATTTTTTTCTAGATGAAATCAATGGAAGGACCTGGGCTAATTGAGTATGTAGTTGATTGTGACTCGTAGTGGATTACAAAATTCTCGTATTTTTTGTATGATGCCATGTTATATGCGATGTATTGTGTAGGATTAGGATTTGCATGTATAAGGTCTCGGTTCAATTTTGAAGGGAAGGTCATGAGTCCTTAGGCAGCATGGACAGTTTCAGATGACTAGGTAAATGATATTACTATCTGGTATGTCTTGATGAGAGTATACATTTCAGAACGGGAATTGTGTTTTGATTTATAAATACTTCAGTAGTATTGTGGCTCTCTTGGTTGATCGACTATTGATGTTCAAATTTTGCTTTGTGGCACGAAAGAATTATAGAAGTATTCCTCGTGGGATGATCGTGTATTGGAGAAGTGTTAGACATTTAGACGGTGTATTTGAGATTAGATATGGTGATTCGTGGGTTCTATGGATTTGGAGATTGGGAGTTCTCATGAGTGGATGTTTTCGTGGTTGTGGACTGTGAAAATGTATCCAAGGTTAGTCAGAGGGTAGTATGTGTTGTGATTTAGTCATTTTGGACTTTCGGAGGGTTATTTATCTATTGTGGGTGACCGGAGTTGATTTGGGGTTCATTGGTAGGCCCAATATGGATGTGTGTTCTGCACCGGCTCGGATTTGTTGACTCCGAACTGCTATTGTTGAGGAATGTGCCATTAAGTTGTTGTTGAGCTTATTCGTGTTTTGAAATAATCTGTGAGTTACTCTTCTATTCTACGGGGGGTTGTGATTCGTTGGTTATATGCATATATGGTGCGGTTATATTGGGGTCTTATAGCGGAATTTGAGCGAGAAGAGTATTGGGTATTGCTTGGTTGATAGCATACTGGTTATGCTCATTCGGGTTTTGTATGGCGTTGTGTCATTTGCTTCTCCGTGGCTATGGTAATGCACTTTGGTACTTGATATCGAATTTCGCCTGATTATTGCTTTTTGAGTATGGTGGCTCGTGGTATATAATATGGATCAGCATTTTGATGGGGTCACGCATTGTATCGAAGTTGTATTGAGGTATGATTCTTTGTGTGACATTCCTATGTTTGGTTCTGCGGTGTCTTATGGGTTCTTAGCATTTTGTTGTGGTGGTACCTGTTGAGCTTGCATGATGGTTCTCTTGTTTGAGTTATTTTCCATGTTTTAGTACATTTGGAATGTTGCTTATTGGTACACAGATTGCACAAATTTTGGCTTTAGATTGTATTGAGGTGCCATGTCACTAGAGTGGTCGTGTTGGATGAGATGAGGTCATTGGACCTAGAATAGATACTATCATATTTAATTACAGCATGGTTGGAAGGGTAATATCAAAAGTCGGCTTAGAAGTTTGCTATAGTTCTTGTTGAAGGAGATGGAGCTCCATGACTGGTTGATCTGATGAATGGTTATGAGTTCTGCGTGTTTCTTGCATCATTGGCAGTGTACGAAGGTTTTAGAACGAGGCTTTGTTTGGTATGATGTTTATTACTGGTATTGGGTTGTTTTGAGCAGCTACTGTGATTGGAAAATCTCGCTATGAGCATTTGAGTTACACGGTATATCATGTGATTAAATCTTGGGTTATGATTGCAGCTCTTCAAACTTATACAATGTGATGTGAGATTCTGATCTTATAAAAAATTCCGGATCGGGGAAATTGGATTTTAAGGCTTATTGGCTTGGATGAATTAAGAAATTTCAGTTATGTTGTGTTATTAGACCTGTATGGATAGGGTGACATGGGATCACCCCCGGATATGTGCATGGTAAGGTTACACTGCGGATTGATGTCTTTGAGAACAACTCTGGGAACGTTCGAGCATGAATGTATGTTTAAGTGGAAGAGGATGTAACGACCGGACCGGTTGTTCTGAGCAATTGCACTTTGCTTGGTATTTTTCGGACATGAGTAGCTCCATATGATGTAATATGACTTATGTGAATCGTTGGTTTTGGTTTTCAGGTTATTCGAAATTGATTTGGAAGAATGATTTTCAGCTATAGGTTTTAAATTTGAAAGGTTTGACCAAGTTTGAATTTTTAGAATTTGACCTCGAATTGGATCTCTGATAGTTCCGTTAGCTCCGTTGGGTGATTTGGACTTAGGAGCACGTCCAAATTGTGATTTGGAAGTCCGTAGTAGATTTTGGCTTGAACAACGAAAGTTGAAATTTTGGAAAGTTTGACCGGAAGTGGACTTTTTGATAACGGGGTTGGATTCCGATTCCAAAAGTTGGAGCAGGTCTATAATGTCAAATATGACTTGTGTGAAAAATTTGAGGTCAATCGGACGTGATTTGATAGGTTTCGGCATCAGGTATGGAAGTTTGAAGTTTCAAGTTCATTGATTTTGAATTGAGGTGTGATTCATCATTTCAGAGAGAATTCACGGAAAAACTTGAGGTAAGTCACTTGTTTTCATTTCTACTCCATAATATTGAATTATCATCGAATAATCCGACTAGATTACATGTTTTTGAGGTGTAAATCAGGGGTTTAGACCTAGGGATTTGAAAATAAGATTTGAGGATTTGGAGGTCGAGTTGGTGTTAGAATTTAGTAAAATTGGTATGGTAGGACTCGTGGTTGAATGAGCTTTCATATTTTCTAACTTTTGTCGGGTGTGGGCCCAATGGGCGATTTTTGAGTTACATTTCGGATTTTGTGCAAAAATTAGTATTTTCATATGGAATTGATTCGTATAAATTGCATTGATTGAATCAAAATAATTATGAATAGATTCGAGGTGTTCAGAGGCCGATTTGCGAGGCAAGGGCATTGCAGAGTAAATGGGTTATGTGGTTTGAGGTAAGTAACATTTCTAAACCTGGTTCTGAGGGTATAAATCCTCGAATTTGTGTTATATCAATTGTTGGAGGTGACACACATGCTAAATGACGAGTGTGTGGGCGTGCACCATAGAAATTGTGACTTAAATAAATTCCGAGGAGTCGTATAATTAAAGAATCATGTCATTATCCGTATATACTCCATGTGTTAGATAAATTGAGCTAAGACTCATATTAAAGATCATGTTTAGGCTACGTACCGACAATATTTGGGACCCACATTGGTCGAATCACTATTGAATTATCTGTTTAACTTATTGTGTACCTAGTTACATCTATCATTGCATATCATATCTCAGTCTCTGTTTCCACTCGTTGATAAATCATATCATTATGTCGGGTCGATTTTCATATCATTGTGAGCCCGAGAGACTAGAGATATTGAGAGGACCGGGCTGCACGCCGCAACATGTTTTATTCATTTATGCCTGGATCTTGCTATTATAGCGCTTGGGCTGAATGAGCCCCCTTGGAGTCTGCACCCCACAACGTGAGGTATGGATCTTCTCTGGGCATGGATCTTGCCTGAAGCATTTTATATTGAGGGATGGATCTTCCATGGACATGGATCTTGTCCGAATCGTTTATATTTGGGGAAGGATATTCCCCTGGGCTAGATTGTCCCCACATAGTACTGAGTGACTGACTGTCAGTTAATGTATAAATATATGGTATGGATCTTCCCTGGGCTAGATTGGCCATATACAAGACTAAGGGATTGAGTATTCCGAGGGTGTGAGTGCACGAGATTTCCATTGAGGTGCATCACATACGGCGTGTACATTGGCATGTTGATATAGAGATATCATATTCCTCATATCATTCAGGATTAATGTATTTTACTTATATTAAGTTATACTGTTAAACTTGAAAGCATGCCTACATTTCTGTACTTTTATTTTATATTGAATTGTACCTGTTGAGCTCGACACTAGTTTCAGCCCAGAGGTTAGTCTTGTTGCTTATTGAGTCGGTTATACTCATACTACACCCTGCACCTCGTGTGCAGATCTAGGTACTCCCGGATACGACGACTGCTAAATTTCAGAGATCTATCTATTGGAGATTATCAAGGTAGCTGCTTGGCGTCCACAGACCTTGACTCTCTTTCCATTAAGTTATCTGTACTGTTTTATATTTCCAGACAGTGTTTTTATCAGTAAGATTATGTTATCATTTAGATGCTCATGTACTTAGTGACACCGAATTTTGGGAGTGTATTTATATCAGTATTTGTGAAACTTTCTACTAAATCTAAGTATTTTGTTTTCAAACTTAAAAGATTATTGTAATTTATTGAGGTTATTGGCTTACCTTGTATCGAGATAGGTGCCATCACGACATGTGGGGTTTTGGGTCGTGACAAGTCACTTTGTGTCCTAGAACAATTCCCTCTTTCACCATGAAATCGCACTTGTCCCAGTTAAGAACCAGATGAGTGTCTTCCTTCACAACATATGGCACATCCCTTTAAACTTGTCACCCATGAGTTTGTTAAGGATTATGGGTCTTCGAACAGCTAGAACCAAGTCTCCCACTTTTTTTTTGGCAATCCGCTAGGCATGCGCCTATGGCTAGATTTTATATATATATATATAAGTAAGAAATACAAATGTCTTGATGTCCTACGAAATGTAAAGCATAAACTTTGTAAAATACATGTACCCTATTATCAAAATTGAGTAGATCACTCAAAATTGATATCACAAGTATTACTAATCATTGTATAGAAAAATTAGCCCATAAATTGCATCCCTGAGGACGCACATGCTGTAATCCATCTTTTCTTGAATTGTGCAGATCAAGTGCATGCTCAAATGTCCAAAGCATTCTTGTCCAACATGTTTTACATTTCCAACGTACATTTCCATGTGAAAACAGGCGTGCATCCCTGTTGGAAATTAAAATGTCCTCCAAAAAAGCACTGGCAAGCTGCTTTGGTTTTGAAAACTGCCAGCATCCATGTGTGCCTCGTGTTTCCTTCCATAGGCAAGCTCCAAAACGCATGCTTGTAAAAAAGATTTAAAAATTGGATAATAGCACTTCGAAGCTGAAGCGTGCATTGTATGAAAATACCCATGATGCATCGTGTAATGTATTAAACAGTGAAGCCCACGATGCATTGTACTGTTTTTGCCTATTTTTAAATCTCTTCCATTAGAATGAATGCATGGCATTAATACCACCAATTGAAAGTTCAATAAAAATATGCATAGAGTGCCGTGACATTTGCATATGTACTCTGCATTTTCCAATGAGACCACTTCATTGTTTGGTATTTTAACCCATGCTTCACATGTTTTTGCTCCTTTTGATACATGAGTTTGTTTTTCCAAAAAATAACCAGCATCATGCTAATGTCTTGATGTCCCTTCCATGTGCTGCAAACTTTTCCATTGCATTTCCAAAAGAATGAACTACATGTGTGCGTTGTATTCTAGAGAAAAGTGCTATTCATAAACATGCATACACACTGCCAGCAGCTCGAATTATGTGTGCTCGCACAACACCCAAAGCTACTAATCCATGCGTGCATGCCTACACTTTCCAGCTTTGTTCTTGTAAATTGTAGCCACGCTTGTAGGTAGCGTGAACAATTCATTGTCCATCTTTTGTTTCACTGCCAACGAGCAATTGTCGAATCCCCATGCACATGCCTTCTTTCCCATGTGTATGCCAGCGTGTAAATCCTTTTGAAAACAGGCGTGCATCCCTGTTGGAAATTAAACTGTCCTCCCAACTGTTGTAGCTCGTCGACCGTGTAATCTCCATGACCCAAACATCTTGAAACATTCATTCATATAGTAATGCTAGAAGCTTGCGTATTTTGCTTCTAACGATGACTCCTCGGTCCCATGCATTCGTTCCAGGCGCGCCTGCCTTTGTCGTTCCTTTTGTCTTGATGGAAAACAAGACATTCCCAAGTCATTGCCCATATATGCGTTTTAATTCTTGGATTTCTGACAGCATAGGATAATATACTCGTAATGGCACCTGCACGAGAGAAAAGATAGTTAGAAATACCAACCATTATATCCTCCTCCCTTAGGATTTGAATATATTGGTCGATTAAGTTGACATGGCTCCTGCTCTTCATTTTCTCTTTGCTTCTTATCTCCTGTCCACCTTCACCCTTAGACTTGGACATTGCAGCTTATCTTCATTAACTAACCTCCTTCCCTGTGCATCTAGATGCCAGAATTGTTGGCATTCTATTTCTCCATGATCTAAAGCATAATTAGCCAAGTGATCTACCAGCTTGTTTCCCTCCCTATGAATATGAGTAACTGTATAATTGCCCCCATTCATTAGTTGCATCATTTCCTCTACCTGCTCAGATATGATCCATGGTGGTTTCCAGATCCCAACCATTATCTTTTTTTAATAACATTGAGTCAGTTTGAAGCCATACATGAGAGTATTGATGAAATCTGCAGAACCTTAGTGCTTCTACCATGGCCTTTGCTTCAGCTACTGTGTTTGTTGTCTCCTCAATCTCCTTCCCTACTGACTTGACTATGTCACCATTTTCATTTCTTATACAAAAACCTATTGAGCTCCTGCCTGGATTTCCCCTCGATGCACCATCCGTATTAAATTTTAGCCATCCTGCACTTGGAAATTCCCACATGACTTTGGTAACCTTAAGTTTAGGAGTGAAATTTTCCATCATAGCTAATAGATCTTGCCATTTGTGAGGTACCATGTCCATCCCAGGCTTTCTCACTTTCACCAATGCCTAGAGATTTGATGAAACTTGATAAATCACCCTGCTAGTTGTCACAACATCACCATACTTCATACTATTTCTTCTTTTCCAGAGTTCCCAGACTACACATGAGGGGAGTGCTTGCATTACTGGTTTGAGCCTTAAGCACACATTTGCAGTCCAACATTTTGTGATTGCTTGGTGCAATGTTAATCCCTCCACAGATATTCCTGCCCTCGTTAGAAAATAATTCCAAGTTGTCCTTGCAGTTTCTGATCTAAAAAACAAGTGCTGAAGAGATTCCTCGTCAGGCTGTACACAACACCAACATTTTGATGGCATTTAGTAGCCTACCCTTTTCAAGAAATCATCTAAAGGTAGCTTTGCTTTCCACACTTTCCACATGAAAAATGCTATTTTAAAAGGCAGTCCCTTTACCCAAATCATCCTATAAGCTGTTCTTGGTTCGTCTCTTCTTCTCGTATAATCCCATGCTGACTTAACACTGAAATATCCTCTTGTTTCCAGCATCCAACAAGGCATGTCAAGAACCTGCTGAGGTGAAGGTGGTTTGATTTTCTCTAGACTATGTACTGCTAAGTCTTCAGGAAGCATTTCAAATATCCTGTCCACATCCCACTCACCATCTAAGGTAACATCATGTACATTATGTATAGTTTCATCAATGCCAAAGTTCTGAGGAACTAAAAAATATAGTGCCCCAAGACCTGTCCAGTTTTCAAACCAAAATAGTGAGGAACCCCTTTTTGTTTGCCAAAAGATTTGATGTTCAATCAGATCTCTGCATTCCAACATTTTTCTCCAAATGTGAGACCCCCTTTTCCATGGAACAATTACAGAATTCAATTTTTTACAGTATTTCTGACATACGAAAGCTCTCCATAGGCTTGGTTTTGTTCTGAAATTCCCCCACAACTTGCTGAATAATGCCTTTGCTACATCATGCAGTGACCTGAAACCTATTCCTCCTTCCTCAACTGGCATGCATAAGGTATTCCATGAAGCCCAATGCCTACTAGTTCCTCCTACAGAGCTGCTCCAGAAAAACTGAGCAAACAATTTGTGCAACCTATTTATCACATAATTTGGAGGGTTTACAAGTGATAATAGATGCATAGACATGCTTTGCAGTACATGGGATATGAGAACTGCCCTGCCCCTACTTATAATAACTTACCCTACCATGATTGCAGTTTGTCCATTACCTTAGTAATTAGGGGCTGATAGTATTCCAGTTTTCTCCTTGCATAAAATATAGGACAACCTAGATATATGATAGGAAAATCATTCCTATGAATGCCTGTGATCCTTTCCACCTTGCTGACCACTTCCATGTCTGTTAAATGATGCAGGTACACAACTGATTTGGTCTTGTTAACAAGCTGCCCAGATGCAGCTTCATATGCATTCAACACTTGCATAATCAGCATCAGAGATGTTTCATCTGAGGATGAGAAAATAATCATGTCATCTGCATACACCAAATGATTGATCTTTGGACTCCACTTTGGCATCCCAAATCCACAAAAATACAGGTTAGTATGTAGTGCATTGAGATGCTTCTGCTGCCAAGATAAACAAAGTTGGAGATACAGGATCACCTTGTTTTACTCCCCTTGAGGACTTAAAGAACCGATGAGCTTGACCATTGATTAGAATAGAATACCAATTGTTTGAAACTAATCCAAAGATAATCCCTATCAACCTTTATGTGAATCCCATCTTTCTCAGTACCTTGGTTAGGAATAGCCAAGATAATCTATCATAAGCTTTGGTCATATCTAGCTTCAGGATGACATTAGGTCCAGCCTTAGTTCTAAGCCTAATGTCAGTCACTATCTTCTGAGTTAGAAGGATGTTTTCTACAATATTCCTGCCCTTAACAAAACCTGACTGTTCCTCCGATATCAGACTTGGGAGAAATTTCACTAGCCTTTCATGTACCACCCTCGATATAACCTTATTTGAAAAGTTACTGAGGCTTATTGGTCTTAAATCAGAAAAAGTGGTAACTTCTTTTTTCTTTGGTAGCAGAACTAGGTTGGTGTGTGTTACACACTTGGGTAGCTCATGACCATTGAAAAAATCCCTCACCATGTCGTACAGGTCATCCCCTATTATGTCCCAACAAGAATGATAGAATTTGCCTGTCATACCATCTGGCCCCCCAGCACTATCACCATTAAGTTCGAGTACTTCCACTTTAACCTCCTCTTTTGTTGGCTGCTTAATCAATTCTGCATTCTGCTCAGTGTTAATCAGAATAGGAACATGCTCTACGATATCAAATAATGAAGGAGTAGCTCCTTTTGTGAACTGTTCCTCGTAGAATTTAATAGCCTCTTCTGCAATTTCTTGTTCTTCTTCAATCCAGGTTCCTCCACTATTTTGAATTCTGTTAAGCTGAAGTCTTTTCCTCCTACCTCTCACTTGTGCGTGGAACAACTTAGTGTTCCTATCCCCTTCCTTGAACCAAGTCATGCCTGCCTTTTGTTGCCAATATTTCTTCTCTAGTGCAAGACAATTGATCAATTCTGCTTGAACCTTTTGTAGCCTTTCCCTGTTCATCCCTGTAGGATTTGCTTCAAATTCTGCTTCATGAACCATCACTACCTCCTCCATGCTTGCTATTTTTTGGAAAATATCTCCAAATGTAGCCGTACTCCACAATGAAAGGGCCTTCTTTAATTTTTTTAACTTGTGATTAAAAAGAATATAAGGATTTGCACTGAAATCAGCTGTCCAATTCTCTTTCACCACATCTTTAAAAGTTTCATGTTCCACCCAAAAATTCAAGAACTTAAAAGGATTTTTTATTGGTGGAGTGTCAATATCACACTTCAGATACATTGGACTATGATCGGAACCAGTCTTTGACAAATGTTGCACCTCTATTCCTGGAAATGTTTGTTGGAACTGAAGATTGACCAAGCATCTGTCTAGCTTTTTGAATATACAATCTTCCTCTGCTCTACCATTCCACCATGTATATATGCTACCTTTAAATCCAAGGTCGAAGAGATTGCAAGTGTTGACGCAGTGTCGAAAATCATCAATTTCATTCAATGACATAGGTAACCCACCAAACTTCTCTTCTTCGTCCCATATTACATTGAAAACTCCTCCTACAAGCCATGGTGCATCCATATCCCTTGCCATTGCATATAATGAATCCCATAATTCTATCCTCTCAATTGCATCACATTTAGCATATATCAATGTTAGGACAAACTCCACATGCGATTCAGTATGAAACAATCGTAGTGCTAATTGTTGCACCATATTGTACATAACAGTTACTTCAAATACCTCATCTATGAAAGCCCGGATCTTGTTGGAAACATTTGAAATTGCTTGTGCAAGTCCTACCTTGCTTCTGTACCTTTCCAGTTTTTTTGCTTGTTGCTTTGGCTCCATTAATCCTACAAATTCATAGTGATTTTGCCTGTGCATTTTTGTCAACCTTTCAAAGGCTTGTTGTGTGTTGACTGACCTTATATTCCAAATGAGAGCATTCATCACTGATTGTTTGATTTAGTTAGCGTTCTCCTTGTGTGCACCCCAGGTTTTAGGGCTGCAAAATTATCTTTTTGTTGCTTCTTCTTACCTTTTGCTGCTGATTTTGCTTTTTCCACTTGCGTAGGTGATAAGTCACCTTGCCGTGTAGCATTCATAAGGTGTTGGGTAGTTGATTCGTGATCCATGTCGTATCCTGATCTACCTGGTTCTTCTCCTTCTTCATTGTCTTCCTTCCCTCCTGATGTAGCTCCAAATGTATTCTTTTTAGGGACCAAGGCCTTCTCTTCTCCTAGTTTTAACAGCTACAACTGCTTTTTCTCCAATGTAACAGTAACATTTACTATTTCTATTTTTTGTTTTGGCTGTTTCTCCTTCTCTGTTGTGTTGTGTCCTTGTGGGTCTTCTTGTGATTTCTGAAGTTTATCATCTTCTGTTACTCTAGGATCACTTACCTCTGGGCCTCTTCCTTCATAGTTTCTAATTTCTGTGACTTCTGCTATCTGATAATTATTGTTGTGATCAACAATTTCTGATCCTCCCATTATTAAAAAATTACCAGTTGTATTGTTATCATTGGCATGGAGCTCTCTATTTACACTTTGCTCATTTACACTTTGCTCATCTTCTTTTTTGTCCTTCTCATTTGGTTCTTCATCAGCTTTTGCTCCTAGTGGTACTTCGTTCTCCTCTGAATCGTATTCCCTTTGTGCATCCCATAGCCTGCCTCCATAGCCTTGCACTCTTTCTTTAAATGTAGACGATTTTGACCCTTCTGCTTGAGAATTTGGAGTTTTATTAAGTTCCTTGTTCACTAATGTATCTTGTAATAGGATTTCCTGGCATGATGTATTGATCTTCACTATTCCATCTCCTGTTTTATCCTTGAAACTTCTTTCTACCCATTGTAGAGTATCGTTTTTTGCTTTTGATGCCTCCTTTCCATTGACTAGACCATTAGTCAAACCAATCTCCGATGAGTTAAGATGAAAAGCTTGTCCTGCTGGATTTAGCTTTCCCTCATTATTGACCATATGCTTTGGTTTTTGTTTTGTAGATGCTTGGTTATGAACTGTTGGATTGTTTGTTGCTGCATTAGCTGCCACCATTGCCAATTGATTAACAGGTTCTTCCTCTTCATCCATCCCTTGTAATATTGCAAACTTGTTAGCTACTTGAACATGATCATTATCTTCATTGTCTACTGCCACCAATTCCTTACCACTGTTGCTTTGTGCTTCTGTTTGTCTATCTACAGTGCTTGAACCCTCCTTGTTCTTATTGTTTTCAAACTGCTTAGCTGGTGCCATCTCCATTCCATTATTATTGAGACTAGTATTTTGAATTACTACATTTCTAACTCTATTTTCCTTCACTTCCTTCCATTGCTCTTTTGCTGTAACATTCACATTACCCACGACCTTTCCACTAGATAAAATCATTATAGGTTGTGAGTTCCCTATGTCCTACTTCTTAGCTATATCTGCTTGGTTAGTATTCTCCTTCTCCACATATAGTTCAGGGTGTATCCTCCAACATTCAAATTGATCATGCCCTTGAAGTTTACAATGTCTGCAATATTTAGGCAGCATGTCATATTGAATTCTCACCCATTCAGTTCTTGTTGTTCCATTAGCTTCATTGAATATGTCCATCCTCACCTTTTTAGGCAAATCTGCAAGTAGATCAACTAGTACCTTCACCCTAGCACAACTAGGTCTAGTTTTATTAATTGTTGCCATGTCTAGATGCATAGGTTTAGCTACTGCTGTAGCTAGAGAAAATAGACATTCCTTCACAAAAAAGGTTGGCAATAGACCTGGGAATTAAATCCAAGCCATTGCCTTGGGTGTTTCTTCATCTGCTCTAAACTTTGAGTCGTAAATCAATGGCCTAAGCTGATATTGATAGACATCCCTGTCCTTTATGTAATGAGTTTTTGATGAGAAATGAAGATAGTCCTGCCTTAACGTCATTCTAATCAAAATGTGCCTATCCCTTAGAAATCCAATGTTACACTCACCTTTAATTCCGCATTGAATTGGTATTAACTTACGCAGTTGTTGAATTTCTGGGCTGCCATAAGAACATTTACCAACTATTGCATATTGTAATCCTTCGATGATATCCATCCTTTCTACTTCTGCTTCTGTGAACTGAATAACATGCTCTCTATTCAATATTGTAGGTGGACGAATGGGAATTGGCTCAACTTCCTGTTGCTCATGCATTGCAGCATTTACAGTGCAAGGTTTCAGAATTTTGGAGTAATCCATCGGTTGTTTGTTGTTATTGGTGTTCCCTGATGTTTGTGCAATGTTTGGAGGAGGTTGGGTAGGCAGCGCAACCACTAAAGGTGGCTGGCCACCTGCCTGTGTGTTCATTACAGTTGTAATTCTTTAGCACTTTAATTACATGACAAAGGTGCAGCAGCTTAGCAAGAAAACGATGCTACTGTAATTCGAATTAGCTTCACGTTACTTACTGCTTATGGCTGTGAATCCAATTTCACAGTCCAAATTGTAAAAAATAGTAATTTCGATTTAAAATGAAGCTTAGAATTCAAACCAATCATAGCAGAGAAGAGAACACTTTCACGTTATCAAAACAAGCCGTTGTGCTGAAAAGTAGTGCTGGAATTAGCTGAATCGCTGAAATTGAATGAAGAACACTGTCTGCTACAATATCTCGTGAAAATGAAATTAAGAGCTACAAAAATTGACTATAGATCTAAAGTTGAAACCAATTGGGTATTATTCGTAAGGAAATTATGTATCTTTTGACACCAAATTTGGTTAGTTCCACCACTGGATGCCGGAGTTATGACCAGAAAATGATGATGAAATTACTATTCCTTCTCTTCCTAGAGAGAAGGCAGAGATCCTCCCTTTAACCAAGTCTCCCACTTGGAATGACCATTGCCGCACTTTTTTGTTGAAGGCTCTAGCTAATCGAGCTTGATTGCACTCCAATTTTTGTTGCACTTTCAATCTTTTCTCATCCAATGCCTCTAACTCTGCTCGGAAAAGTTGAGCATTCTTTCGGACGTGATTCATTATTGAATTGCGATCCGCAATGATGTAATTTGTTTCTCCAGTGGAAGGCCTGCTTCTACACTATTCACCAAAGAGTAAAGTGTTACTTGTGTAGCAGTTCTGAAGGTTGTCTGGTATGCCCACAAAGCTTCATCAATTTTCTCATGCCATTCTCTCTTGTTCTTTACAACAACTTTTTTCAAAATGTACCAAGTGTCTTGTTAAAAGCTTCAGCAGGGCCATTGGCGGGTGCATTATACATTGAAGACTTATGTTGCTTGAAGCCAAACTTCTCACATAGACTCCATACGAGCTAGTTGTCAAATGGCGTTCCATTATCAGTGATTAAGTATCTTGGTATGAAGTACATAAAAATTATATTCTACTTGATAAAATCGACAATAGTTTCCTTTTTTACTTCCTTGAGTGGAACAACTTCGCCCATCTAGAGGAGTAGTCTATGGAAGGAAATATGTACATCTGTCCATTTGAGGACTTTGGAAGCGGTGTAACAACGACAAGTCCCCATGCATCAAAAGGCCATGAAGCTACAGTTGGATGAAGAGGCTCTGGAGGTTGGTGGATATAGTAGGTATGGAATTGACACACTTGACATCATTTGGCATGTTCCATGCAATCCTTCACCATTGTCAGCCAGTAGTAGCTCATCCTCTTGATGCAAAAATGGAGCTTATGACTAGATTGGTGTGCTCCACATGAGCTAGAATGTGATTCCTCCATCGCTTGGCGAGCTTCTTCTTTGTCAAGACATCGCAAGAATAGTCCTTCAAAAGAGCGGCAAAACAATGTCCCCATATAGAAGATGAATCGTGGTGCCCTTCGCTTGATGTTTGTTCTTTGTCGTGCATCCTCAGGTAACTTTCCATGTTCAAGGTACTCTATCAACAGTTGTCTCCAATCTTCTTCGTCAATCACTCGAACATATGTATGATGACTTTCATTGATTTGAAGATTAAGAAGTCTAGCAATGACACATCGATGAGACACATGTACCTTTGTTGACTCATTCTCTCCAAGTGCCATCGTCGTGGCCAAGTTAGCCAAAATGTCAGCCATGCGATTTTCTTCTCTTGGAATGTGGTTTAAGAATAGTTGGTCAAATATTTCGAGTAAGCAAGAAGCATATTAGTGGTACGGCAAAATATCTTCCTTCTTTACATCATAACTCCCCAAAAATTGGTTGATGATAAGCTTAATCGCCGTAGATCTCCAACTATAGAATCTTCATGTCTAATGTCATTTCAAGACCGACGATCAAAGCTTGGTACTCTGCAACATTATTAGAGCATGTTTCACCTAAAACAAAGGAGAATGGCAAGACTTGTCTTTCCAGAGAGATCAACACCACACCTACCCCTGCACCATGACGACGTGCGGATCCATCAAAGAACATTTTCCATGGTGGAAATTCTTCAATGAACAAAAAATCTTTATTTGAAAACTCATCAAAAAGTTCCCATTCTACTGGAAGAGGGTGATCAACTAGAAAATCGGTGATTGCATGTCCTTTACAGCCTTTTGAGGTGTGTATGTGATCTCATATTGGTTAAACGATATGGACCATCTTGCTAGGCGTCCAGAAAGAACAGGTCAACTCATCACAAACTTCACGAGATTTTATTGAGAGATGAGTTTGATGGTGTGTGCTTCAAAATAATGCCTTAGTTTCTTTATTGCATAAAATAACACTAAGCAAATTTTCTCGACATGTGTGTAGTTCAACTCAGCTCCTATCAGAGTTCAACTGAGTTTGTACCTTCCCTTCATCATTCTCTTGAGCAAGTAGTGCCCCAAGTAAGCGTTCTTATGCCGCAATGTATAGTATCAATGGATTCCAAGGCATTGGTGCCCCTAACACAGGTGGATTCAGCAAGTACCTTTTGATGCTTTCAAAAGATTTTTGACATGATTTATCCCAGTGAAAAGGGACATCTTTCCTCAATAGATGATTGAAGGGATGACACCATCCAACCAGGTTAGAGATAAACCTCTTAAGGAATGCTAAGTTTCCTTGGAGACTGCAAATCTCCCTCAAGTTCTTCGGCTCGTGCATTTTTTGAATGGCATCACTCTTTGTGGGGTCAACTTCAATTCCACGATTATGCACAATGAAGACAAGAAACTTTCCCGAGGTAACTCCAAATGCACATTTAAGTGGATTCATTTTCAGGTCAAAATTTCTTAACCTTTCAAAAACAATCTGAAGACCTTCAGCGCATATGCTTTGTCTTCACCACTAAGTCATCACTGTAGCATTCAAATCTCCTACGAAGCATGTCATCAAAGATGTTTTTATTACGTATTGGTAGGTGGAACCAGCATTCTTTAGACCTACGGGCATCTCTTTGTAGCAATATATCACTTTTGGAGTTCGAAAAGCGGTACACTCTTCATTTTTTGGAGACATTCTAATTTGATTATATCCGGATGACCCATTCATGAATGACATAGCTTCATGCCCTATTGTAGTATCAACCATGAGTTCAATAATTGGTAGCAAAAAGTCATCTTTCGGACATGCCTTGTTTAGGTATGAAAGTCAACACAAACACGTATTAACCAATCTTCTTCTTGATAGGTACAATATTTGAGATCAGTGATAGGTATTACACCTCTTAGATAAATCCCACCTCGATGAGCTTGTTGACTTCTGCTTTAATTTATGGTACTAACTTGGGTCAAAACATGTGTTGTGACTGCTTCATAGGGCGTGCTCCACTCTTGATTCCCAAATGATCAACGACTACCTTAGGACTAAGGCCTGACATTTCTTTATATGACCAACGGAAGACATCTTTGTACTTAGTTAACAACTTGAAGTATTCCTTCTTCTCTTGAGGCATAAGAAGCGCACTAACGGAGGTTGGGCGTTGATCTTCCAGAGTGCCTAGATTGAGTTCCTTAAGATCATCTACAGTTGATTGCCTGACATCTTCTAGTTTAAGGGGAGCCTCATGGAATTCATCATTAACGTCAAGGAATGGTCTATCTTCCAATGTTATGTGATGGGATGTTTCCACGAAGTCTAACTTTTTTCTTTGACTTACTTGGCTCGTCGGCATGGCTCCTTCCTCTTTCTTTGTTTCTCTATGAGGCTAGCAAGTGAAAACAATGGTACTCCTTTTCACCTTCAACAAACCATCAGTAGATATTGACAAAATGGACTTCCTCTTTATATGTGATGGGAAAGCACTACAGATTTCTTTATCAACAACAACATCACAGTGACCTTGCTCCTCATGTTTTGACAACATATTTCTAGATGGTGACTTCTTCATAGTTCCTAAGCAACAAAAGTCGGAGGTCATTGAGATAAAGGCCACTACCTTTAGATGTTTGGGAGATACACGTTCACTTTTGTGACCTTGCCTTTCAAACACTAAGGCACAAGGTGTTGAGACTCTAATGCGATGAAATACAGAAGCCCGTTATTTTATTTTCCTGTCTTTAACTTCCTTTGTCTCCTATGCCGAGGTGTGTTGGGATGAAGCTATCTCTTTTTTCTCTTTGATGAAAGTCAAATAGGCTTTGCCAAACTGAATACTAACCCAAACTTAGGAGTGGCGATGTAGTGACCTTGCTTTCTCAACCTCATTTAGGACTCAGTAAGACTATGTATCTTTTCACCAATGACTTTATCCTTGAGTTCTCCATTATTGATTGATTTGAGAAGTCATAACCATACTTTTCAAGTAGTATGAATGCCTTAGGATCAAAGTGCTTTTTTATTTTATCACCATGGAGGTTGCCTTTAGTAGACTCACAAGTCACGAATGATATTTGTGCAATCGGGGTAGTCATATGCTCCTTCAAATGTTGGATAGCTTTGTGACGTATTTGCTTCTTTGGAGTAGATTCCTGTAACAAAGGTTGCCCTTTCGTTCGATGCTCATGCGAAACATAGCGAAAAACTAGATGCTCCTTATCAGTCTTTGTCTGTATATCACCTTCAGATGATGATAGCTTAATGTACACTTCTTCAGTTCTCTTTTTAGGCAGCTTGGCGGTAATCCATTAAGCTTCATTTTATTCTTCTAACTTGACATTATCTTTGTCAATTGATGATGGTCTCTTCACACTCGGTTCACAAGAATCTAGGTAGAATTTTGCATCTGCAAAGTATGACTCCATCTTAGTGAAAGGATTGATGTCTTCATCAATTTAGACTATCTCTCCATCCTTTCTGTACTTTAGACTTTGATGCAAAGTAGACGATACCACTCCATTCTCATGAATTCAAGGATGTCAACAAGTTGTATGATGTTTTACCGTCTATGATGTGAATCAAGGTGTTTGACTTCATCTCACCAATGGATAATCCTACGCGGATCATGCCTTTGGCTCGTTGTGCTCCGTGGTTGAAACCTTGGATTGTTAGGTTACTTTTGGATAGATCATCGATAGACATACCAAGATTTTTAGCACCATCTTAGGCATGATATTGATAGCCAAACCATCATCAAGTAGTATATGATTGAGATATTGTTCCCGAATGGCCCTTACAACGAATAAAGGTCTGTTATACGGCTTAGACCTTAGCAGCAAGTCATCATTTTTGAAGGAACTTGTTGCACAACATGTGACAACTTTTCCGTTATCATGATGTTCTTGTGTTTTCATAAGAGCAAGATCATCATTGATTTTCTTTGTTTCATCAGTACTAGAAACTACATGAGTTGCACCTACGTGACCTCCATGAAGGAATTTCCAGGAAATAATTCATGCAAAGTGATAGGCTTTCAGAACTTCGGCGATAAGTCACCGTTAATCTTCTTGCTAATAGAAGATTTGATAATACTTGGTGGTTGTAGCATATCCATATTGCTCATTATCGCTCTTGGCTTAGGAATTCGTCGCCTCAAAACTGCCTGATGCTTTCGCTTATTGCGAGTGACTAGAGTCCAACCCTCGTCGTCATTGTCTTTGGAGTGAATGTCTAGCTCGAGTGAACCTTCAAGAGTTTCCCTTGGAATATCAACTTCAAAAGGGTTGAAACTTCCAAGTTGTAAGAAGGCATTGGACATGTTCTACAACCTTGAATGTTTCTTTTCCTTGGGCACTACACTGGCATGGTTTGCTTCTATTGTTTCACCCATATCCATGATGAATTTTCCTTCACTTACAAGAGCCATGATTTTCTCCTTTAAGATGAAGCATTTCTATATAGGGTAGCTAATGACGCGATGAAAATTGTAGTATTTCGAATTGCCAACTTTATCAATTTCCTCAGACCTTTTTGATTCAGGGATATCAATGACTTTCTTGGCCAGCAATTCATCAAGGATTGTGTGTACGTCTGAATTTGGAAATGGATAAACCTTCGCCTCCAATTCCTTCAAGGTGGGACGATGTTTCTCCTCTTTGGGATATTGACTCGGTGTCTTATCCTCCTTCACCTTTTGCTTAGTCGTGACTTACACAAAAGTTGCTTTTACTGCCATAGATTCTTTGATTTGGTTCTTTGATAAAACACTTTTGTTGAACTCCTTTTAATCAGCAAATGAAGGTGCATTTCCATGACTTGCGATGCTTAACTCCATGTCGTGAGCTAGCATTGCAAGTTCTTGAAAAATTCACGGTTTGATCCCTTGTAGGATGTACAAAAGGCCCAAGTGCATTCCCTGAATGCATATCTCCACAACAGATATTTCTTAAAAGTGATCCTTATAGTCCAAATTTAACGCTCTCCAACGATTGGTGTAATCCACCACAGTTCATCCTTCCTTTGCTTATTGCCCGTCAACTCTATTTTGCTTACAGTTCTTCGGGTATTGTAAAAACTGTTGACAAAAAATTTTGACCCTCCCTTTTTAAATTACTTTATTTATATTTATTAATTACAATAATTATTTTTAACGTGTTTTCTAGTAACCAATATCTATTTTTACAAATTAATTAAGTAATAGTTTTGAAATTAATCACATAGTATTAACATTATGTAATTACAAATATATTTACTATTTTTAAGATTATTAAAATAATTCTTGTATATACATTTCATAGGTTCTATAATTTATTTGACAAATTAATCTTTAATTGATTATTATATGAAATTCGAAATTAGTATTGCAATTTAGGAAAACCAAAGTATTTTATAAATGGTTAATTAAAATAACAAGTAGTATATATAGAAATTATAATTTTTTACCACATTTATTGAAAATTATTATGTTTATTTAAATTAAATTCAAAAAAGAATTAAAAGACAAAGACTACAATTGCAATTCTCAAATCAAAGACAAAGTGGCCATTCCTTAAATTAGTTTTGGCCCATTTAACAAACCTAGTCCAAAATATGCCCAACCCAAACACCCATATCTTTCCACTATGGCGATTCAAGCCACCCTATCTATACCAACCACGACACGCCACATCACCCCCCCTCACTATTCATACAAGAAACACAAACGAATATGAGCCGCCTATTCCTCAGATCAACTCTCACCTTTATTCTCTGATTTTCCTTCTGATTTTAATACCTGCCCTATAGATCTAATATCTCAATCCAATATCCACCAAAATTTCGCCCTAAAATCCAAATTAACCAAATTATCAGGACCGTTGATTTCAATGATCATAGGTTCAGGTTCTATCTCCTATCACTTAACTAGAGACCAACCCTCAATTACCCCAAAACTGTAATCATTCTCACCCAGATCTTCCACCTTCAGTTCCCCTTTGTATATCTTCTCTCTCATCCTTTCCCACCATCAGTCAGAGAAAACTTGCACGAATCGGTGCAAGGTCACAAGACTTTCACCAAATTGTTCTTCCCTGCCCCTCCATCCCCTGAATCCCGCTAGCTTCACCTTTTTGCTCTCCAAACCAAAGAGATTAGAAACGACCAGTAAGGTCGAAACATAATTCCTTCGTCCTTTAGAATCAAACTTGCAGATTCGTCTCCTTTGTCCCTAGGAGATAAAGCCAGTGAGCCAGTTTCCATTCTAGTCGTTTGAATTCAAAACTCCCAATTCAAAATCCTAGACATAATTTATGAACTTTCATTTCATCTGGTTTTCCCACTCGGTCTGCCCAAATCGGAGCATGCATGTGCGTTCTAAGGCTTCATCATGAATATTTTGTACCCATTTGTCAAATGTAGTGACCTATGGTTTTTAGGTGTTGTCTGTGGGTTTCCCTTCAACAGTCAATTGCTCTCCACTTAGGTAGAGACTATCACTAATTCCCCTCTGTCTTTGAGATCTTTCACTTGATTTGCTATCATCATCGACCTTTCGTCACTTTTCATTACTGATTTGAATCTATAAAACCCTAAGAGCCTAAAATGGCACTATAAAAAGGGGCCTTTAATGCTCTCAAAAGAAAAAACCTAACACTGAAGAAAACAATTTGCACAATCCTCTAAGAGTAGTTCTGATATTTCGAAACCTAGGGTTTCTTACTGATTATTATTCTTTTGTTTTCGAGTACTGTCACTGTTTCGATCTCGTTACTTTGGGGTCTTAAGCAACTAAGAGAAAACCTCATTTGGTCTACCGCCCTCAAAAAGGTCAGTGCAGTCCCAACTTCTCTCTTTAATCATCTTATATGAACGTTATTGAATATGTTATTTATCTGTATATGGCAAAATTGAAGGGTCCCATTTCTTGTCATTAAGGCATTACAGAGGATCATTTCGAAGCCTCGAGGCTTCGAGGCTGTGGCCGAGGATTCCTCCCTCTGATTTCATCGACGCCCGACCTAGGGATAATGTTGCCGCAACCACGATAGATATGGGGAGTTCCCAAGGAGTGCAGCCAGGGCCGATAAAATCTGTTAGGCTAGTCTGAGGCTAGTCTGAACCTGCACCATGACATTATCTAGCATTGCCATCCCTACTTCTTTGTCATTAATGTATTTTGTACGATGTTGAGATTCCCCTCCTATATAAAGGGGATCCTTTCCTTTTTGTAGAACCATGTTGCTTCAGCTGCTCCACACAAAATAGACAAGAACATCCTATTTGTTCTCTCACATACTCTCTTGATATTATTTCTTTCATTTATTATCTTCATATTTGTTCATCATTTATTACCTATCATTGGCCATAAAGAGCTTCCATTAATTCTCTTATAACTGTTAGCCGTATTCTGACCCCCCTCGACAACTCCCTGCCGAGCTCCGGAATCGACCTCGAGGCCTCGAATCGATGGACTCGAGGCCTCGAAACGACAGTCTCGAGGCCCCGATAATTGGCCCATCGGTTTGGTTATCACTTCGCTCCTTGCTTTTTATCTCGCTTCTAAACTTCACACATAGCATCAA
The DNA here is from genome assembly GCF_000393655.2 of Nicotiana sylvestris. Classification (NCBI taxonomy): domain Eukaryota; kingdom Viridiplantae; phylum Streptophyta; class Magnoliopsida; order Solanales; family Solanaceae; genus Nicotiana; species Nicotiana sylvestris. The sequence continues at coordinate 137,976,865 of NC_091058.1, forward strand.
CTATTTAACAAACTAGCACAAAAATAGATCACGTATTTTTAGAGTCCCATCAACAAATTTAATTGTTGTTACCATTTTCACGATAAACAGTTTGGCACCCGCCGTGGGGCTAAAAATAATAGTGATTATTTTATTGCTAGTTTAGTCCTATAACGCAAGTTATCTTTCACGCTTTTTCTTGTCCAAGATCTTCGATTTCAGGTCGAAATGTCTAACTCGGTAAACTGAGGTGAAAACAACAATCTTGAGGACCACATGGAAAACGGTGTGACTATTCCTGGTATTAGTGTGCTACCACAAAACACTGGGAATGCACCAGAGCCAATCCTAGAGGATGCAATCTCATGCATTGCCCAACGGGTCGATATAAGCTTTCATACCGACATGAGCGTGCATCAAGGAGATCCACAAGAAGCTCAAAAAACCCCAACTAGGGAAGAACGTGAAGTTAGCCTTCATGTTATTTTTGAAATGTTGTAGGCACAACAGCTAGCTATTGCTCAGCTGCAAAGTCACCAAAAAACTCCCAACACGATAGCACCGGGGACAGCTCTCCTAGCTGAATAGGTACCAGAGAGATTAAGCAATAACGGGTCGATAACCGACCCTGTCATCAAAACAAATGCTCGAGGACCTCACCAGGAGGATCGAATCGGGTGAGAAAATGATAGAAGCCAATGACAAAAAGGTCGAGACCTACAACTCCAGGGTCGACCAAATCCCGGCCGCACCCCCGGTCCTGAAAGGTGTGGATTTTAAGAAGTTCATACCAAGGCCGTTCCCCGAGTAAGCGGCCCCGAAACCCATTCCAAAGAAATTCAGAATGCGAGAACTCCCAAAATACAACGGGACCTCAAACCCCAATGGGACCTCAACGGGGAAACACTCTCGAAGGGTGCCATGATGTGGTATCATAACCTAGATCCTAACTCCATAGACTCGTTTGCCATACTGGCAGACTCCTTCATAAAAGAACATGCCGGTCCATCAAAGTAGCAACGAGGAAGTCTGACGTGTTCACAATCAAGCAGAGGGAGAACGAAATGCTGCGAGAGTTCTTATCTCACTTCCAAATATAACGGATGGAGCTACCGCCAGTCTTCGACGACTGGGCAGTGCAGGCTTTCACTTAAGGTCTGAATGAAAGAAGCTCGGTGGCTTCAAAACAGTTTAAATAGAATTTGATCGAGTATCCCGCTGTGACCTATTCAGACGTCCGCAACCAATACTAGTCGAAGATCAGGGCCGAAGACGACTAGCTGGGAGCCCCCTCGGGCTCAGTATACCCAAGCAGGCTTCCGACGAAGGAACCAAACTCAAACAAAGAAAGGTCTCAGCTATAAATCGAAGACAAGAAGAACGCCCCGAGGCGCAACTACCTAGCAATGATCGAAACATAGAACGAGGAAAGGATCCGTTGGGACCCATCAACAGGGCCAGATTCAATAGGAATGCAGGGACAACGGAGGCACCTCACTTATCAGAGTACAACTTCAACGTCGATGTATCAGACATTGTATTCGCCATCATTAAAATCAGAGATGCCAGGTGGCCCAGTCCTGTACAATCAGATCCTTCACAAAGGAATCATAACTTAGTGTGTGAATTTCACAACACGCACGGCCACAAGACCGAGGATTGCCATCAACTCTGAGAAGAGGTAGCTCGACTACATAACAAAGGTCACCTCCAGAAATTCCTTAGCGACCGAGCCAAAAATTACTTCTAAGAAAGAGAGGCGACCAAGAAAACGAAACAAATGAGCCACAACATGTCATCCACATGATCTTGGGAGGCATCGATGCCCCGCAGAAGCCTGTGATGAGAAGGACAAAATATCCATCACCAGAAAAAATCAAACCCGGGGGTATATACCCGAGTATGCCCTCACATTCAGCGAAAAGGACACTGAGACCTCGTCTCAACCTCACAATGATGCACTGGTAATCTATTTCCTTGTAAAATTCTTTTCAAATAAAACGTGTACTCGTGGATCGAGGTAGCTCGACCAATATTATCAGGTCGAGGGTGATAGAGCAGCTCAGACTTCTTGACCAAATCGTGCCCGCCACTCGAGTCCTTAACGGATTCAACATGGCAAGTGAAACAACGAAAGGAGAAATCACTCTCCCAGTCACTGTGCCCGGCACAACCCAAAATGTTAAATTCCATGTCATCGAAGGACACATGAGGTACAATGCCTTATTCGGGCGGTCGTGGATACACTGCATGAGAGTAGTACCGTCCACTCTCCACCAAATGATAAAATTGCCGACAAAGGTTGGGATTAAAATCGTTTAAGGGGAATAGCATGCGGCAAGGGAAATGTTCGCGGTGCATGACATGGCACGGGCACCAATACCTCTACCCACAAAAGAGCTGAAGGGTAATCAAATTACACCTTTGATTAAGCCCGATTATACAAAGTAAAGGACCGTACCACGTCCTCATCTCGAGTAACTAGGACATATCGATCCTCGAAACATCGCCGGCACATCCCACACTAAGGTATATCCATCTCCCTTTTCATTTCATATTTCATACTTACCCTTATGCAGGTGCCCGACCGAAGCAGTCAAAGCGCTAACCCAGCTCGAAGACCTTAAGGTTTTAAAGCATCCGTTGCACTCTTTTCCTTCGACCGGGTTTTTATCCCGAAAGGGTTTTACCGGCAAGGTTTTTGATGAGGCAACATCTGCATGCTACCTAAGGGAGACTCAACAAGTATTCGAGGCTTCTTTCGCAATCAACCTCGAACACTGGGGGGGCATCCACCCCGGAAGGTCATCCGCTCAAAAAAGCCAAGAAATGCCAAATGGGGTCCCAATAGGAAAATGATGTACCGGGCCAAACAGTCGAACAAATTGTGTCAGTATAGCCGAGCCCCCGACGGCAAAATATGTTCACTTGTACCACATAATTGAAGAATATCTTTTATCAAAGCATATCACACTCCAAAAGAAGCTAAGCACCTTCGAAAAAATGACTCCTCCACCAAAAACGTCCCTAATAGTTGGGGATTGGCGTCAACAATTCAACATTTGAATGACCTCCAGGTCGAGAATCCGAAATCATAAGCCCTCAGATGAGGCAACAAGAAAATCGTGAAACAACTCCAATGCCGAAAGTACCCCGAATACTCGGGGACTAGCGTCAAAATCTCAAAAAATGTACGACCTCAGGGTCGGGATCTCCAAAATTGTAAGCCCTCGATGAGGAAATACAAAGTTTGCAAATAATGGCTCTTGAGTCAAGAAACCTTCGATGACTCGGGGACTGCCGTCAAGCGCCACCTCCATCGACTTGTCAAAACCCGAGGCCATAAGATCCCAAGCGGGCAGACCCGGTCTCGTAAGACCTACATAAGGCAGCAACTATATCTGTAAGACCTCAAGCAAGGCATGAACCACACTTGTACCAAGTGACAATATCTGTAAGACCTCAAGCAAGGCATGATTAATACTTGTACCAAGTATCCAAAACTATAAGACCTCAAAGGCATGAAAAACTTGTAAGACCTTACTAAAGGCATAAACCTGATCTCAAAGTTTCGGCTATATATCGTAATTGTAATACCCTTAAAAAGGCATGCCCTCGATATAGATGTTGAAACTATCTAACTCGGGACTCAAAGGCTCCGCCCAAACACAAGTGACTCTGTTCACACGGTTTTACCAGCCGAACTAACGTGACTCGGGGGTGCCTGACTGTCGCTACAAAAGCTCAGACCTTCAATTCCTCGGAATCTACTTCGGAAAGAACCGGTTAAATAGGCTACCCTCGATACTGGCAAAAGAGTTTCGACCACGGCAACTCCTAAACATCAGCTTCGAGATACTCAGCCTCCGATCCAAACCTCCTGAGGTGCTCGATCATCGCCATATAATGACTCACAATTGAGGTTTTTTATTAAGATGTTGAAGAGTCAGGCAAACACTATCTATCCTTATCGACGGAAAAATAAAGCCCACATAAAAGGTCGCATCAACCAAGCGCCTAAGAGCCATTGTTGCCGGCCTAATGAGCCTCAGGGCCACCCATATAAAAGGTCGCATTGACCAAGCACGTAAGAGCCATTGTCGCCAGCCTAATGAGCCTAGGGCTACACACATATAAGGTCGCTTCAACCCAAGGCGTAAGAGCTATTGTTTCCAGCCCACACAAATACAAAACTTGAGGGTCGAATGAGCTCGATTCGTAACCTGATTTGGAGACTGAATCCAAAATAGTTGACTAAATATGCCTAAGAGCAAGGCGTAAGAGCCATTGTCGCCAGCCCACTTTAAAAAAGGCCACCTCGGCCCAAGGCATAAGAGCAATTGTAGCCATCGTCGTCAGCCCATATAAATGGTCACATCGACCAAGCGCGTAAGAGCCATCATCGCCAGCCCACATAAATGGTCACATTAACCAAGCGCGTAAAAGCCTACGGGCCAGCCTAACGAGCCCCAGGGCCATATCACGAATCTAAGGATTCCTACCAACGCAAAAACCAGCTCGCCTGGCCAAATTCAAGATAGAAAAATATACGAAAGAAATAAAGCCGCAAGGTTTTCTTTCATACACATATGCAAAAAAATGAAATCTCTATCTACAAACATGCTACGAAAGTGCTACATACAGATGACAAAATCTATGCCCCCCTCCCCCCCCGGGGGGGATACGACCTGCCGGTCTCATCTTCACTTTCTTCGCCATCGGGAAAAAGCAACCGAGCATCACACTCGTCTGCCCTTTCTAGCGTCAATTCCTCCGAGAGGGGAAAGCCCCTAGCATAGATCTCCTCGAGGGTCTTTCTTCGAGACTTGGACCAAGCATATTCTTCAATCCTCCCTTTGCAGTTGAGGATCCTTCTCAGTTCAGCTTGAGCATCGCCAGCATCCTTTGAATAGATCTCCATCTCCTGGTCAGCCTTAGTCCGGCTTATTACAACTCTATCCCAGGCATCAACGACTTCAGCCCTGACCTTCGAAAGCTCGGACTCGAGTTTTGCAATCATTTTTGTCTGAACCGTAGCATTATCACGAGCTAAGCAAAGTTGAGCTTCAAAAGCATGAACTCTAGCGAGGGCGTCCTTCCGCTCTAAACTATGAGCCTACGCCCTAGCTTTTAGCTCATCATGCTAACGTCTGGCCCGGCCAACTTCATCTCGAAGGCGCTCCAAGGCCTCCGTCTTTTTCTATAACTGAAATAAACTAAGCATTAGTCTCAGGAACCAGGAGGCGGAATGCACGCTCACCCAGGACAGAAATTTACCTACTCCTTCAGGTGGTTCTCATAATTCAAGCTCCGGTCCACCTTATACTACAAGTGTACTAGCTCGACTTCTTTTTCATCACAAAGGAACCTAAGGGATCTCTCCTCATATAGATCTTTCCAGTAGCCTGGATTCACAACGAAGTAACCCGGACTTAAGCTTGTCGAACTCCTGCAAAAGAAAACCCAATAAGGAAAGGAAGGAGCGAAGCTCGAAAGACCTATGCCGCAACTCACCACAAAGTGAAGCCGCTGGGCTTCCTCAAAGGTCGAGAGCACACCTGCCAATCCAGTTCCTTCAGCCCTGAAAGAGTCAACTCCGATCGAAGCATGATCTCTCGGTGTATGCGACCCCAATTTTCTAGCATCTCTCAAAGTACTATCGACCGAAAAAGAAGGTGATAGCAATGGAGAAACCCTCTTTCCAGAACCGGGAACCGCGAACACAGCAGGCTTGAACGATGCTTCCGCTCCAAAGCCCTCGTCCCGTTCTGCCTTATTTTGAGCCATCTCCCTGTAAAAGCATCCCTCGCTTATTGTTGTCGTTCTTCAGCCCGGTAGTTGGCAACCCTTCCCCCTCTCCAAAAGAGTACAGCCTCACCTCGAAAGGCTCTTCAATGCCTACAACAGCAAGCTTAATACACATAAAAGGAAAATGCCTCTACAAATGAAGGAAGGGAGGGGAAAGTATAACACAACACTCACCATGATGTTTCGCTTCCCATCTATCCCGGGACACAACTCGCCACTTGCGCTGATCACAGGTCGAGTGGGTTGCCAACTTTCGAACCCAATCCGGCAAACCAGGAATGTCACTCGGCGCCCATGAAACCGCTGCAGGAAAAGAAGGCACAGTCACGAAATCAGCTTTCGCCATAAACAAAACTGAGAGGACACGAAATGCACCACTTATGTGTATAGTTCCATTCCTTAGGGAATGACATAAGCTCCACGGGGATAATGTCAGCGGTCCACGCTCGGATGAAGCGACTCATCTACCCCTAGTTTCCATCTTCCTCATCATAAATAATGAAAGGCGTGGTCGATCCGAATCACAAGGTTAGCAGACCTCTATGGTGGAAGGGTCGGTACAACCTGACAAGATGACTAAGAGTGAATTCAAGCCCCGCCTTCTCCACGAAAAATCTTACCATGAATATTGTTCCCCAAAATGATGGATGGATTTGCACCAAGGTAACACGATACTCTAGGCAGAAGTCGAGCACAACCCTATCAAGGGGCCCAGTGTGAAAGGATATGTGTACACATTCAAGAATCCATCGGCACGATCCGTGATGCCCTCTCCTGAGGGAAGTATCTGTAACATTACCTTTTCCCCCCATCCGCAGTCTTTTTCACTAACCCAAGATGTTATTCTCCTATAGAAGAAGTCCTGAATGCCGGAGGCAGATCTCTCACCTCTCTGCTGGGCAGACCCCGATGCAGCAGTCATGATTACATCAAAATTGGAGAACTAAAGCAGGAATGTGTGCAAGTATGTTAGTACTAAAATAATGAAAGATTTGACGCAAAAAGAAAAGGGAAACTTCTTAAAATGGTGGGATCTCCAAAAAAGCAAAAACATCCTTGTGTATATACTCATGGAAAAAAATGGCAATGAGCCGCCTGCCTCAAAATCGATTAACAGCATCTTTGCCAGTCCCGAGGTGGTACCCGACCTCGAGAATCTCCATAAAAAAAAAGCTAGGATCTAAGAAGCCAACAACATCTTCGCCGGTTCTGAGGTGGTACCCGACCTCGATGACCTCCATCAAGAGGAAGTTATGCTCTGAAAGGCCAACAATACCTTTGCTAGTCTCAAGGTGGTACCCGGCCTCGAGGACCTCCATCAAAAAGAAGTTTGGCTCTGAAATGCCAACAACACCTTCGCCAATCCCGAGGTGGTACCCGACCTCGAGGACCTCCATTAAAAAGAAGTTAGGCTCTAAAAGGCCAACACCACCTTCGCCAGTCCCGAGGTGGTACCCGACCTTAAGGACCTCTATCAAAAAGAAGTTAGGCTCTGAATGGCCAACAACATCATCGCCAGTCCCGAGGTGGTAACCGACCTCAAGGACCTCCATCAAAAGGGAAGGTTAGGCTCCATAAAGCCAATGAGATCATTGCGAGACCCGAGGTGGTACCCGACCTCGGGGGTTTTTGTCAAAAGGGAATCAGACTCCAAGGTAATAAGCGTTTAAACTCCACCCGTATGGGCTTGGCCCCTGGACACCGTCTGAGCTCGGATAAACACTTCTCTTGGATCTATCTACAGCGCCTTAAGGCTATTTACACTATGTTCAAAGAAAGTTTCCAGGTGGTCCGAATATGAATGAACTTCCACTCGGGGACTGCCCTCGAAAGATCAAAGATAGTCCCTGTCTACGAGCCTCCGAGCAAATTCCTTCTCAAATGTTACCACATAGCTTATGTAATAAATCATGGTTTCAATGCCCAAATCTTTACTCTCATTCTACTCGAAGTAAAGGTTCCGGTGACCCGAGTTCATCGGCCCAATCCAGGCTCGATCCAAGGGATCGCAAAATGTTTCACGCAAAGCCATATTAATCAATTAGAAGACAGAAAAAACACTCGCATCTAGGTTTGATGTTGGCAGTAGCCGATAAAATCACGTATTCAGAGTCTCCACAAGTGTAGATGAAAGGAAATATAGAAAGCATCAAAGACAAAATTGAGGAAACATCTTCATATTCATAAAAGATCGATTACAGAAACCCACAAGGGGTTATTACATACAATTACAAAAACCCACGAGGGGTCCTTACACAGAAACAAAGAAGCAAAAAGGTGTACATATAGTAAAAGCCTAAAAGCCTAGCCTAATCTCAAATGCACATCCTCGGTAGCAACATCTTCGGGCATTATCTCCTCGGGCGTACGTCCTCAAAGACAATAACTTCCAAGCAAAACCCCCTCAGGAGTCTTATCTCGATCCTCCAGAATGGCATCTTCAAAAGGGGAGACGACGAAGAGGAAAGCGATGGAGAAGAGCAAAGTAACGCGGAAGAGACTGGAAGGAGCGAAAAAGTGGCTGGGTCAAAAATCTGGCTAGTATGGATTTCGCCAAGCTACTATAGTAAAGCCACTTCTTGGGACGTTGCCCTGGTGCTGGATGCAACAGTTAGTAGATAGTTCCAACTCACTCCATGGGAATCAAAGGGAGCGAGGCGCCACACCGGGTAATCGAGGGAGGTGAGCAGTGGTGTATAGTCCGAGCTCCCTCTTGTGCGGTGGTGTATAGTCTAAGTATTCCCGTGGGTCGGCAGAAATCGGTACTCTGCTTCATCATCCCAAGCCAATGACAACAGCAATAACAACAACAAAACAACGTAATCTCGCTCGACCAGAGAAGGTCCAGAAGATAGGCTGCAACATGATTGATAAAAGTACCTCCATACAATCTTGAGGTCGTGGGCCTCAAATATGGTGAACGACAAAGAGTAAAGATGGTGATGAGGAAGGAATGGATAGATATAGGAGGATACTTGGATGAAAGGCTGATCCCAAGAGGCTCCCATTTATAGTAAGGGTGGCAGCGTAACTGACAGCGCCATTATCGCCCTTGAAAGACATAACGGTGGGCGTATTTAATGCGTCCTTGGGAGCTGAATCGGTAATGACATTATGGCTTTGAAGAATGAGAAACCACAATGCTTTGAATCATCTTGGATAAGCTAAACGATGGAACGCATCGGTAGTCACGGAGGCTTGCATCATCAGTATGATGTCATCACGGGAAGTCCTAGGAGTCGGATGTCAAGGTCGTTTCTTATCACTCCTCTCCAAACAAACACGGGGACTATCTGTATACGGCGAAATCAAAGGGTCCCATTTCTCGTAATTAAGGCATTACTGAGGATCATTTCGAAGCCTCGAGGCTTCGAGGCTGTGGCCGAGTTTTCCTCCCTCAAAGTTCATCGACGCCCGACCTAGGGATAACATTGGCCGCAACCATGACAGATATGGGGAGTTCCCAAGGAGTGCAGCCATGGCCGATAAAATCTGTCAGGCTAGTCTGAGGGTAGCCTGAACCTGCACCATGACATTAGCTAGATGTCCCATCCCTACTTCTTTGTCATTAATGTATTTTGTACTATGTTGGGATTACCCTCTTATATAAAGGGGATCCTTGCCATTTTGTAGAACCCTGCTGCTTCAGCTGCTCCACACGAAATAGACAAGAATATCATATTTGCTCTCTCACATATTCTTTTGATATTATTGCTTTCATTTATTATCTTCATAATTGTTCATCATTTATTGCCTATCATTGGCCATAAAAGCCTCCGTTAATTCTCTTATAACTGTTAGCTGTATTCCGACCCCCCTCGATAGCTCCCTGCCAAGCTCCAGAATCGACCTCGAGGCACCGATAATTGGCCCATCGGTTTGGTTATCACTTCGCTCCTTGATTTTTATCTCGCTTCTAAACTTCACACATAACATCAACTGTTTAACAAACTAGCATAAAAATAGATCACGTATTTTTAGGGTCCCATCAACAAATTAATTGTTATTACCATTTTTACGGTAAACGTTATCTTTTGTGAATTATAGTTATTTATGATGCTTACACTTAGTACGAAAATATTTATCTTGAATATGATAATATGTTGTCTGCCTATGATCACTTGTCCTGCCTCTAGAATCTTTAATCAATGATTAATCAAGTTGTTGAGTGATTCTTGATGACTTTCATTTCTGAGTCTAAACAGTCTGCATGACTAAAGTTGTAATGTCCTTAAATAATTGTTCATGTTTACCTAAACTTTGTAGTCTCTTTCACTAGTGATTCTGCTGTGATTTAACTTCTACAGATTGCTTCTCTGTATTCTGTTATTCTTGTGATTGAGTTTATGCTTTAATAATCCTAGCTGAGATAAAACTTGAAAGTTCATAAGCTTATCCATAGCATGAAATTTAAGTGTTTTAATGCTTTCCTTCACCATACGTGTATTTGCTAACTCTAAAGGCAATTCCTAGGCTGTCACTGTTACATTCTCATGATTATACCTAATTGTTGGTTGCACTTGCATGAAATAGTCTTGTTTGAGTTGAACTTTCTTCTTTTTATGAATACCAATAGTTCTACTGTAAACATTCTGTTAAGATTAAGCTAACCTCTTCTTAATAGAACAAGTCATGATCATGTTTTGTTATAGTTAACTTATCACTGTTGTTAAGCTGAACTTAGTTGTCTCATGACTAGTTAAAACCTTCATTTACATGTTTAATTCAAAACTTACTTGGTGTAGTATTTCCCTGTCTTTAATCTCTTTAAACTACTGTTGACTGTGTGAAGCTTACATGCATTTATCATTAAGTTATCTTTCATAAAATTACGACTTAGTTATTTTGTTATAATCAAGTGATAATCTTTAAAAGCTGAAGCATGACTACTTCACATTTAGATACTAAGCTAGACTATATATCTGAGTTAAACTTGTTTTGATATAATACTTCATTTATCGGTAATCCCTCTATTCATGACATGATTAACTTGATTTTGTGATGTGCAAAGCTCCCCTGTCTGTATGAAGTCATAACTCACTTGAAATGTCTATGTGTAATTGACTGAATATCGTATGGTCCCTATTTGACTTCATGTTCTTGTTTTAAATTGTACCCAGTCATTTCCTCATTGCAAATATGAACTAAATTTGATCCTTAAACCTTGTGAGAAGTCCTTGGTTGATATTGTCTGAACATAGTTGTACGCTTAAAGCTAATACTGTTAGAATATGATCCTGTTGAGCCCTTAGGTATTCTATGTTCAAATCTGTGAACCTGTAGCTATGTTGAGAGTTTGATCATGTTTTTAATATATTTGATAGCTTCTGTGTTAGTTGTGACTATTTGTATGAACCTTTATTAACACCTTTAAAAATTTCAATTAATGTTGCTGACCCATGTATGTACTAGTTTTAAACTAATCATTTCACAGTTAGTTTGCTAGGACAGGAGCATCTGTATCTTTGTGTTGTTGCATATATTAACCCTTTATAGATTACCTTCCCTTTGAGTGTGTTCTTCTCTAATGTTTGGACCTTTACCAATATGTTTGTGATGTTTCTGCTGCTCTTCTATGTGTGTTCAAAAGTCAGACCTTTAGGTTTACCTGATATGTATTCTTTATTTGGTATCAAATGTAGTCTGTGTCCTCTTATTTTATTCTATTAGGAGGAAAAGTATATTTTTGTGGTAAGGGATACTATAGCACTTAGTTTACATTGAAAATTCCTTATTGGAATTAAAACCCACAAGGAAAATATGTTGTTAGTGGTTAAGGGTATTTGAGAGTGGAGTTCAAATCTAGGTTGTGTTGCTCTCCCCAGCACAAGCATTGCCCTGGGCCTTGAGTCTCTTGGAAACTTTGAAGTGTCGGGGGATTTAAAGGGGGCATCGAGCTTGAGTAGAATTTCCTCCTTAGCCCTTAATTCATTGACATTTTTGTTTCTTTAGGGGTTTAGTGTTTAATGACAACAAAAGGTCTTCAATGCAAATTATTTGCCATGTATAACTACCACATCAGTTTAACTTCCCATAGCATTTGAATATTGATATTTTCTTATTCCAGACGTTTTCTTATATATATGTTCATACATGTTTGAATATGTTGAAAATATGGAGCATGTATCTAATGACTTTCTTTCTCTTTTGGGCATGTACACATTTGGGCATGTTGAGTTCCTAAGGAACTCAGCCCCAATCCCAGCCTTGTTACATTTTTCCGGAGAGTCTAGTCAGCTGCAACCATATCTCTCTATTGTTAGGCCTACCTTCTTGAGGCCCCATCACCAGAGTCCAGTCTTTTTTCCCTTAATTCCATTGTTGTTATTTATTGCTTCTTTAATTTAGTTGACTGCTTCATTGCTTTTACCTACTACCTTATCGCTTTATTGTATTTCATTACCATGTATTTAACACCCATATGTTAGAACATATACTTTATCTTCATGCTTTAATATCATATGAAACATAGGAAAACTTTAAATAATATAGGATTTAAAAGGAATTAGTTAGTAATTAATCTCCAAGCTTCAGAACTCTTTTTAACATATCTCAAGACTCTTTATAAACTCACATTCCTCTTAAGTCTCATCCCCTTTTATATACTCTCCCTTATATATATATATAGTAGCCGTACTTTTAATATTAATTAAGCATAGTACAAATAACTGATCCCGTAAAATTAGTCTAAGTCCTATGGAGCTACCTCAGGTAGATTTTAAGGGGTGTCTAATACCTTCTCCTTAGATGTAACGACCCGATCGATCGTTCTGAGCATTGCACATCGCTCGGTAGTTTTTGGCACGAGTAGCTCCGTATGATGTATTATAACTTATGTGAATCATCAGTTTTGATTTTTAGGTTATTCAAAATCACTGTAAATAACATTTTAGGTCAATCGGACGTGATTTGATAGGTTTCGGCATCAGTTATGGAAGTTTGAAGTTTCAAGTTTATTAATTTCAAATTGAGGTATGATTTATCGTTTCAATGTCGTTACATGTGTTTTGAGGCCTTGACTAGGTCCATTTTATGATATGGAACTTTCTGGTATGTTCAGACGGGGTCACGAGAGGCTCGGGTGAGTTTCGGACGAGGTTTGGATCATCTTCGTTTCATAGTGCATAGCTGAAGGCTGCTGGTTCTGGTATTTCCACATCTGCGAAAGAATTCACACAAATACGAGTCCGCAAATGTAGACAGTTGATCGCAGAATAGAAGGAAGGCTTGGTTGCAATGGATCGTAGAAGCGGGAATAGGGGCACATCAGAAGCGAAGATCTTGAGCGTAGAAGGGAGAGTTAGCACAAAAGCATGTTTGGTTTCTCACCAGCGGTTTCGTAGAAATGGATGTTGATTCGCAGGTGCGAGGGATCAGTTAATTAGTGGCATCCGCAGAAGCGGAGCTCGTGTCATAGAAGCGACGCTGTAGAAGAGGCTAACTTGTCCGCAAATGCGGAAATTGCTGGGCAGAAGCTATAAATTGAGGTTTTGGGTCTTTTTTCATATTTTGAGATGTAGGACTCGGATTGAGACGATTTTTGGAGCAATTTTCATCACAAGGATTGGGGTAAGTTTTCTACACTTGGTTTTGATTTTATTCCATGAATCTATCTTCATTTTTGGCAATTGTTTGATGAATTTTAAAGAGAAATTTGTGGTTTTGGCCTAAAGTTTCATAATATGAATTTTTGATTTTTGAACACCGATTTGGAGTTGGAATTGAGTGAAACTAGTATGGTTGGACTCGTAATTGAATGGGTTATTGGATTTTATGAATTTTGCCGAGTTTCGATGCATGGGACCAGGTGTGATTTTTGGCCGGTTTTGGGTTTTGACTAAGGATTTGATCTTTATCATCTGAAATTATTTCCTTGGGATTTAATTGATGTATTTGAGTTGCTTTTGTCTAGTTTTGAGTCGTTCAGAGGTCACTACATGTGTGAAGGCATCCTTGGAGCATCGCTTGGTTTGCTCAGTATTAGAATTGGTTTGTTTGAGGTAAGTAACTCTTCTAAACTTAGTGCTGGGGGTATAAAACCCTGAATTACGTGTTATGTGATTGGTGTTGAGGTGACAGGTGTGTGGGTGTGCACCCTGTGAATTGTGACTCTGTTGTTTCCATGGCACTGTGTAGTGGCACCATCTTGTTGATATTTGTGTATTCACAATGTGATAAAGTAATTGAGATGTTAATTGATCGCTGCCGACTCGACACTACACTATGGTAGGAAGAGCAGATCGCAATAGCTTTTACCTGAATAGAGGTCCAGGATCGAATTTCCACAAGGAGCTAGTAATGGAGTTGTATTTTCTGTCTAGCCTAGAGTTGTGGTTGTGCTTCTAATGTCACTTCAATCATCTTTTGAGTTTTTGTATTTATAACTACTATTATAAAACTACGGATTAAAGCTAGATTATGCTAGGAGAATATTGCTAAGTTGTAATTAATGGGAAGGAAGAGCACTAGGGTTGTGGCATTACCTTGGTGGCTAATTGACGGGTAGATGTTACTTAGGTTCGATTGACTTGTTTGGGGGTTATGCTATAATCGTTGCACAGTTTTTACCCACTCTCACACCTATCGGTAGAGAGAATGATTTTACCCAATTAACTCTCTCGAGACCAATTGGGTTGGCAAATTAGACCAAGCAACTAGGGTTCAAGTAGGGTGATTACTCTCTCGAGATTTAACCCGTTAATTGGGACTATCATTTCTCATGAGTCCATCCCAATTCCTTGTTGGGTCAATTTTGAGGTCATAAACTCTCTTTCTCAAGAAGAGTTAAACCCACAAAGCTTGAATCAGTGTTTGCAACCACCAATTCTAAATTAAATCATAAAATCAACCCAAATACAAACACCCATAGTCAATCTAACCGTATATGGAAATACCCATCAATTACCCACGCTAGGATTGAGCCAAAACCCTAGCTAATGGGTTTAGCTACACATAATTAAAGAAGAAACTGAAGAAATAGATGAAGAACTACACATATTAATTTATTACTAAGAAGAAACTACAATAATCTATTGTTAATGGGAAGCAAATATGCTAAAAATGGCTACAACACCAAGCGTAGCTATTCTCCTGTTTCAGATCTGACCCCCCTTTTAAAAAAATAGTAAAATATTCTATTTATACTAGGCTGGAAAAACTGGACAAAAATACCCCTGTGGGGTCAGTGCGGGTTGCACAAAATGGACCGCGGTTGCACTGGCTCTTGGGTTTCAGTTGTTTGATGACTTGAACTAGGGGATGCGGACCACGTGGGAGTGTACCGCGACCGTGAAGGCAACTGGCGCAGTCCGCGCAGACGTGATCGCAGACCGCATGAGGACAAATGCCCCTTTGTTGAACCCTATGAACGCGGACTGCACAGAGCATGAGTGCGGCCGCGAAGCTTCTCTGCGGGCTGCGTGAATCCTACCGCGGCCATGTGACCTTAGGCTCGAAAATGTCCATTCTCTGAACCTCCTAGTGTGGCCGCGGTCATTGTTATGCAGTCCGCACTAGGCCCCTTTTTCTTCACTTCTCTTGGTCGTTGATACTTGAGCAGGTTTCACTCCTTTTTGAGCCGATCTTTGATATTTCGTCACTTTGTCAATCAACCCTGCAATCAAGCACAACTCGTGAACATTTTGGCACTGTTTTTTGTATCAATTTATACTCAAAGCATAGGCAAGTAGAGATATAAACACTTTAAAATCCTAACTTATCAACTCCCCCAAACTTAAACCTTTTCTTGTCCTCAAGCAAACAAAATAAGACCCACCCCTTAAAGGAACATCTCAGTAATTCCATCTATCCTAAAATAACCTCAACAAGCATCAATTGGGACTAACAATTGCCCTCAATACGAATGCATCATTAACACATTTAAAACTTTGAAAACTATGGATCAAGTGCGACACAAGAGCATCAAGAGTTGACACATTTCATCAAAGAGCTTTTCTCACTTACTTTGGTCATTGTGGAACCCAAACTCTCACATCCTCAACTCTCCCTAAGCGAACCTCACCTTTTAAATATTGACACACAAATCGAAGCAAATGAAATTTCACTCATCTCTCTCAAAAAGGAAGGTCATAAGTCCGGCTCTAAGTACCATATGCTTGACCCTTATGTAAGTATCCACTAATGTAAGCTCCCTTCAACTTAAGATCAAATAGGGCTTTTGTGGAGTTATTGTGAAGGCTTTTAGGTAAGGGTAGGACATATTTTTATTTACGTGGGTTCAATCTTCCCTTAAGCACTTCTTTTGATTCATTTCGGCACACCTTTATTGGCTCTTTTTGAGGATTTCACTTCTTCACTAGGGGTTAGAGAGACACATTGTCACTCTTTCTTATACAATTCAAAACATTTCTCCTTTTTCTACTTTCTTCACACCTTTTTTTCACTTTTGTTTTCCTTGAATCCCTTTTTATTCTTGTTCACATGGGACTTTCTTTTTGTCCTTTTTCTTTTCTTGCTTTTTCATTGCCTTCTTTTCTTTCTTTTGTACCTTACTGCTTTGCTTCCTTTCTTGTCTCTCCCCCCAAACTTAGATTTTTTCCATTACTCAAGGGAAGATTTGGTTTCCAAGAGAGGGTAATCGTTTAGAACGGGTATAGGCTTGTAGCATTAGTTCTTGAAAGAAAAAGGTTTAAGGCTAAAAAGGGTTAACTAGGGATTATTTCATTGGAAGGCTATGAAATTGTTCAACTTAGCATTTGGATCAAGGAGAGCCTATAATCATTTCTCAAGTCAAATTTCACCTAGGATTTTGCCTCAACAGACATTCAGGGCAAGTTCTAGACCATTGGCACGGGACTTGGACTCAAATTTCAATTCCTCACCACACACGCTAGGGATTTGCTAAAGACATCAAGTCGAGGGCCCACAACGACCTTAGTTATGATTTAAACACACAATGGTCCAAAAAGACCACATGATGATCGTTTGGTCAACACAAGAGTCTCAAAGCCACGACTTTCACCATCCTGAACACAACATTATGTATTTGACCATGAGATCAAAGGCAAATGTGTTAGGCCCAAGTGAAGCCTTGCTTGAGGTGCCTTTAACTACGGTATCAAAAACAAAAGAAAAATCAAAGAAACGAACTCAAACCCTTAAGAAGGTTTTCACGCCATCTATCATTGGGAAGAGCCACCCGGTTCGCACAATACTCCACCCTTGGAAAGAATCGTGGCCTTCAAAAAACCAAGGGCTTATTGGAAATGCCAAAATCAAAACAAGCGGCTACAAGCCTAACTACAAAGCTAAAAATGAAAATTTTGCGAAAATAAAAAATAGAATGAATATGTACAATAGGGGAGTAGAATATACAACGGGGGATGAATATACACAGAAATTTAAAGTTATATACAGCCCAAAGTAAAAAAAAAACTCAAAATCAATAAAAATAAACTAAGAATTTATATATATACAGTCATCCAGAAAAAGTAGGGCGCAACCCCACGAATAAAAGCTGGCATTGTCCCAATGCCAACTATCAAATAAATATCAAAACAAAAGAAAGGATATAGGATCTCCTTAGGCCTGGTTCGTCTGCATAGGATCATCAGTGGTCCCCAAGTCCTCTGTATGTATGGGAACCTCAGACTGGTTCCCGATCTCCTGCTGCTCAGCTACTGGGACTGAGGCCTGCTCCTGAACTGGCTGACTAATAGATGCATTACTGAAGGGGTCTCCTGTGGGTCTGGTAGCTCAATAACTGCACCAACTGAATTGGGGAGCTTCCTCTTATTTTTTGGGGGTCTGGGTGCCTGCTCCTGCTCCTGCCGTGGCTGTGGCACTGGTGCTGCTGTTGGGGCTGGATCCCCGAATAATAAGTCTAAAGGCATCTGGTCTACCAATAGCCTGTCCACATCAGTCCGTAGCACTCTCACCGACTCCTTGGACGCCCTTGACTTCCTCATCTTCATGTGCTCCTTGGCAAGCTCCCTTAAAGCCTTACCATGTGAATCCACCGCCATAGTCAAGGCGTATTGAGTCCTCATAATCTTCTCCTGATTTTCCAGGAGCTTCTGCAGTGTGTCCTCAATGGAATGAGGAAACTGAGTAGTGGAAGGTGCTGAATGGGCCTCAACTGTAGCAGACAATGTAGACAACTTGGATGTCGCAACTGACATCCAGTTGTTCAAACTGGCTAGTATCCGGCTCAACTACTGGGCCGTGAAAGGATGAGTCCGGAAGAAGGGACCCCTGTGTCAACTAAAGTACTAGGGCCAGCAAAGGATGAGGGTCGTGGAGGCAAATCATCATCAGTGGTAACCGTAGGCATGGTGGAAGGCTCTGTGGGGGGCTCAACCGAAGACACTACCGCCACTAGCTCCTCAGACTAGACAACTGGAGCAGAGGAAGGCGGCTTGTAACTTTTGTCTTTTGGGTTGTCTGGCCCCTTCAAACTGTACCAGGAAAATGGAGCCACAGGTTTTACCTTGATGTCAAACGGTCTCTTCTCCACCTCCAAGTCCCGGAAATACATAGTAAGGGTGCTGGGAAAAGAGTAGTTCCGATCATGCTCAACCCCTACTGCAGAAATGGTGCGGGACATCACATTTCCCACATTGATAGGGTAACCTTCCATAATAGAAGCAATAAGAACCGTCCGAGCAAGTGGAATAGTCTGATCATGAGTGGTCGGGTCGAGCCGTCTGTATACAAAGGTCAACCACCCTCTAGCCTCAAAGTTAAAAGTTCTCCGAAGTATTTTGGTCCCTGCTTTTAGCCATTCTGGAACCGTACCCGGGATTCCCAGGTACGAAGCTAACCATGGACGAAACTCCTCGCCCATTGCTAACTTTTCATTGTACAGGGACTCATCTTCGTCAATGAACCCCAAATACTCATTCAACGCCTTCCCGGTGAAAACCACATTTTTGTTTCTCACTTTCATCACTTTAGTGCCTTTCATGATATGAGCCACATTGCTGTAAAACTCCTTGACCATATGCTCATTTGCCTTCAAACAATTGTCTTTAAAGAACTCCCAACCCACTCGAGCCTGGAACTGTCTATGCACATTGGGGTTTAGGGGTAGAAGGTCTTTGTCAATAAAGCTCCGCTCAAGTATCAACTTCCGTGACGGCCACCATTCTTTAAATTTGTGGAATGCCACCTGGCTGACAAATAGATCTTCCCAAACTTTAGG
The DNA here is from genome assembly GCF_000393655.2 of Nicotiana sylvestris. Classification (NCBI taxonomy): domain Eukaryota; kingdom Viridiplantae; phylum Streptophyta; class Magnoliopsida; order Solanales; family Solanaceae; genus Nicotiana; species Nicotiana sylvestris. Next base: position 137,995,814 of record NC_091058.1, read on the forward strand.
TTTTCTAGTTCTCTCAACATCCCAACCTGGGGCACCCCACTATTCGGTACCTCATTATCACTATTAGTCTCTCTCTCTCTCTCCCCAGATACTGAAGCTGTGGGGGAGGTGGAGTATTTACCACTGCCTACTGCTGAGCCATCAGACACCTCAAAATGTATACGTTGTGGGGCTTGGGCAGTATATGAAGCCGGGACTGCAGTAGCTGGCCCTGAATCGGAAGAGATGTCCTGGGATGGTACGTACTCACTCCCCGATTGGTCGTCTATAGCAATTTGTTTCCTTGTTTTTAGTTTAGGTCGAGAAGTGAGTTTAACTTGTTTCCCTTTTCCTACCCAGGAGGAGTCACCTCGGTCGGGTTGTTTAGCACCTCTTCCTCGTTGTTTTACCATTGTCTGCAAACAAACACATCTAACATTGTTAGTTGAAGCATAGGCAGTGAAACATGTGACTGAATTAAAATTGCAGAAGCAAAATGAAAGTTGCAAACACTGCTGCAGAACCAGGCACTGTGGACCGCGCCATCAGGAATGCGGCCGCGTTAGAGGCACCGCGGACCGCTCTAAGGCGACCGCGGGCCGCACTGATCAAATCCCCAGGAAGGGTCTTCTCTGAATCTCACACCGTGGTCCAACAAAATGGGGTCGCGGCCGCGGTGGGCCAGCGCGGACCGCACAAACATTACCACGGACGCGCTGGACACAAGTTGTTCCTCAGTCATTCAAGCATCGCGGACCGCGTGGAAGCATAATGCGGATCACGTTAGGGCACCGCAGACCGTGCTAAGGCGACCACGGGCCGCACTGGTTAGGTTCAGTGAGTAAACTAGGGATTGCATGCTTTTGTTCTATTTTTGTTCAACTTTTTACCCCTACTTGTCCCTACTCATGTACATGATCCTTAGTTATTTCAAACTAACATAGAAGCTACCCTAGACTAACAATTCGAAGACAATTGTGAAGCCAAAGAAGTTATAGACTACTGGCAATCAATTAAAATAAAACTAAAAGAGTAATAATCAAGAATGCATGAAATGTTACCAGGATTATGAAGAATGAATGCAATCTATCCACACAAGCAAGAATCTCAGTTTTGGACGGGGATGAACAGTAGAATTAGGGTTCTGGGTTTCCAATTTGCAAAAAGGGTAAAATGAGACCCTTGGTTTCTATTTATAGAGCCCCAGTAGGACCTGTACTCATCTACCAGCACAGCCGCACAAAAGTGACCACGGACCGCACTCGGTTTATTTGTGTGACCCCTCGTGATGAAGCCTAAGCGAACCGCGCAGACGTGTACCATGGCCGCGTCTCCGCATCGCGGACCGCACTAACTTGACTGCGGCCGCGGTGAAGAACTTCATAGAGTCCCCCTTTTTACTCATGCCAGCGCGGATCGCACAAAATGCACCACGGCCGCGCTGGCAATCTTCAGAGACTATGCCATCTTCCAACTTTGTTATGCACTGCTTCAATACTATCCCTGCAACATCTCATAAACGGTTAGCTCAAAAATCCTAAGCTACAAATGGGTTGCCTCCCAAGAAGCACCTGATTTAACGTCGCGGCATGACACATGTTACCACCACATCACTTTAGATGAAGAAACGCCACTACGTGGCTGCCATCGAACTTTTCGAGATAATGCTTGACCCGGTGACCATTGACTCTGAAGACTTCACCATTTTTGTTTTAAGATCAAGAGAAACCAAACGGGGTCACGAACACAACTTCAAATGGCCCACTCCACTTTGACTTGAGCTTACCCGGAAACAGACGTAACCGGGAATTAAACAAGAGAACCATATCCCCAACTTTGAACTCCTTGCCTCGAGCATATTTGTCGTGAATGTACTTCATTTTGTCCTTATACAAGGACGAGTTGGAGTATGCATGGAATCTAAACTCATCGAGCTCATTAAGTTGTTTAACCCTCAGATTTACAGCAACATCCCATTCTAAGTTCAACTTCTTCAAGGCCCACATAGCCTTGTGCTCCAATTCCACCGGAAGATGGCAAGCTTTCTCAAACACCAACCGGTACGGGGACATACCAAACGGAGTCTTGTAAGCTGTCCGATAGGCCCAAAGAGCATCATCCAATTTTTTCGACCAATCGGTCCTATTTGCATTTACAGTTTTAGACAAGATACTCTTAATTTCTTGGTTGGAGACTTCCACTTGACCGCTAGCTTGAGGATGATAGGGGGTGGTTACTTTGTGATTAACTCCATATTTGGCTAGCAATGAATCAAAAGCTTTGTTGCAAAAGTGAGATCCCCCGTCACTAATGATAGCACGGGGAGTGCCAAACCTCGTGAAGATACTCTTTTTAAGAAATGCCACAACACTCCGGGCTTCATTGTTGGGCAAAGCCACGACTTCAACCTACTTGGAGACATAATTTACCGCCACCAGAATGTAAGTGTTTTCACAAGAGCTCACGAAAGGACCCATGAAATCGATGCCCCAAACATCAAAAATATCTACCTCGAGAATTGTATTGAGGGGCATTTCATCCCTTTTTGAAATTTCACCGGCTCGTTGGCATTCATCACATCTTTTGACCACATTACCGGCATCTTTAAACAAAGTAGGCCAATAAAATCCGCAACTAAGCACTTTAGAAGTCGCTCTCGCCCCGCCATGATGGCCACCATAGGGTGAGGAATGGCAAGCTTCCAAAATACCCAATTGCTCCTCTTCCAGACACATCGTCAAATCACACCATCGGTACAAATCTTAAACAATAGGGCTCGTCCCAATAATAATCCAAGCTATCCCGTTTGAGCTTCTTCTTTTGGTTAGAAGAGAGCTCACACGAGATGATTCCGGTAACAAAATAGTTTGCAATATCGGCGAACCACGATATTCCACTCATTGACACAGTAAGGAATTGCTCATCGGGAAATGTATCATTAATCTCAAGGCCGTCACAGGGCCTCCCATCCTCCTCCAAACGGGACAAGTGGTCCGCCACTTGATTCTCGCTACCCTTCCGGTCAACAATTTCTAAATCAAACTCTTGAAGGAGAATAACCCATCTCATCAATCTTTCCTTTGAATCTTTCTTGGTCATCAAATACCTAAGGACGGCATGGTCGGTGTGCACAATAACTTTAGCCCCCATAAGGTAAGGACAAAACTTTTCCATAGCAAAAATAATAGCCAACAACTCCTTTTCGGTGACTATGTAGTTCCTTTGAGCCTCATTTATGATCTTGCTTGAGTAGTACACCGAATGGAACATCTTGTTGATCCTTGGGCCTAAAACCACCCCCACCGCACCGTCACTTGCGTCGCACATGAGCTCGAATGGTAAGCTACAATTTGGTGCGGTGATGATGGGGGTAGTGGTCAACTTTTGTTTAAGGAGCTCAAAAGCCTCCATGCATTTCTCATCAAAAACAAACTTGGCATCTTTCTCTAGCAATTTACACAACGGGTTAACTACCTTAGAAAAATCTTTGATGAACCTCCAGTAGAAACCCGCGTGCCCAAGAAAACTCCTCACCCCTTTGACAGAAGTAGGGGGAGGAAGCCTTGAAATAACCTTGATCTTGGCCTTATCAACTTCAATTCCTCGCTTCGAGATCTTGTGACCCAACACTCTACCCTCTTCTACCATAAAATGGCACTTTTCCCAGTTTAGAACAAGGTTGGTATCTTCACACCGGGCCAACACTCTATCCAAGTTTACCAATCACTCCTCAAAATAATGCCCAACCACGCTAAAATCATCCATGAATATCTCCAAGATATCCTCCACCATGTTGGTGAAATTAGCCATCATGCAACGTTGGAAAGTCACCAGAGCATTACATAATCAAAATGGCATTATGGAGGAAGCGAATGTGCCATAAGGACATGTGAAAGTCGTTTTCTCTTGGTCCTTCGGGGCAATGGGAATTTGATTGTACCCCGAGTAACCATCCAAAAACAATAGAAAGCCGGGCCTGCAAGACTATCAAGCATTTGATCAAGGAATGGCAATGGGAAATGATCTTTTCTAGTCACCTTGTTCAGCTTCCGGTAATCTATGCAAACTCTCCAACCCGTCACTGTTCGAGTCGAAATAAACTCATTGTTGACGTTGGTCACCACAGTCATTCCACCTTTTTTCGGTACACATTGCACCGGAGAAGTCCATGAACTGTTATAAATGTGATAAACCACACCTGCGTCAAGCCACTTGATAACCTCTTTCTTTACTACTTCTTGCATAGCCTCATTTAGTCTTCTTTGATGCTCAAGTGAAGGCCTCGCATACTCCCCCAATATGATTTTATGCATGCAAAAGGTAGGGCTTATACCCCGAATATCAGCTAGAGTCCATCAGATTGCCCTCTTTCTCCTTTGAAGAACTGCCAAGGTGGCCTTAACCTGCAAGTTAGTAAGGCAAGAAGAAAGAATGACAGGTAAAGTAGAATTTGAACCCAAGAGTTCACACCTGAGGTGTGGAGGAAGTGGCTTCAACTCCAACATCGGTGGCTCCTCAATAGATGGCTTCGTTGGTGGAGTTTTGTGGTTTTCAAGATCCAAAGATAGCCTTATAGGCTCATAAGAATATGAACCCATACCATGCAATGCATTCACGCACTCCACTCTACTAGCATCATCATTGACATCTATGTTAAGAACCACGGCCTCAAGAGGCTCTTCAACATTGATCATGGAACTTGTGTCACTCACGGCTGTGACAATGTCCACAAAAGAACACACCTCCGTGCTATTTGGTTGTCTCATTGATTTGCAAACATGGAATAACACCTTCTCATCTCCCACTCGGAATGTCAACTCACCCATTTCAACTTCAACTAATGCCTTCCCCGTAGCTAGGAAAAGGTCTTCCAAGAATAATCGGCACTTCAAAATCCACCTCACAATCTAATATGACAAAGTCGGTCGACAATATGAATTTATCAACACGGACAAGAACATCATCGATTATGCCCAAGGGTCGCTTCATCGATCGATCTTCCATTTGAAGTCTCATTGAGGTAGGTCGAGGTTGCCCAATTCCCAAAGTCTTAAAGACCGAGTACGGCATCAAATTAATACTAGCCCCCAAGTCACAAAGGGCCTTTGCAAAATCCGCACTTCCAATGGTAAAAGGGATAGTAAAAGCTCTGGGATCCTCAAGTTTGGGTGCCATTGAATGCACTATGGCGCTCCCTTTGATGAGTCATCTTAATTATTTCACACTCCATCGACCTATTCTTTGTAACCAAATCTTTCATGAACTTCGCATACCCCGGCATTTGCTCAAGTGCCTCAACCAAAGGGACATTGATTGTGAGGCTCTTCATCATGTCAATGAATTTTTTGAATTGATTGTCACTCTTTTTATTTGATAACCGTTGAGGATAAGGTGGAGGTAGCCTAGGAAAAAGTGCCTTAGCTTTTTGTACAACCGGCTCGGGCATGTCAATCACGTGCTCCCTAGATGGGTTCACGGCATCTGGAGTCTCTACCTCGTCCTCATCATTAATATTAATCCGTACATCATTGTTTGCATTTTGATTAACCACATCATCAATAGTCAAAGGTACATCATCATCCCGCAACTCAACATCTCCATCCATAACTTGATTTTGCATTGAGGCATTCACATCACCGCCTCTCTCACTTCTTGTTGTAACTGCCATCACATGATTATTATTCCCACCCTTCGGATTCACCACCATGTCACTTGGTAGTGCACCCTTGGGACAAGTATTCAATGCTTGAGAGATTTGGCCTAATTGCACCTCCAAGTTCCGGATAGATGTGTTATGCGAAGCTAATTGGGCCTCGGAATCTTGGTTCTTTTTCATCATTTGCTCGAACATGCTTTCAATTCTCCCCATATCACTTCCAGACAAACTCGAACCTTGAGAAGGAAAAGGGTTGGAGTGTTCGGTTGTTGGTACATGGGGGGCCTTTGAAAGCCTTGCCCTCGGTTGCCTTGGTTCCTGCTATTGTTCAACCCTCCTTGATTGTTGTTGTTGCCCCAATTAATATTACTCCTATTCCAATTTCCTTGGTTGCTTTGATTACCCCAATTGTTGTTTTGGTTGTTGTTATTCCAATTACCTCAGCCTTGTTGTTGATTGTCCCAATTTCCTTGAGGACGCCATTGTTGGTTGGAAGAGTTACCTCTATTCCCTTGGTAGTTGTTGACATATTGGACCTCTTTGCTTTGATCATCATAGCACTCATTTGAATAACCACCACCATCATTGTTGTTGTCATATTGTTCAGAATTACCTTGAGGTTGTTGTCCTTTTTGCCTCCTTTTCAACATAGAAACACCTTCCATTGCATTGACTTAGCACTGGTTTTGGACTTGTTACAATTGCGCCTTTGCTAATTGATTCATAGTTGTTGTAAGCTCGGCGATGGCTTGACCATGATCATGTAATTACTTGTGCAAATGAATGACCGTGGGGTCACCTTGGGGCACATTTGCTCGGCTTTGCCATGTCGTAGAGGTGTCGGCCATTTCATCAAGTACATCACATGCCTCTTGGTAAGAAAGTTTCATAAAGTTCCCTCCAGCCAATTGGTTCATAATGCATTGATTCGTGGTGTTGATGCCCCGATAAAAGGAATGTTGAATCATAGCCTCGGTAATGTCGTTATTAGGGCACTCTTTCACCATTGTTCTATATCTTTCCCATATCTCGTTCAAAGGTTCCGTTGGCTCTTGCTTGAAAGCTAGAACTTCATCCCGAAGAGCTGCAATATGACTTGGAGAGAAGAATTTGGAAATAAATTTGTCTGTCAATTCATCCCATGTTGTAATAGAATGATTGGGGAGCCTTTCTAACCAATCCAATGCTTTACCCCGAAGAGAGAACGGGAAAAGCGTCAACCTCAATGCATCCTCGGACACGTTGGTCTGCTTGCTACCCCAGCATGTATCCACGAACCCCTTCAAGTTCTTGTAGGCATTTTGATCGGAGGCACCCGTGAAATACCCTCTTTTCTCGAGAAAGGTCAGCATAACATTTGTGATTTGAAAGTTCCCCGCCCGGATTCGGGGAGGAACAATAGCACTGGCGTATCCTTGATTTGGTACAACTTTGGGAGCCACTCTCGGTGGTAGCGGAGGAGGGTCTAGAATATTGTTGTTCTCATTTGTATTTACATTGACATGTTAGCCTCTCCGTGGAAGTTGAGGTAAGACCTCATCTGGTTCTAGATCCTCTACCTCCTCCCCCACTATCACATTGCCAAGAGAGTCATTTGCATTAAGAGCCATTGTACCTGATTAATCGACACAAACAAAATTAGTAAACAAGAAGGAAAGAGAAGAAAAACACAAAACTAACTAAACAGATAGTCAACACCGTAAGCTCCCCGGCAACGGCTCCAAAAAGTTGATCGCTGCCGACTCAACACTACACTATGGTAGGAAGAGAGGATCGCAATAGCTTTTACCCGAATAAAGGTCTGGGATCGAATTTCCACAAGGAGCTAGTAGTGGAGTTGTATTTTCTGTCTAGCCTAGAGTTATGGTTGTGCTTCTAATGTCACTTCAATCATTTTTTGAGTTTTTGTATTTATAACTACTATTATAAAACTAGATTATGCTAGGAGAATATTGCTAAGTTGTAATTAATGGGAAGGAAGAGAACTAGGGTTGTGGCATTACCTTGGTGGCTAATTGACGGGTAGATGTTACTTAGGTTCGATTGACTTGTTTGGGGGTTATGCTATAATCGTTGCACAATTTTTACCCACTCTCACACCTCTCGGTAGAGAGAATGATTTTACCCAATTGACTCTCTCGAGACCAATTGGGTTGGCAAATTAGACCAAGCAACTAGGGTTCAAGTAGGGTGATTACTCTCTCGAGATTTAACCCGTTAATTGGGACTATCATTTCTCATGAGTCCATCCCAATTCCTTGTTGGGTCAATTTTGAGGTCATAAACTCTCTTTCTCAAGAAGAGTTAAACCCACAAAGCTTGATTCAGTATTTACAACCACCAATTCTAAATTAAATCATAAAATCAACCCAAATAACAAACACTCATAGTCAATCTAACCCTAGATGGCAACACCCATCAATTACCCACACTAGGGTTGAGCCAAAACCCTAGCTAATGGGTTTAGCTACAGATAATTAAAGAAGAAACTGAAGAAATAGATGAAGAACTACACATATTAATTAATTACTAAGAAGAAACTACAATAATCTATTGTTAATGGGAAGCAAATATGCCAAAAAATGGCTACAACACCAAGCATAGCTATTCTCCTATTCTAAGATCTGACCCCCCTTTTGAAAATATAGTAAAATATTCTATTTATACTAGGCTGGAAAAACTGGACAAAAATACCCCTGTGGGGCAGTGCGGGCCGCAAAAAATGGACCGCGGCCGCACTGGCTCTTGGGTTTCAGTTGTTTGATTACTTGAACTGGGGGATGCAGACCACGTGGGAGTGTACCGCGGCCGCGAAGGCAACAGGTGCGGTCCGCGCAGACGTGACCGCTGACCGCATTAGGACAAATGCCCCTTTGCTGAACCCTATGAACGCGGACTGCACAGAGCAGGAGTGCGGCCGCGAGGCTTCTTCGCGGGCCGCGTGAATCCTACCGCGGCCGCATGACCTTAGGCTCGAAAATGTTCAGTCTCTGAACCTCCTAGTGCGGCCATGGTCATTGTTACGCGGTCCGCACTAGGCCCCTTTTTCTTCACTTCTCTTGGTCTTTGATACTTGAGCAGGTTTCACTCCTTTTTGAGCCGATCTTTGACATTTCATCACTTTGTCAATCAACCCTGCAATCAAGCAGAACTCATGAGCATTTTAGGACTGTTTTTGTATCAATTCATACTCAAAGTATAGGCAAGTAGGGACATAAAGACTTTAAAATCCTAACTTATCATTAATCATGCTAGATATCATGTTTAGGCTTTATGCCGATACTATTAGGCCCCATAGTGGTCATTTCTTACTGTCATCTAACTGGTTTTCATTGATATTTCATACTCACTCTCATTCATGCATTTATATCACATCTCAGTCTTAGTTATTATTCATTGACACATCTGTCGCGCCCTCTTTTCTCACAAAATCGGGTTTCGATACGTGAAAACTCCTTTAAGCAAGGGTTTTAAAAGAGAGAGTTGTCACCTAACGGATTAAGGTGCGTTAGGGCACCTATTTGTAAATAACTTTGTTTGACCAGTTTACATCACCAAAGACCGGGTAAAGGCTCAAAATTACCTCGAATAGAAGATGTTAGGCACTCTTTGAGGTCCACAACTGTGGGTCCAGGCCGAACCCAATTATATAAATTTGTATATGTGATCAAAGCTAAGAAACAAAGAATTACTAAACGTGAATAAACAATTGAAAGACAAAGGGGAGGGGGGTCCTAAGGTTTTTAGCCTAAAGGATCACCCCGTGCAACATAAATAATACTTCGTAACCCTCTCGAGATAGGGGAGTTACTCATATTATTCAGCGGGCGCAGACTATCATCTCCTGCTACCCAATTACTATTTTTAAGTTGTTTACTTAAAGCGCACTAGTCAATTCTAAGTTGTGTCCTACCCGTGCACTACCTGTCCTATGCTTATGGTCCAGAAGACATTTGGACCTCTATCTCAGGGTAGTTCTAGACTTTAACTTAGGCTACTCAGAATTTCAAAAGCTAGGCGACATACAAAACACATTGGACTTTCACTTATAAGCATGTAAGGGCTCAAGTTTGCCTCCGGAATCAGATAAAAAATGCACGCAAGTCAGATTAACAAACACAGTTGCTGATTTTAAATAGTTAAGATTGCAGAAACCTATAGGCAGGATCTCTATATGATTCTGGATTTAATGGACGAACAGTTATGCACGAAAGCCATTTCCTTAATACCTTTCCCAAAACCTACATGATTTGCCTACTGAATTTAAGCATAAGGAGATTAAAGTTATAGGCATAATGTTTAGGCGTTTATGCGATAATAAACAGTGGTAATCACAGAAGCACATTCAAAATCACTTATTTGATCCTATAGGCAGGTTTTCTAATGATACCAATAACACAGTGTTTAACAACTACTAGACAAGCGGGCAAGATGATAATTAAACTGATTCAAACCTATAGGCGTGCTTTCTACAATTTGATCCGATTTTAGATCCTATAGGCACGATTTCTATAATTTGTGAATAAGGCAGCGTGTAAATAGAATATTGCACATACATTGAATATACAATTCCCTATAGGCATGGTTTCTAACAAGTAGAACACAATTAAACCAAGTATTGGACCTATAGGCAAGGCTTCCCGTATATGATGACTAAACATGACAAATACCTATAGAAATGATTTCTAACATACCACAGTTAATAACACATTATTGGACCTATAGGCGGGATTTCTACCCAAATTGTTGCAAATATAAGCTAGAACCCCTTCCAAATTTTACGAACACCCCAAAATTATTATTACAAATAATTATTACAGACCAGAATGAATTTAGTAAATTACAGAATAATTATAACTATAGGGAGACTACAGCAGGCCCAAATACACTTGGACAGGCCAGGCCTTCAACCCACAACAACTCAAAATTTTATGTTCATAGATACAAAATAACCAGTCGTTGAGTGATTCACCCATATATCAAGGCAGATCCCAAATCCCTAGTGTGTCATAGTTCCCAAGGGCTTCAAGAACCCAAGGCATGCTTACACTAGAGAGATTGATGAGAAACAGTTCAGGGAAAAGACTAGAGACCAGGTCCTAGTGTGTTAGAGTTCACAAGGGTATCACATAGACCTCGAGCAGTGCTCACACTAGAGAGTTCAAAGGACAGAACCGAAATAGCCTTGGCTTTCAGCCGGCCAAGATTAGGATTCAAAGAACTTAAACAAGAGGTGAAAGAGAAAAGACTAAGGTTAAGGGACAGGAATTGAAGCATTTAAACAGACACGACCAAATTGAACATATTAGGAAAATAGTGGAAAAAATCCCAAGACCTAAGAGCCAGCTTAGTGTAAACTAAAAAGTCCAAAACTTAGCACATAAATAGTTACATGCTAAAGGAGGCTGATAAGAGCATGTTTGCAGGATTGACTGGGCATACCATATAGACAAGTTAAAACATGATTGGGAATTATGCTAAGTATATAGACAACATTGTGCTAAACCACATAATCACAGAAAGGAAAGGTCATCATGTTAGCAAAGGGGGAGGATCACAGACAAATATGTCATGGCTTTTTACAGGGATTCTGGACAGCAGAAAAGGTAAACCAATAGCAGACAAGCATTCAAACATCGTTATAGAGGTCTAATTAATAGAATATGATTCAATTTGTGCCAAAGGTTTAGCCTAACACATTTAAGTAACAGTTCAAAACATGCTAAGATAACTGTTCTAAATCACAAACAAATACTAAAGGGCTTGGGATCAAATGAGCATGTTGAGGGTCATAATAACTGACACTGAAAGTCTCAATGCAGATTACTGCAGGGATTCAGGGGACGGTAGATGAATAAATATGTTCATAGGCATTCAAGAGTCAATACACTAACTGAATAGGCCCTAAAGGAGTTCAAATAACTTCAGAACATGCAACATTGGGAGCAAACAAGTGTTAGGGAAACCAAGTCATACACAACTGACAAAGATAATGCCTAAATATCACTCGTACGCATATTGGATCATAGATTCAGCAATAATAACATATACAAATAAGGGGAATGTAAGAATGTAAGTGCAGAAGTTAGGTGTTCACTATTTATGTAAGAAATGCAAGAAAAGAACAAGACTCATAGTGTTCTGAATCATCAATGAGAAGCAAAAACCCAAAACTTAATGTCCTTGGCTTTCATCCGGCCAAGACCACAATATAGAATGAAATAACAGAGTAGAGCTTTAGATCTAGTGAGGTTATAATGATTTTTCAGTCTGTCCTAAAGGGGAAGCAATGAGGGGTTTATATAGTATAGAAATTGAGCAAGTAAATATGGCAAACAAATCGTTCAAACACAAATAAGTAAAACTTATTCCGGAATCAATTAGAATCGATTTTAGGGCACAAATCAAAGGGATTCAGTAAATCAACAGGAAAACACACAAATAATACCAAAAACATTTTTAAGTCAAAGAATAAAGTAGAAAATAGGGAAACATAAGGAAAAGAGTAGTTAAACGCAGGAAAAAAAAAAGTATCGGTTGAGAATCGGTAAGGAACAAAGGGAAATTCAAACCCTAGTTTTAGGACAAATGAAAATTCAGTGGAATCCAAAATAAAAATCGAACATCACATAGAATAAGATGAATATAGACAAAATATCACCCAAAATCAAAGAATCGAACTAATTTTTTTTTAGATATAAAGAGATCTAAAAACCTTAGTTTAGGGTAAGTAAGAATCAATAGAAGATATTCATACCATAAAAGAACAAGAACGAATATAGACGGCATAGCAGGAAAATCAAGGGTTTGAACCGACTTTGGTTCGATTCTGGTGAGATTTGCTTGCCATGTTTAGGCAAGGAACTAAGTAACATCATAGATGAGTATCCAATAGCGAGAGGTGGTCAACAAGGTAAAGGAATCATTGATTGATTCCATTTTTGGGTCAGAATCGGAGGGGATACAGGTTAACAGAGCTAGGGTTTCTTCAGAGGAGAAGAAGAATAGAGAGCACTTAGGGGCAGTGCATGGTGAGAAATGGGTTAGGGTTAGAGGTTTTTGGGTAATTAAAAGGGTGGGCTTAAATGTGGGCCGTTGATCTTAAAAATCAACGGTCATGATTTTAAAGAAAGATTGGGTCGGGTTGACTTGGCGGGTACGGATCAGGTTTTAGTAAATGGATATTTGGTTTGGACTTAGGGTAATTGGACTAGGTGTTAAGGTAATTGGGCTGGAGGGCTAGTCCGAAATTGGAGTAAAATTTGGGCTATTAATTAAATGCCTAATATTTAATAAATAAATAATTTATAAAACCAATTAATAAATAATAAAATATTATTTGTGCACTAAAATGATTAAAATAATTTTTTAACACTATAAAAATAGAAAAATTTATTTTCTGTATAAATAATGTAATTGTACATGTATATGGGCTATTATTGTAAAATATACAATTTAGCCTTAAAAATTCGAATGTAATGCACTGAAAATATTGAAGACCACATATTGGTTCAAAAGAAAAGTTTAGATAATTAAATCATCATAAAATAATTTGGAGGGTAATTATTGGATATTTATATAATAAAATACATAAATAAATTGATTTAAAGCCTTTAAAATTATAAAACAATTTGTAAAAATGCTTCTGTGTGCTCATAAATCAAATGGTGATGCATATGCACTATTTTGAAAGTATATGTATCCATGGTTAAAAAGGAGAGAAAATCGGGTATCAACAACATCATATCATTGTTCCGGGTTAGTCTTCATGACATTGTGAGCCCGTGGGTGAGACTAGAGAGATTGATGACTTAGTAAGGTCGAGAGTCTGATTATGAGTGACAATTATGGGATCAGGTTGCACGCCGAAACATGTTATATTGATTTATACCTGGATCTGGCTTGTGATATCGCTTGGGCTGCAGGAACCCCTTTGGATTCTGTAGACACCCCCAGTGAGTGCGGTTGATTATATTGAGGGATGGATCTTCCTTGGACATGGATCTTGTCTGAAGCATTTATATACCTGGAGATGGATCTTCTCCATGGGTCCGGATTGGCCTTCCTCGATACTGAGTGACTGATGATCAGTGTTGCATATATTCTGGGTTGGATCTTCCTTGGGCCGTATGGGCCATATACATTACCGAGTTGTTGAGCATTGTTGAGTGAAAAGTGTGAGACAGTGAGATTGAGTACTCTGAGAGTGTGAGTGCATGATTCATCTCTGAGATACACGACATTGGCATGCACACATGACATACATGCATAGAGATATATTTTCCCCCACACTGTACGGTATCACGTCATTCATGACTTTTTACACACATTGATATGAGGGAATAGAGAGGTATTTCACACTTGCTATCTGGAAATAAAATGAAACATCTTATTTGTTATGGAAAGGATTTTTGGGAAAAATTACAGCTCTTTCAAACTATCTTATATTTTCGATGATTGCGGTAAACGATTGGGTTTTCACTAATATTCTTGAAAAATGGAACTATTTTTGGAAAAACTGTGGGAAAGTTGAGCATTTCACCTCTGAGTTACTTCCTTATTTATATGCTCTATATTGTTATGAATTGTTGTTGGCTACTGATGTTGGACACGACTATGTTCCAGCTCGTCACTTCTTTCAACCAAAGGTTAGATTTGTTAATTACCATTACAAAGGGTCGGTTGTACTGATACTACACTTATGCACATTGCATGCAGATGTTGGCTATTGTTGTTGCTATGTTTGATAGTTTCTAGATTTGAAGATGTACCTGCATTTCTGCTGAAGTTGTCTTTTGTTCATGGTAGCCTTAGATTTATAAAACTCTATTTATGTACTTTTCAAATAGAAGGTGTATTTATTTCATATCAGCTTGTAAACTCTATTCTTAGAAGCTCATGATTTATACTACCAGTCCTTGGGAAATATTTATTCCTTTGTTTAATTGTCTTATTTATATTATTAAAATTGGATAGTTATTAGTTGGCTTACCTAGCGGGTTGGGTTTGGTGCCATCACGACTAGTGGATTTAGGGTCGTGATAGATTAGTATCAAAGCTCTACGTTCATAGGTTCTACAAGTCAGTGTCTAGTAGAGTCTTGCGGATTGGTATGATGACGTCCATACCTATCTTCGAGAGGCTACAGGACATTTAGGATATACTTCCCATCTTTTTTTCACTATTGTGCGGCATTAATTCAGCTTTAAGCATAATCCTTTGAATTCTTTCCACGTATTCGTATGCACACTTGAGCGCTCGGTATCAGTTATGCATCGACGGCTTGTGATTCCCTGGATGAGGTGCGAGATGTGATTTTTGTGTGTTGATGATGGGCCAGTGTGGAGGACTTGAGGCTTGGTTTTGACTGTAGCTTGAGCATAAAGGTGTTGATTGTGTGAGCACGTGCTTTTGGATTTATATGTCCGCTAATGTCCCTATTAGTGGAATTTGTTGCTGGATGGCTACCTGATGAGTATGATGTGACTGCAAGATGTGTTCATATGAGTTGGATTTGACGAGAAGAGTTTTCTTGAAATGTAAAAAGGACTATTGGGTTCTGTATTTCTACCTTGATATGACGTATATAATCGAGTTATAAGCACATTGAGGAATCTTTCATGTTGTTTAATTGCGGAACGAAATAGATTCTCCTGTCTTGTTGATTAGTTCAGAATTAGGAAGATTAAGTAATTTTGTAGTAATTGTCATTGTGGAAGGGTATAGAAAGATGTTAGTTTGAGGCTAAGCAGGTGGGTTATCTCCTACGAGGTGTCATGAGGTTGTGTGGTCCCTATGTTGTTTGGTAGCGAGTTATCTTTTACCAGTGAATTATATGTGCGGCAATTTTGAGTTTAGATCACTTATGAGAGTAGGCTTGACTGTTACAAGGGTGAATGCGAGATTGCAGATGATTTGAGATGCTAGATGGTTTGTGTTACATGAGCTTATGGAGGATTTAGTTGAATCTCACTGCGGTATTATGGTTGTAATAAAGTATGGGCATTGTGAGTTATGGTGTGTTTTGATCTATGGCTTTGAGCCAAGTAGGGGAGTTCGCTATTGATAAGTTGATTACATGGTTATAAGTTGTATTGGTTTCGGTTTGAGGTATAGTTGTGAATGAGTTATGTTTTGCAGAGGGTGAGATCGAGGATGACTTGATTAAAGGAATGTTTGGGTACGAGTTGTATTAGGCTTTATGGGTATATGAGAATTATGGACTGATTTGAGTTGTTATTGGTAAAGGGTGTAATGTGCATGGAGCAAAAATTTATTTGGTTGCATTAATGTGGGGTTACATCCTTGGGTATAGATGTGTTAATGGGGCACAGGTCGTTCGGTCCATTTGATCAGTCTAATTAAGATTTGAGTAGAGTGGATGACTCTCGAGAATGGTTCTAATGGGTTCAAGAATTATATGTACCAATTGGGAATCTTCAAGATTTGCATTTGGCTAGAAACTGAGATTTATATTGGATGATGTCGAGACTTGCGGCATTTCTATATCCTCATGGATTCTATATTTCAGTATCAGTAAGGTAAGAGGAACAATTAGATTCGCAAAAGTTATCTTCGGAGTAGGTATCTCGATTGCAATACTTTTGGGGTACTGAAGAGGAAATTCAACGGCTTATGAGCCTTAGGGCTGTATGGTCCTACATTAGAATTCATGGGGCAAGTTTTGGTTAAGGATAGTAGTGTTCTAGCAAGGAGAAGTATCAAGTTAAAGGCAATTCGGGAAGAACTCAGAGAGTTAGGACAACTTGGTAGTAGGTTGGATCAACATAGTAATGGATAAAATCGGTTCTTGGGGTACTTTGATGTGGCTAGTCTCTACAGGTGTTTCGTGGCAATGCTCTTGGGTTTTGGCGACATGTGTGGCTTGGTGGAGTTAGAGATTCAGTTATGATAGCTTGGTTATGTTCAAATGGGTTTCGAAGAGTTCTCAATGGTTTCTGCCACATTTCGAGGAGTATATTTCTTACTGGCGTAAGAAGCATGTGGTGTATAGTAATTTTCTCCTTGATGAAATCAATGGAAGGACCTGGGCTAATTAAGTATGTAATTGCTTGTGACTCGGAGTGGATTATGAAGTTCTCATATTTTTTGTATGATGGCATGGTATATGCGATGTGTTGTGTAGGATTGGGATTTGCATGCATAAGGTTACGGTTCAGTTTTGAAGGGAAGGTCATGAGTCCTTAGGCAGCATGGACAATTTCAGATGACTAGGTAAATGATATTACTATGTGGTATGGCTTGATAAGAGTATACATTTCAGAAGGGGCAATGTGTTTTGATTTATTATACTTCATTAGTATTGTGGCACTCCCCTGGTTGATCGACTGTTGATGTTCAAATTTTGCTTTGTGGCATGGAAGAATTATAAAAGTATTCCTCATGGGATGATCATGTATTAGAGAAGTGTTAGACATTCAGGCGGTGTATTTGAGATTAGATATGGTGATTCATGGATTCTATGGATTTGGAGACTGGGAGTTCACATGAGTGGATTGTTTCGTGGTTGTGGACTGTGAAAATGTAGCCAAGGTTAGTCAGAGGGTAGTATGTGTTGTGATTTAGTCATTTTGGACTTTCAGAGGGTTATTTATCTATTGTGGGTGACTAGAGTTGATTTGGGGTTCATTGGTAGGCCCAATATGGATGTGTGTTATGCACCTGGTCGGATTTGTTGACTCCGAACTGCTATTGTTGAGGAATGTTTCATTAAGTTGTTGTTGAGCTTATCCGTGTTTTGAAATAATTTGTGAGTTACTCTTCTATTCTATGAGGGGTTGTGATTCATTGGTTATATGCACACATGGTGCGGTTCAATTGGGAACTTATAGTGGAATTTGAGCGAGAAGAGTATTGGGTATTGCTTGGTTGATGGCGTATTGGTTATGCTCTTTCAGGTTTTGTGTGGCATTGTGTCATTTGCTTCTCCGTGGCTACGGAAATGCACTTTGGGTACTTGTTATCGAATTTCGCCTGGTTATTGCTTTTTGAGTAGGGTGGCTCATGGTATATAATATAGATCAGCATTTGGATGGGGTCACGCATTGTAGCGGAGTTGTATTGAGGTATGATCCTTTGTGTGAGATTCGTGTGTTTGGTTCTGTGATGTGTGATAGGTTTTTAGCATTTTTTTGTGGTGGTACCCATTGAGCTTGCATGACGATTCTCTTGTTTGAGTTATTTTCCATGTTTGACTGCATTTGGAATGTTGCTTATTGGTGCACGGATTGCACAGGTTTTGGCTTTATATTGTATTGAGGTGCCATGTTACTAGAGTGGTCGTGTTGGATAAGATGAGGTTATTGGACCTAGAATAGATAATATCGTATTTTATTACACCATGGTTGGAAGGATAATATCAAAAGTCGGCTTAGAAGTTTGCTATAGTTGTTGTTGAAGGAGAGGGAGCTCCATGACTGGTTGATCTAATGAATGGATATGAGTTTTGCATGTTTCTTACATCATTAGCAGTGTACGAAGGTTTTAGAATGAGGCTTTGTTTGGTATGATGTTTATTACTGGTATTGGGTTGTTTTGAACAGCTACTGTGATTGGAAAATCTCGCTATGAACATTTGAGTTACGCGGTATATCATATGATTAAATCTTGGGTTATGATTGCAGCTCGTCAGACTTATACAGTGTGCAGATGCGATATTCTAATCTTATAGAAAATTCAGATGGGGTCTCGAGAGGCTCGGGTGAGTTTCAGACGAGGTTCGGATCATCTTCGTTTCATAGTGCATAGTTGAAGGCTGCTGGTTCTGGTGTTTCCACATCGGCGGAAGAATTCACGCAGATGCGGACAGTTGATCGTAGAAAAAAAGGAAGTCTTGGTTTTAATGGATCGTAGAAGCGGGAATAGGGGGCATCTACGGCCCCGCAGAAGCGAAGATCTTGAGCGTAGAAACGAGAGTTAGCGCAGAAACGTGTTTGGTTTTGCACTTGTGGTTTCACAGAAGCGGATGTTGATTCGCAGGTGCGAGTGATCAGTTAGCTAGTGGAGTTCACAGAAGCGGAGCTCGTGTTGTAGAAGTGACGCCACAGAAGCGGCTAATTTTTCTGCAAATGCGGAAATTGCTGGGCAGAAGCTATAAATCAAGGTTTTGGATCTTTCTTCAAATTTTGAGATGTGGGACTCGGATTGAGGCAAAATTTAGAGCAATTTTCATCACAAGGATTAGGGTAAGATTTCTACACTTAGTTTTGATTTTATTCCATGAATCTATCTTCATTTTTGGCAGTTGGTTAATGAATTTTAAAGAGAAATTGGGGGTTTTGGTCTAACTTTTAATAGAATCAATTTTTTAGTTTTGAACACCAATTTGGAGTCGGGATTGAGTGAAACTAGTATGGTTGGACTCGTAATTGAATGAGTTATTGAATTGTGTGAGTTTTATCGAGTTTCAAGGCATCGGGTGTGATTTTTGGCCGGTTTTGGGTTTTGATTAAGGATTTGATCTTTTGCATTTGGAGTTATTTCCTTGGGCTTTATTTGATGTATTTGAGTTGCTTTTGGCTAATTTTGAGCTGTTCGGAGGTCACTACGCGCGTGAAGGCATCTTTGGAGCATTGCTTAGTTTGCT
Organism: Nicotiana sylvestris; assembly: GCF_000393655.2. Classification (NCBI taxonomy): domain Eukaryota; kingdom Viridiplantae; phylum Streptophyta; class Magnoliopsida; order Solanales; family Solanaceae; genus Nicotiana; species Nicotiana sylvestris. Next base: position 138,015,055 of record NC_091058.1, read on the forward strand.
CGGTATTGGAATTGGCTTGTTCGAGGTACGTAACTCTTCAAAACTTAGTGCTGAAGGTATGAAACCCTGAATTACGTGTTATGTGATTAGTGTTGAGGTGACAAACATGCTAGGTGACGGGCGTGTGGGCGTGCACCCTGTGAATTATGACTCTGTTGTTTCCATGGCACTGTATAGTGATTCTATCTTGTTGATATCTGTGTTTTCACCATGTGATAAAGTAATTGAGCTGTTAATCATGCTAGATATTATGTTTAGGCTTTATGCCAATACTGTTGGGCCCCAGAGTGGTCATTTCTTGATGTCATCTCACTGGTTTTCATTGATATTCATACTCAGTCTTATTCATGCATTAATATCTTAACTCAATCTTAGTTATTATTCATTGACACATCATATCAATCTTCCAGGTTAGTCTTCATGACATTGTGAGCCCCTGGGAGAACTGGAGAGATTGATGACTGAGTGAGGCCGAGATCTTGGTTATGAGTGACAGTTATGGGATCGGGTCGCATGCCACATCATGTTATATTGAATTATGCCTTGATTTGGCTTGTGATAGAGCTTGGGCTCCTGGAACCCCTCCGGAGTCTATACACGCCCCTAGTGAGCGCAATTCATTATATTGAGGGATGGATCTTCCTTGGACATGGATCTTGTCCGGAGCATTTATATACCTGAAGGTGGATCTTCTCTATGGGGCTGGATTGCCCTTCCTCAATACTGAGTGCCTGATAATCAGTGATATATATATATATATATATTTCGGGATGGATCTTCCGTAGGCCGTATGGGCCATATACAGTACCGAGTGGTTGAGCATTGTTGAGTGGAAAGTGTGACACAATGAGATTGATTACTATGAGAGTGTGAGTACATGATTCATCTCTGAGATACATGGCATTGGCATGCACACATGACATGCAGGCATAGAGATGCATTTTTCCCCATGTTGTACAGTATCACGTCATTCATGACTTTTTACACACATTGATATGTGCGCATAGAGAGGTATTTCACACTTGCTATATCGAAAGAAAATGAAACATCTTATTTATTGTGGAAAGGATTTTTGTGAAAAATTATAGTTTTTTCAAACTATCTAATATTTTCGACGATTTTGGTAAAGAATTGGATTTTCAGTGATATTCTTGAAAACCGGAACTATTTTTGGAAAAACTGTGGGAAAGCTGAGTATTTCACTCTGAGTTACTTCCTAATTCATATGCTTTATGTTGTTATGAATTGTTGTTGGCTACTGGTGTTGGACCCGACCATGTTCCAGCTCATCACTACTTTCAACCTAAGGTTAGGTTTGTTACTTACTAGTACATGGGGTCGGTTGTACTAATACTATACTTCTGCACATTGCGTGCAGATGTTGGCTATTGTTGTTGTTGTGTTCGATGGTTGCTAGATTTGAAGATGGACCTGCATTCCGGTTGAAGCTGCCTTTTGTTTATGGTAGCCTTAGATTTATAAAACTCTATTTATGTAATTTTCAAACAGTAGGTGTATTTATTTCATATCAGCTTGTAAACTCTATTCTTAGAAGCTCATGATTTGTACTATAAGTCCTTGGGAAATGTATAAGATTCAGATAATTCCTTTGTTTAATTCTCTCATTGATATTATTAAAATTCGATAGTTATTAGTTGGCTTACCTAGCGGGTTGGGTTAGGTGTCATCACGACTAGTGAATTTGGGGTCGTGACATTAGAAGAACAAGAACCCTTACCCATAATCTCATAGGTTAGCAGACCAATAGAAAATGTAACTTAGTAATTAAATAGGTACCCGATTATACTATCACGACCCTAAACCCGGACCCAGTCGTGATAGCACCTCTCGTGAAGACAAGGCCAACCGACACTTTCTATTTCCAATTATTAACAGTTAAACCATAAGAAATAAAGCTAAAGCATGATAATATAATCCAAAGTTAACAGATAATAGCATAATTCGCAGAAATAACCCAACATAGCCCGATACCGGGGTGTCACTAGTCATGAGCATCTAACAAAAACGGAATACTCCAAATATATATAACTAAAGAGTTTAATATAGAAGTTAAGAACAAAAAGGAATGAGATAGGGAAGAGCTCCAGGCTGCAAACGCCAACAGCTACCTAGAGACTCCTCGGATCCGCCTGAACCAGAATGATCAGCACTCGGTAGCGGGACCAGATATGCCTGAATCTGCACACAAGGGTGCAGGGAGTAAAGTGAGTACTCCAACTCAGTGAGTAATAATCATAAATAAAGACTGAAAGCACGAAATCACGTAAGGCACAAAAACATGCTATAATGAAGCAGTAAAACCATTAAAAATAGTAAAAACCAGTGAAAGATAGGTAGAAATCCTTTAACTCAAATTTAGCTTCATAAAAAGACTTTTTCAACAATTTAACAGGTAATTGACAGTCAATTATGAAAAGTAAACACATAAAGGTTCGTTCCTCGGGCACAATATCAACAAATCTGCCCTTTGTGCAACATCTCAGAACAATACCAGCCCCTCGGGCTCAATCTCAGAATAGTACCAGCCCCTCAGGCTCAATCTCAGATCACAATGAGTATCCGCACTCACTGGGGGTGTACAAACTCCTGGAGGGGCCCTTTACAGCCCAAGCACAATATCAAGCCACCTCGTGGCATCATCACTAGTCCCTCGGCCTCATATCAATCAAGCCACCTCGTGGCGTACATATCTCAGGCCCTCAGCCTCATAATTAGTATCAAATTTTCCTCACAACATAGGCCGTCAGCCTTACTCAGTCAAAAATCCTCACAAGCCACTCGGGCAATAGTAAAACAGTATTTCTCAGCCCAAACATCATTTAAAATATGATTTAGGTATTAAAACTGAGTAAACTTGGTTGAGTATGAAAATAGTGAAAAATAACATGACTGAGTTTAAGTATAAAGTCAAAACAGTGAGGAAATACCAGTAAAAATTGCTGAAGGGTTCAAATAGTTGGCACAAGGCCCAAATATGGCATTCAGCCCAAATCATGATGATACCAAATAGATTTCAGTCAAATACGCGGTAAAATAGTCATTCGGGACGAACCAAGTCACAATCCCCAATAGTGCACGACCCCACGCTCGTTATCAAGCGTGTGCATCACCTCAATATAGTACAACGATGTGCAATCCGGGGTTCCATACCCCCAGAACATCATTTACAATCATTACTCACCTCGAACTGGTCAAATCTCTAGCTCGTGATGCCTTTGCCCCTCAAATCGGCCTCCACTCGCGTCGAATCTATCCAAAATCAGAACGAGGACGTCAAAATATGCTAAGGGAATAAAGCCCAAGCGAAAATAATCAAAATACTACACAAATCCCGAAATTACCAAAATTCGACTCCCGGGCCCACGTCTCAGAATTAGATAATTTTTACATCAATAGTTTCCTTATCTCCCCACGAGTCCACATATCAAAAGTTCTGAAATCCGACCTCAAATGGTCCTTCAAATCCTCAAGCAAGGGTCTAAGTTTTCAAGCCCTAGTTTCCCCAATTTTCACCCTAATTTTCCATGATTTCTAGCTCTAATCCGTGTAATAATAGCATAGGAACGCGTTTTAGGACCAATATCCTACCTCAATGAAGTTCCCTTGAAATCCCTCTCTCAAATCGTCCAAAAAGCTCCAAAGTCGAGATAAAAATGGTGATATTAGCTAAAATTCGTGAAGGCCACAATTTATACTTTATGCCCAGGCATTTTTGCATCTGCGGCACAATACCCGCTTCTGTGGTACCGCATATGCGGCCACATAACCGCTTCTGCGGTTCTTCACTTAACGGACCAAAATCGCACTTGCGCTCAACATTCCGCACATACGTCTCCGCAAGTGCGGTCCCACTACCGCATCTGCGATTCTTGACAACTCCTCAATAATCCGCTTCTGCGACTCCCCTTCCGTATGTGCGGCGTCACACTTGCGGTCCCCAATCTGCAGGTGCAGAAATACCATAAGCAGCAAAAGTTCAGCAGCTGCAAACACTCCTCAAACTCCCCGTCAACCATCCGAAATCACCCCGAGGCTCCCGGGACCTCAACCAAAAGTACAAACATATCCTAATACCTTATTCAAACTTGTTCCAATCTTCAAAGCACCTCAAACAACATCAAATCTACCAAAACACATCGGATTCAAGCCAAACTTTCTGAAATCTTCTGAATTCCGCTTTTGATCAAAAACCCAACCATACCACATCCGAATGACCTAAATTTTTGCGCACACATCCCAAATGAGACAACGGAACTACTGCAACTCTCCGAATTCCACTTCGACCCCTACATCACAATCTCACCTACCAACTGGAAATCGCCAAAATATCAACTTCGCCAATTCAAGCCTAAATCTACTCCGAACCTCCAAAACTCATTCCGATCATGCTCTTAAGTCCCAAATCACCCCCCGAAGCTAACCGAACCATCAGAATTCACATCCGAGCCCTCTAACGCATAAGTTAATATTCGGTTGACTTTTCCAACTTAAGCTTCCTCAAAAGAGACTAAGTATCTCAAACCGTACCAAAATCGTGCCGGATTCGATCCGACCAATCCGATACCACATAACACGAATAAACAAAGCATAAAGAAGCAAAAATGGGGGAAATGGGGTGGTAACTCATGAAACGACTGGCCGGGTCGTCACATATACCTTTAAATATTAGGTGGCGACTCTATTTTATTAACGGCAAAGAAACCACAAGTTAAATCCTGTCTTGACTATGCAACAAAAAAATTTAGGAATTCCTTCTCAAGTAGCTCCCAACTATCAATAGACTTGGGCTTCAAGTCAATATACCAATCAAATGCTTTCCTTTTTAGCGAACGAACAAACTATTTTACCAAAAGGTCACTATGCATTTCGGCATTGCTATAAGTCTTGACAAAGTGGGCAATATGTTGCCTTGGGTTTCCTTTGCCATCAAATTGATGCAGCTTTGGTGGTTGATAATTGATATGCATTGTTATACAATCAATCCGCTTAGTATACGGCTTAGAGTAGTACAACGAACTTTGCGATGGTTTGCCATATTGAACTCTGATGGTGTTTGTTATCATGTCTTGCAATTGGTGGACATATAACGTCGCATCTGAAGTGGATTGCTTTTCCTTTAGAATGTTGAATTTGGCATGTGATTCCTCAACAACTGTTTTTTGTGAGGTGGAGCCAGGTGAATGGGGAGGGACGTTGCTCGACTCTCCAGGTGCACGGGGCTCCAATTTGTTCATGAGTTGAGCGATTTGAAGGTCTTTGTCTTCAACAGATTTCTTCAAGACTTCTATAGTCTGTTCCATCATGGAAAACTTTTCACCCACGTTAGTTGCATCAGTCATTAAGGTGTTGACTTTTGTTGAAACTAGAGAATCCACCAAATTCTCAAATTTACCAAGGTTGGAGGTTGTTTGAGAAAGTTTCTGAAATAGCTAGAATGGAGTGTTGCCCCCAAAGGTTGCGATTGCAGACGTCATGTGAGATATACTCTTCTTTTCCATCTCGAAGGAGGCGAAGTATTCGGATCCATCCAAGCCACTAGCCTTGAACTTGCTTCGAGTGATTGGCCAACATGATTGAGCTCAGCGTATGCGACAACGGTAGCATTTTTGCATGAAACATCATCACACTTGCGGAAGGCAATTGCAGTAGTAGATCTGAAGTTTGTAGTTTTCAACTTGCTAGGAGGAGAGATGAAGGGAAGAATTGGTCCCACTGGGCGTGCTAAAATTTGTTCGCAGCAAATTTTTATTGTACGGAAAATAAACTGCAACAAAAATAATATGAATAAAAAGAAAATTTTTTGATGAATATTTGTGAGTACAATTCTATGTATCACTTGATTCTCCTCTCTGAAATTATCCGTGATTTGAGGGCTTGAGAAGCGTCTATCTCGAATGTAGGGTGATGCAGACCTCTATTGACCATTCCTTTGTTGAAGAACTATGCACTTGATGATTGATCTATCTGTTTGCGGATGCCTTCACCAATTGTGAAATGCTCTTCTCCAACTCTGAATGTCCTCCAGAGAATTATGTAACCCCTCTATTTATAGTTGTAGAGGATGGATATTCTAGTTACATATGAACTCTCTTGCTTGATTCTGATTAGCTCATGTGAGTCATCAAACTTATTACATAAACTATGTGATAAGCTTTCTTGTGATTAGCCAAGACATGTCATTTTAGACACTTGGCAACTCTTGGTTGGTCACTTTTTTGGACTGGGATTGTCACATCATTTAGTACATGGCGTCGTCATGTTGGTTTTGAGTTTGACTGGATATATCATGTCACTTGACACATGGTATTGGTCTAGGCCTTAAGATGAAATCGACTTTGGGCTTTAAAATAATAAAATAGACTTGTATAACTTGTAAAGTCCAAATTAATTCTTCAATACAAATAAAATTAAGACTAAATCTAAATTTTGTATGGACTAAACCCAATAAATTATATATGTCTACAATCGGCTCCTGCCCATAAATGTCAGGAGAGATCCAACCAAACCCATGGAGCAAGTGCATAAATAGTCGACTTTATAAGGAGCACTATTTAAGTTGCAGTATAATAAAATTTGCACGTTCAAAACCAACTTCAAGCATACGCGATTGCAAAAGTTCGTGTTTGAAATTTGACAACAAACTTCCAATGTTTGGCTTGTCAAGGCCAAATTTTTTTATTTTTTTACTGAAATTGTTGAATTATTAGCAAGGAAAAATTTGAGGAAAAAGATAAGTTGGGAGATCACTGAACTCCGGGTATTTATACATGAAGTTCAGGCGTGCATAACTGAACTTTAGGAGCTTCTTTACCTACTTTGTATGTAATTGGATACATCTATAAATATTGTACAAAGAAATGTTTAAAACACATAGCTTCATGTATTTGACTTCGACATCGGCTAGTGATCCTTATTTCTCGTTAGTTGAGTCGAACAAATTATGTAGTCACGCTATTTTTCTCCTTTCGTGCTAGATTTTTGAAGAATTTTTGCGTTAGTCTTTACTTCCACATTTCACCTACCAGTGTAGACTTCTGCTGGCTTAATAAATCGACTAAAACAAACTGAAGACCATCATCTTATCTGTGCTTTCAATTCCAAAAACATTCAGATCTGCAAATATTTAGTTCAATGTTGGGCTACTTAATTCGAAAGCATTAGCAATTAGGAAGAAGAAGAAGAGGAGGAGGAGAAGTTACAGGCAACATTGTTTTATTACTTGAAGTTTGCGAATATTGATTATAGGTTAAACAATTTGGAAAAAAACTTCTACTTTTTAACTTTTTTGTGCAATCGAATACTACTATCATATAACGGTGGAATTAAACGTTATTTTACAAATAATTTGGTGACCAATCGGATCGCCCAAGGAGTTCCATGCGCTACAATCTAAACAAGACAACATGGCTCTTGGACGGCTTTATCTGTGCAATAAAGTAATGAATATCAATCCACTTTGTCTTTTGTCCTTACTGAAAGATCAATCACTGTCGTCACGTGTCATTCAGGAGAAGCAAATTACATTGTACGTAAAATTACAAGTAATTGAAAATTTGTGTATAGGTGTTCGTAACACGCAATGGAAGACAATAACAATTATAGGCAGATTTTTTTGTGTTTAAAATTTATTTACATGTCAAAAATCGGATCTAGGACGTACCTGGTGAAGAGAGTCTCGTTTCAAAATTTCTTCGATAGTGCGAAAACTCTATGTGTATCCACACCGAGACCGATCCTTGCTATCAACTCTTTGATCAATGAAACCGGCGAACAAATTGAACAAATTATTGTGTTGAAATTTTTCTCAAAATCTCAATTCAAAGGTAGAAGAACAAGAAACACTTTTCTTGTAATTGTATTTTCTTTCTTGGCTTTGTATTGTATTCTCGCTTTCACAAAGTAATTTTCTTCTAAAGAATTAGTCCAGCAAATTTCTCCATCACCCTTTATATATAACATCACCTATAAATCATTTTCCTATTTGGTTGAGGTAATGATTTACTTAGGGTAAAAGTTTATTCCAAATAAACTTATATGGAAAATTTGATATTTCAATCAACGGTTAGCGTGACCATTGGATCTTTATGGACTTTCCATAAGTCCAATTCCTAATTGGACTTTTGTGACGACCCCGACCCGTCTTCTTATGAGTTACCGCCCCGTTTTCCCCATTTTCTGTTTCTTCATGCTTCGTTATCCATATCTTGTGTGATCGAGTTGGTTTGGAGTGGTTTTGGTAGGAAATGAGACACTTAGTCTCTTTTAAGAAGGCTTAAGTTGGAAAAGTCAACCGGACGTTGACTTATGAGTTAGAGGGCTCGGATGTGAATTTCGATGGTTCGGTTAGCTCTGAGAGGTGATTTGTGAAATAGGAGTGTGATCGGAAGTGGTTTTGGAGGTCCGGTGTAGAATTTGGCTTGAATTGGCGAAGTTAGTATTTTGGCGATTTCGGGTTGATAGGCGAGATTTTGATCCGGGAGTCGGAATAGAATTCCGAGAGTTGTTGTAGCTTCGCTAGGTGATTTGGGATATGTGTGCAAAATTTCAGGTCATTCGGACGTAGTTTTGTTGGGTTTTTTATGAATGCGTGTTTTGGAAGTTTTAGAAGAACTTAGGCTTGAATTCGATGTAATTTGATGGTTTTGGTGTTAATTGAGGTGTTTTAATGATTGGAACAAGTTTGGATGATGTTTTAGGATGTGTTGGTGCTTTTGGTTGAGGTCCCAGTGGCTTCGGGTGGTTAAACGGACTATTTCATCTTTGGAAAAGTTGCAGATTTTTGTTTAGCTTCAGCTGTGCACCAGAAAATTTCTGGTGCGAGGAGTCCAGTTTGGAAGCTCATATTTTGAAATATATAAGGAATCATAAAAAGTGTAAAACATAAACATTGTAGCCCTTGGATTCTAGTTTCCATAAAGTTAAATCATTCATGCTTTAGATATTTTATCAGAAAGCTATGATGAATCGAATATGGCTAGTGGATCAGTTTTGACAGAATTTTCTGATGCACTTTAGAAGCTCATATCTCGGAATATATAAATATTTATATAGTGTACAACCTATCAAATGAAAGATCTTCGAGTTTAGTTTTTAAATATTTAAACCGTTTGTCATTTGGATATTTCCACAAGGAGTTATAGGCGTTTTAGCAGAAGGTATACAGTAGGGAAAATGGTAAGAGGATGTACAACCTGCACAGCGCAAGGTACACCTCGATGAAGCCTGGGCAGAATGTTTTTAAGTCCTCTTGTCCGCGATTTAGGTCCATTTTTCAGCCATAGTTGATCATTTTGAAAGCTTTTTTGAAGGAGATTGAAGAGGGATTCAAGGAGAAACGTTTGGAGATAAGAATTTCGGACCTAAAACTCATTTATATTGTGAAATCCACCTAGAAAATCATTGAATTCTTGCTAAAATGGAAGAAATAGGGCTTGGGATTTTGAGATTTTTATTGAGGATTTGGAGGACCATTTGGGATCGGATTTGAGAACTTTTGATATGTATGAACTCGTGGGGAGATAAGGAACCCATTGATGTAAAAATTTCTGAATTTCGAGAAGTGGGCCCGGGGCTCGGGTTTCGCCAATTTCGAGAATTTTGATATTTTTTGATTGTTTTCGATTGGGTATTGTTTCTTTAGCATAATGTGACATGTTCGTTGTGATCTTGATCAGATTCGACGCGCGATGAGGCCAATTTGAGAGGCAAGGGCATAGCGAGCTAGAGCTTTGGCCAGTTTGAGGTGAGTAATGATTTTAAATGATGTCCTGAAAGTTTGAAACCCCGGATTTTGCACAACGTAGTGCTATACTGAGATGAGACACACGCTGTGTGATGAGTGTGGGGTTCATTGCTACTAGGGATTGTGACTTGGTCCATCCCAATTGATATTTTCACTACATTTTGACTGAGACTTATGCATTGTCATCCTGACTTGGGCTAGTTGCCATGTTTGGGACCTTGTGGCGACCTATAGAACTCTTATGGGATTTTTGACTGGTTTTCCTCACTTATTTGCTAAAAATCATATCCTCAGTCATGTTTCTAATTGTTTAAAAATGATATGAACCGGGCTATGAAATGTTAACCATAAATGAAAGAAATATGTGGGCTGAGATCCCTACCTTATATTATTGTGCCCGAGAGACTGTGATTATAATGACTGATAGGGGTTGAGGACCCAATAGTGAGGATATTATATATGATATTGGATCGGGTTGTACGCCACAACAAATACATATATTGGATCGGGCTGCACGCCGCAGTAAATACTTATATGGACCGGGTTGAACGCCACAGCAAATATGCAAATACATATATTGGATCGGGCTGTACACCGCAGCAAATACTTATATGGACCAGGCTGCGCGCCGCGGCAAATATGTAAATATATATATATATATATATGGATCGGGCTGCACGCCGCAGCAATATAGCGCTTGGGCTGTAGGAGCCCCTCCGGAGTCTGCACACCCACAATGAGCGCAGTTGACTATTATTATTATGGATCGGGCTTTGCGCCACAGCGATATACGGATCGGGTTGTACGCCGCAACGATATATATATGTTTCGATTTCGATTATTGTGAGAAGTATATGAATTGAGTATTGAGGGTAAGAAATAAGTAAATGAACAGAAATGCTCGAGGAGCGAATTTATACTGGATTAATGCCTGTCAAATTACCTGTTTTCACCTGGTTCAAAGAGTTTCATTCATTTTTCTTTACTACTTGCTCTTTAAATGGTTTTATTGCTTTGATATAAAACTGCTTAGTGTCTTTACATGATTTCATACCGTCAGCCATTATTTATTGTTATTACTCACTGGGTCGGAGTACTCACATTACTCCTTGCACCGTGTGTGCAGGTATAGGTGTCCCTAAGGTGTAGAGCTAGCTATCCTGCCGTTAAGGTTTTCATCGGAGTTATCGAGGTAGCTGCATGGCGTCCGCAGACTCGATTTCTCCCTCTATCTTTCTTTACTATTCCGCATTTTAGACATATTTCTGCATTAGGCTGTTGAAACCTTGTATTAGAGGCTTAGACTTGTGACACCAGATCATTGGGCATTTTTAGAGATTTCATTATGGCCTTCCACATATTTCAATCTTTTATTTTAGACTTCTACTTATATTAAATTGGTATCTATTTCTGAAAATTGGTAATGAATTCTAATAAGAAGGGATTATGAGTGGTAATTGGTCGGGCTTGCCTAGCATCGTGTTGGGCGCCATCACGACCGGGATTAGGGTCGTGACAAGTTGGTATCAGAGCCTAGGTTACATAGGTCTCGCGAGTCCTGAGCCGGTTTAGTAGAGTCTCGCGGATCGGTACGGAGATATCTGCATTTATCCTCAAGAGACTGCAGAACCTTTAGGAAAAACTTCATATTCTTGAAATTCTTGTCGTGCGACTTTGGTTAATCCGAGAACTAAACTTCTGTTATCCTATTCTCTCGCAGATGGCGAGGACTCGTGCTACTGGACGAGGTGGACGGCCACCAGTGCCACCCACTGGGGCCACCAGAGGCCGTGGACGCGGTCGTGGTCGTGGCAAAGGCAGGGTAGCGAGGGCAGCACCTATTGATCCACCAGCTGCCCCAGTTCCAATCCAGGCACCGGCAGTGCCTGTTGTGATTCTGGGTCTACAGGAGACCTTAGCTAAGATCCTAAGAGTTTGCACTGGGCTAGCTTAGGCAGTTTCAGCTACCACAACAGCGACTACTTCAAAGGTCGGGGGAGGCAACAAGACCCCCGCCGCTCGCACACCTGAGCAGGTGGAACAGGGATTGCAGACCCCAGAGGCACCTCTAGCTCAGCCGGTTGCACCAGCTCAGGAGTTTGTAGTACCAGTTATGTTAGATGATGAGCAACGCCGTCTTGAGAGGTTTGGCAGGCTCCAACCTCCGTCATTCAATAGTGCTGAGGGCGAGGATGCCTAGGGTTTTCTTGACAAGTGTCAGCGGATGCTTCGTACAGCAGGGATACTTGAGACTAGTGGTGTGGCATTTACTACTTTTCAATTTACTAGGGTTGCCTTCACTTGGTGGGAGGCATATGAGAGGCGTAGGCCGGTTGGTGCAGTGCCCCTTACTTGGTAGGAGTTCTCCACTCTCTTCTTAGAGAGGTATGTACCACAGTCCCGCAGAGAGGAGCTGCGTAGGCAGTTTGCGTGGCTAAAGCAGGGAGATATGATTGTGTCTCAGTATGAGGCAAGGTTTTCTGAGTTGGCTCATCATGCTAGTTAGATGGTTCCGACCGATCGTGAGCGGATCAGGAGATTTGTTGATAGCCTTAATTACCATCTCTGTATCTTAATGACTAGAGAGAGAGTTTTGGGTATTTCATTTGAGGAGGTGGTTGATATTGCTCGGGAGATTGAGATGGCTCGCCGGCAGGATAGAGAGGAGAGGGAGGCCAAAAGGCCTCGATATTCTGGTAGTTTCAGTAGTACTCCGTCTAGGGTCGAGTTCCAGCATGGTAGAGGCCGTTCTTTCAGGCCCGCTCAGTTGGCCTGTCCACAGTATCGCGGGGGGTCTTCAGGTTGTGGTTATCATGGTTCTCAGCAGGGTCATCCTTCACTAAGCGCCCTCCTAGCTCAGAGTTCATCTCGTGCTTCATCAGTACAGGGTTCTTCTGTGGCAGGTCATTCTACTAGTCCTTCTAGTGCCAGAGGTTCCCTTCAGTCCCCACTTCCAGCACCGGGTAGTTGTTACGAGTGCGGAGAGTTTGGGCATATAAGGAGACAGTGTCCTCGACTTCATGATGTTCCGTATCAGCAGAAGGGTCAGCCCTCGACTTCCTCCCCAGTTATTTCACCACCCGCCTAGCCAGCTAGGGGTGGAGGTCAGGCAGTCAGGGGTCGCCCCAGAGGGTAGGTCGATCAGGCAGTGGCCAAGCCCATTTCTATGCTATTCCAGGCTGGACAGATGCCATTGCTTCAGATGCTATCATCAAAGGTATTGTCTTAGTCTGCCACAGAGATGCTACTGTATTATTTGATCTCGGTTCCACCTATTCTTATGTGTCCTCATATTTTGCTCATTATTTGGGTACGCCCCAGGAGTTTCTTTCTTTACCTGGTCACGTATCTACCCCGGTGGGCGATATTGTTATTGTGGACCATGTGTACCAGTCATGTGTAGTGACTATTGATGTCTGGAGACCCGAGTTGCTATTGAGCATGGTGGACTTTGATGTTATTTTGGGCATGGATTGGTTATCTCCGTGTCATGCTATTCTAGACTGTCATGCTAAGACAGTTACTTTGGCTATGCCAGGTGTACCGCGGATCGAGTGGCGTGGTGTGACTGATTATGTTCCTAGCAGAGTGATTTCTTTCTTGAAAGCCCAGCGTATGGTTAGGAAGGGTTGTCTGTCATATCTAGCTTTTGTGCGAGATGTTGGAGCTGAGACTCCTAGTATTGATTATGTCCCAGTTGTGAGAGATTTTCCCGATGTACTTCCTGCAAACCTGTCGGGCATGCTGCCGGATAGGGATATTGATTTTGGTATTGACTTGGTGCCGGTCACTCAACCCATTTCCATTCCGCCATATCGTATGGCACCAGCAGCTAATAGACAGGATGAGAGTCCTCCAAGTAGGCTATCAGCTCAGCAAAAGCTGTTGGTACGCTCCATTTGCTCCGGAGTTGCTTATTTGGTCAATATGATTAAGACATGTATTGATTAGTATGGCGGGGCCATGTCCCAACCTTTATGACATTTATGTACTCTGAGAGGCTTGTAGACACATGTTGTGTACATGAAAGATTGTATGGCCTTGTCGGCCTATGTTCAGTGTACGAGTGATCATTTTTGGTCTTATAGGCCAGTATGTCATAGGTATAAGTTTGTATTTATGCATGCTTTACTTCGGTTCGTTTATCTATGATAGAATGATACGAAAGATATATTACGTTGGTAATCGGTAGAGTAAGGTATCGGGTGCCCGTCACGACCTATTGGTTTGGGTCGTGATAAAAGTGGTATCAGAGCAGTTCTGTCCTAGGAAGTCTATAAGCCATGTCTAGTAAAGTCTTGTTTATGGGTGTGTCATGCACCACACTTATAAGCATGAGACTACAGGGCATTTAGGACTATCATAATTTCTTCTTACTCTAGATCGTGTGGTAGAGCTCAATTGTAAGAATCCAATTTTCTAAACTCTATCTTGTTCATAATACGGCGATGTCTACATCTAGAAAGATGGTTGGTAAGAGATATAGCTGTAGAAGAGTTGAGTCTGAGGAACTCAATTTTTGCATCATGCTTATGATGGATAAATATGAGGTATTCAGTAGATCATTTGTATATGAGATATATATGCTTCTTGATAAGGATCTCTAAGGCAAGAATGCCTATCTACTCTTAGGGTAAAAAGCAATGAAAGAATCAGAAAGTACAAGTTTCAACGAGTAAAAGAAGCAAGGTGAAAATTCAAGCGGAGAAATATAAGCATTTTGAGTTACTTTCAATAGTTACAGATGTACGTATAATCGGCCACACCCATCTCATTTATGCCCGATGGGGAGTAACATAAGTAGTATAAGAGAAGGACGGATATCAGGATCCGGCTGGGGTTAGAGTGACCCAAAATGGTGGATAGATTATTTGTGTTAGTTGACATTTCCGAAGGATATTGTAAATGTGTTAATAGATCTCCTTGTGAGACACCCAGATTGTGCACTCTAAAATAGTACAGCTAGATATGAGTACTACAAAAATAGGAACTAGAAGCCTTGAAGGGATAAATATTACCTTAGTATGGCTCCCACTCCTAGTAGAGAAAGAATGCTAGGAAATTCGAAGAGCCAATGGATGGAGCAAGGGGAGCTAAAAACAAAATAATATCTTATTCGAGTTTTCAGAATAAAGTGATGGACATAGATGTTAGTGGGAAATGAGAAGAGAGTTAATGAAGCATTAGAGTAAGATGTGATACATGAATAACAACAGTAGATCCAAAAAAAATGTCAGTATTACAAAGTCTATAGTCAAGTGAAGGAAAATAGGAGAGGTGACAGGCCTTGAAGCAACAAAAGAGTATAGGCCATAAAGTCACATCCTCATTTCGAAAAATAAGTTCATGACTCTAACATGATTACCAAGAGATAAAGTTAGACCCCGAAGTAATAGAAATCAGTATGGGCTGGTGAACAGGATAAACTAAACATGAATTGATTGAGTGGTTTGATATAGTCGGTATCGTGAGAATTTCAGATTTCATTCCGGCGATAATAGAATGGACAATAGAAGAAGATTCATGAGAAATTCAGGGAATGGTGATTCAGGAAAATGCTTCCTTAAAGTAAGCAATGAGAATTATCGCAAGGCGAGTAAGGGTCATCGATAATGTGAGAAGACGCCAAAGATAAAGAGGTAAAACATCTATAGGTACCTCGTCATAGCACTAAATCTTAGTACTTCCCTAAAGGGGGGAATATGGAATGATGTGGTATTAAGTCAGAGACAAGTGGTTCTAGTAACTATGGAATGGTAAAGGAAGAAGCGATAAAAAATGAAAAAGGGACGAGATTGCACTTATTCAAAGCCTACAGATATGCTACGAATTGAGAACATTATGCAAACATGGCGTCAAGGAAAGGAAGTAAGGGTCCCTACCCGGGATGGTTCTGATAAATAGTAAGTTAAGACAAAAGAAATAACCCAAGAAAGATTATGCAGAATATTGTTATGAGAATGGACCAATGAGTAGTTAGTAATTAATTCAGGAAGATCCTAGTTATGGATAGACAAGGGGATACAAACAAATCAACAGATTGTGCAAGATAAACATAGTGAACCCAACATGGGGAATTCAGTCTCGCAAATATGACATCGTGATCCTTGAGGAATATTCAGATAGAAGTTGGGGTAGTTAAAGGTGACATATAAGTGTTACGGAGATAAAAGAGGATGCCACATAAAACAGACAAAATTTAAGTTCAAAAGCAACCCTGCAAGCACAAGGGCATGGAGAAAAGTAACTACGGATAATTATAGGCGAGAAAGGACATCAAAAAAAATCAAAAGGTAATATTCAAGATCATATGGGTCGTATGAAATTTCAATATGTGTGGGCACTAAGATAAACCAAGTATTCATGCAAAAAGTGGCAGAAAGACCATGAAAGGTAATAGCTTACATTTAAAGAAAGCTGAAAGGAATAAAAGGACTTATTCAATCAATGATCCAGAGTTGGTTACATTATCAACACACTTAAGCGTTCGGAGTATTTTTCATGCAGCATATATGTTGACAATCATACAACCGTAGAAGATTCTAGTTTAAGTTAAATAAAAGAATTGAGCCCAGGTCATAGACAAAGGATCGAATTAGAAGATTGAATCATGGATATTCCATAGCGTCCTTAAAGGACTAAGGTAATAACTAACACCATAAGCCACAGATCGGAAGATAGCTTGAAGCCTACATAAAGGTTGATCAGAGGAAAGAGGAAACTAAAGAATTACATCACCCAAGTAAATGAGGAGTTTGATTATTGGATCCAGGAAATTATGGACATTTTGTGATTGAGAACATTGCAGAATCACTCTTAATATCAGAGGTGCAAGAGAGATAGTACAATAATCATATTCTATAATGGTCCTACGATAAAGCCGGTTAGAAAAGTATCAGCCTCATAAGAAGTCAGTATGAAGATCCCACCGGATTGTATATGCACTAGAGGTGCAAGTATTGCAATAGAGTGTCGAGTTATGAATGTGAATTATACCTCTATGGAAGGGAGGTCATGAACGAGATAGAAGATGTGATACGAGACTTTAAGGTAAGGAAGGTAAAGGTGAACAACGTACGAGATACTCAAATACAGAAGGTTTTGAATAGTTCATACTTCGGATAGAAGGCTAGGAGCGCAAGGATTCAGTATGAAAGAATAATAGCACCATCTCCAGTAGAATACCTTCCAGCCTATGGTTTCTAGGTATCGAGAGGCCTAGTCAAGAGAATAAAGAATAGTTAGGGACAATGTGATGTCTTGCTTGATGTTCCAAAAAAGCATAAGGGAATCGATCGCAAGCTAAAGTATAATAGAATGACAAGGTTTAAGGATAAGAAAGGGAAAGTGAGAAGGTGACGAAAATGGATAAGTACTCCGAATTAAGCCCATGGAAACAAGAGAGGTGATGATTTCTCTAGGTTATAGCAAGTTCAGTATAGCCTGAATGAACTCAAAGGAGTCTAAGACTAATAGCATTTGAAAGAGATGGAATGCTGCCATGATAGTAGAATAAGGGTGTAATTGTGATAGATAAAGGATGACGTTGGGCCTATGATTAATTAATGATTTGAAGAAACAAAAAGAAGGGGTTCATGAATTGTACGGGATTAAAATACCCACGTAAGGTGTATCATGTTGGGATGCTATGAAATACAGTTATGGAAGCATGGTATCACCCCTAGGTGGATCAGTCTAATCACTTCGGATGTTCCCCAAAGAGACGTGTGCCTTAGCAACAATGTTACAGAAAAGGTCAAGTTATTAATGGTAGATTATAGATCAATATTGAGGTGAATCAACAATAAATGGATAAAAGTTACAAAGTATGAGATGATATTAGGCCATGATAATGAGGAAGCATTAAAGGACTTAGATTTATACATATAGGATAAGCAACAAGAGTAACCTGGAGTTTGGTAGCAGGCCTCAGTAAAGATAAATCGAGGTAAGGGTTATGGTAATGTATGACTTACCTAGGTGCAGTAAATTCATACAAATGGATAAATGAAATAAGGTATATAGCAATATTCATGAGTTCAACAAAGTACCGAACGAAGAATTTCGGTATACCCATAGATGCCCAGAGGAAAATCTTATCAAACTCTGTATATGTTTACAAATTGAAGCCTAGAGATTGGGTAAAAGCTGGAGGAAAAAGGAAAGAAGAGTCGCATAGGCGTACTTACAAGGAAAAAGTCATAAAAGCTACATGACAGAAGGTAGCAAGAGTTACGAGATTGGAAGAATCCCGACCACATGCCGTGGTATAAGAAAGAGAACTACAGGTGGGAATACCCTAGACTTTGAATTTATTCACAGAACAACTGCCTAAGATGGCAAGGAGAGTACTAAAGTATTCACAAAGACTATAGACTATGATAATGATAAGTGCATCAGTCAACATTCGAGGACGAATGTTCCAAAGAGGGGAATGATGTTACACCCCATATTTTCGTACGTTAAAGTTTCGTCATAAGTTAATCGACGTAAGTTTAGGAATGAGATTATTTTGAGATTATAAGCCTTGTGCCATTTCAAACAAGTGATCAGCAAATTCATGAAGGTGAAAGGATAAGCAAATCAAAAATAAATAAATTTTCGTCGAAGTTTGTCATGTTAGGATAAATACAGCCCGAGCTAAAATACCCAATATTTATAGACTAGTGACATACAAGGTACCATATAACCATGATAGTAAGGTATATAAAGTGTGTTAAAAATGAGTCGTATTTTAAGTAATTTGACATAAGCCTTAATTATGTCAATTATTGGATAATGGAGTAATTAACTAGTTAATAAATAATTAGTGGTTGATTAATTAAAGTCTTTGGATAAGATTAATGATCCAAAACATGGCAGCCACATGAAGATACATATGATGACTCTTGCATTTGAGTGAAAATGTGGCACATTTAATTAATATATGGCTTAGTCATTACATAAAGCCTAACATCTTTCTAATTCAAGAGAAAAGTTATCAAAGTAGCATTTAGGCAACGGATAATCCACACCTACTCTTCTTCTCCAATTCCACAAAGTAAAACTAAAATGAAAGAAAAAAAAGAGAAGCCCTGCTACTTCCACTTGTTCCATTTTTGGTTCAATAGACTTTGTACTACTTGCAGCAACTACTACTTGATTATTTCATTCCCCATTTCCTAGTCCTTTTCTTTCTTGTAATCGTGTTTCAAAGGAATTCAAGAATTCCAGTGAAAAAATTCCTTAAGCATCTTAGCTATGTAACTCCAAAGAAAGCACGGTACAATCTTTCTCAAGAATATCATGCGAATTTTTTCCTAGTTCGATCCACCGTTACGTGTTGTCGCCATTGACATGTGTT
The DNA here is from genome assembly GCF_000393655.2 of Nicotiana sylvestris. Classification (NCBI taxonomy): domain Eukaryota; kingdom Viridiplantae; phylum Streptophyta; class Magnoliopsida; order Solanales; family Solanaceae; genus Nicotiana; species Nicotiana sylvestris. The sequence continues at coordinate 138,034,161 of NC_091058.1, forward strand.
AGAAGGATTGTCAAAAGAATCGGCTCAGGTATGTTAAGGCTATCACTTCTTTCCTTTTGCATGATCCATACGATACAGACGAAACGAGAAAATGCACTACTTCCATAAATGACTCTGTTCATAGAAGTATTAGAAGTGCCTATGTTCTTGAATTCACATGTATCTTGTTATTCTATCATCTGTTCATAGGTCTTAAAAAAATACGTAAGTTGAAAAAAATTCACTGCATGATATTACTCAAAGGCATAATGGTCATATGGCATTCCAAGAGATTTTATTGACTTACTTCTCATGCATTGCATTCATGTACATTGACCCATGACCAGATGACGTTATATACACATATATATGTATATGGGATATGGGTAAAGGTTATGACATTATATATGCACCACCACCTGATCAGCTGGTATACGTTGATGATTTTGCCCATAGTGGCCGAGATGATATGATGGGATGCTCTCAGAGGCTTGATGATGTTACGAAACATGTACCTATGCACAACATGACATTCATACGCATATGCATGACACTATTAGTATTTCATGATTTACAGAGTTATCCAGACTTACAGGTTGAGTCAATTAGTCCATGTTTCTTCCATGTCATTTATATACTTATTTATGTGCCTTACATACTCGATACATTATTCGTACTGATGTCCCTTTTGCCTGGGGACGATGTGTTTCATGCCCACAGGTCCTGATAGACAGGATGAGAGCCCTCCAAGTAGGCTATTAGCTTAGTGGAAGGTGTTGGTGCGCTCTATTTGCTTCGGAGTTGCTTATTTGGTCAGTATGATTAGGACATGTATTGATTAGTATGGCGGGGCCCTGTCCTGACCTTTATGACATTTATGTACTCTGAAAGGCTTGTGGACACATGTTGTGTACGTAAAGTATTGTATGGCCTTGTTGGCCTATGTTCAGTGTACGAGTGATCATTTTTGGTCTTATAGGCTAGTATGTCATATGTATAAGTTTGTATTTCCCCATGCTTTACTTCGGTTAATTTATCTATGATAGAATTATAAGAAAGATATATTACATCGGTACTCGATTGAGTAAGGTACAAGGCGCCTGTCGGGCCCATCGGTTTGGGTCGTGACATCGGGCGTGTTTCGGGTTGATTTCAGACCATTTTTCCTTCATTTTCCACTGATGTATTATGGTAGTTTTTGGTGTCTCGGTCCTTCATCGCATTCGCGAGGCAAGTGTCACGAACGCGTAGTGTATTTTGATGGCAGTAGTATTTCTTTCATCTTGTTCGCAAGTATTGGTCAGCGTTCGTGTAGAGTTGGCGAAAGTCTTCTTCGTGTTCTCATAAGAGGGATCGTATTCGTGTAGGGTTGAGCTAGGAGCTGGAACTGGAGGCCTTTCTTCATCGCGTTCGTGTAGTTGGAGCCACGTTCGCGAAGCTATGAGTTAGTTGTGAGTCGCGTTCGCGAGGTGTTTATCGCGAACGTGAAGTGTGTTATGGTGGCAGATTATTTTGTTCATCGTGAACGCGATGGTATTGTCGTGTTCGTGAAAGAGGATGTCTGGGCAAAAGTATAAAGTACTCTATTTCGAGGACTTCGGCCATTTTCACATTTTTGGAGCTATAGAGCTCGGATTGAGGTGATTCTTGAAGCAATTTTCACCATTTGAATTTGGGTAAGTGTTCTCTACTCAGTTTTGGTTATATTCCGTGAATCTATTTTCGATTTTAGCTTTTGGTTGATGAATTTTAAAGAGGAAATTGTGGGTTTTGGCCTAAAGTTTCATAAAATGAATTTCTGAGTTTTGAACATCGAATTGGAGTTAGAACTGAGTGAAACTAGTATGGTTGGACTCGTAATTGAATGGGTTATCGGGTTTTGTGAGTTTTTCCGAGTTTCGGGGTACGAGCCTAGGTGTGATATTTGGCCGGATTTGGGATTTCTTTAGGCTCTATTTGATATATTTGAGTTGTTTTTGCCTAGTTTTGCGCCGTTTGGAGGTCTCTACGTGCGTGATGGAACTTTCGGAGCATCGCTTGACTTGCTCGGTATTGGAATTAGCTTGTTCGAGGTAAGTAACTCGTTTAAACTTAGTACTTATGGTATGAAACCCCGAATTACATGCTATGTGATTGATGATGAGGTGGCACACATACTAGGTGACGGGCGTGTGCACGTGCACACTGTGATTGAGACTCCGTTGTTTTCATGGTACTGCTTAGTGGCCCTATTTTGTTGATATATGTGTTTCACCATTTGATAAAGTAACTGGACTGTTAATCATGCTAGATATCATGTTTAGGCTTCATGCTGATATAGTTAGGACCCATAGTGGTCGTTTCTTGCTGTCATCTCACTAATTTTATTGATATTTCGTACTCAGTCATATTCATGCATTCATATCATATCTCAGTCTCAGTTGTTGTTTATTGATACATCATATCATTATTGTCGGGCTAGTTTCATGACATTGTGAGCCCGTGAGTGAGACTGAAGAGATTGATGACTGAGTGAGGCTGAGAGCCTGATTGTGAGTGGCAGTTATGGGATTGGGGCCGCACGCCGCAGCATGTTATATTAATTTATGCCTGGATCTAGTTTATAATATCGCTTGGGTTGTAGGAGCCCCTGCGAAGTCTGTACACACCCCCAGTGAGCGCAGATGATATTATTGAGGGATGAATTTTCCTGGACATGGATTTGTCCGAAGTACTTGATACCTGGAGATGGATTTCTCCACAGGGTTGGATTTCCTTTTTTCCTAGGTACTGGGTGACTTAGAGTCAGTATTGTATATGTTCCGGGATGGATTTCATTGGGCCGTATGGGCCTTATACAGTACCGAGTGGTTGATCATGATGAGTGAAAAGTATGAGACAGTGAGATTGAGTACTCTGAGAGTGTGAGTACATGATTCATCTCTGAGATACATGGCATTGGCATGCACACATGACATACAGGCATAAAGATGCATTTTTCCTCATGATGTACAGTATAATGTCATTTATGACTTTTTACACACATTGATATGTGGGCATAGAGAGGTATTTCATACTTGTTATCTAGAAAAAAAAACTAAACATCTAATTTATTGTGGAAAGGAATTTTGGAAAAATTTACAGTTTTCAAACTATCTCATATTTTACGACGATTTCGGTAAAGGATTTGAGTTTTTACTGATATTCTTGAAAAGTGGAACTATTTTCGGAAAACTGTGAAAAAGCTAAACGTTTTTTATCTCTGAGTTACTTTCCTATTTATATTTTCTACGTTGCTATGAACTGCTATTGTTTATTGGTGTTGGACCCGACCTATGTTCCAGCTCGTCATTGCTTTCAACCTAAAGTTAGGTTTGTTACTTACTCAGTACATGGGATCGGTTGTACTAATACTACACTTCTGCAAATTGTGTGCAGATGTTGGCTGATGTTGTTATTGTGCTCGATGGTTGCCGTATTTAAAAATTATGTTTATGTAATTTTCAAATAGAAGATGTATTTACTTCATATCAGCTTTGTAAATTCTATTCTTAGAAGCTCATGATTTGTACTACCAGTCCTTGGAAAATGTTTAAGATTCAGATAATTTCTTTGTTTGATTGTCTTATTACTATTATTGAAATTGGACAGTTATTAGTTGGCTTACCTAGCGGGTTGGGTTAGGTGCCATCACGACTAGCGGATTTTGGGTCGTGACATAAACCTCTCTGTAACAACCTCGTTTGTTTCGAATATTTTTGGATGTTATAGCGAAGTGCTGTTATAGAGAACATATATTATAACATAACATGAAAATTAGTTCCGAAAAACTTAACTTTTACAGTGAAGTGTTGTTATATAGGGATGCTGTTATAGAGAGGTCTGATTGTATACCTATATATTTAAGAAACAAAAATAAGCAAATAGAAAAATAGTTTTAAATTAGGTAAGAGAAGGGCTATGACTCATCCATCAAATTTAGGCAAGGAGAAGACATTACTCGTTCATTAACTCATGAATATATTTTAATCTATCCAAATTTAACATAATTATTTCGTCATTTTGACACTTGTATATTGATAGATAGCTTGCACCTTGGTCTTACAAAATAAAAGAAGAAGGGTCATGTGCAGGATATCTAAGAAGTCTTCCAAGTTTTCTTAGATTTCAGTCCTCAATATTAAAGGAACTCTTAGTAAAAGAGTAGCCTAATATTATAACTAATTTACACTAACCTCCATATTTTAAAGTCAGATAGCACATGGCCAACGAAGCGATTTCACGAAATCTATGAACCCAACTGTAACTTAATTAAAAATATTTCTTAATACTATATCCTTTATGGAAGCTCTGAAATCTATAACAAAATGTAATTTTAGGAGACAATGGTAATATTACTAAGTGACCAATTTACCTTGGGCACACCCATTAAAGAAATACTAAATTCTAGACAAAAACAGTTAGTGTGACTAAACTATCCTTAATTAAATGTTACAGCATAATTTAATGTGAGGAGTAAAAGACTTTAGTGATATATACATAAGGGTAATTTTGGAAAAATAAATTGAATTTTTTCTTGATTATATAAATGGACACTTATTTGGACCAAAATAAAAAAGCAAATTGGTCATTTATTGTTGGCCGGAGTGAGTAAAAAAGTTTTTTGGGGGGAGAGGGGTGGGGAGGAAGGAAATTCAGGTCAATAATGTCAGGTCTTATTCTAGTTCCAAATGCAGCTGTATTTGTCTCTCATAATCTAATAATTTGTTGCCAGTAAGAAGAAGCGTCTTATAGTCATCATATTTTGCTGCTATTGGCTGTTACAGTGTTACTTGCATTGTTTGGGAACGTACTAAAGTTTTATTTTCTTTTCACTTATCTTCGGTTTAAAATCAAATAGTATAGTTTAATCACTAGCCCATATATAAATGGTGTCAGAGCTTGTTTAGTTTGCATGCTAACTATTTCATCGAATACCTGCTATATTTTAGTAAAGATGAGAAGATATAATCTAAAGTATCTTTTACTTTAGTCTTGCCGAGATTTAAATTTTAATTTCCCATGGTTTTTTCCACACTGTGAAGCCACACCCTTAAATGCAATTGAACAAATTCATTCGTATTCCTTTGGAGAGAGGAAATTATTGAGCGTAAGCTAGTTAAAGTTGAAGAAAGAAAATAATATAAAACAAGAATGAACTGTATGAATAAATCTGTATGATGGCAGCAGAAATGGTATCTATAGGTAAAGAAAAGACAATGGTAATGTTAAAACGAAACTCCAAAGTTTCAAAAGTTTCACCTCCCCAATAATTTAATCATGTCCTTCAGACCTAAAAAGGGGAAGAAAGAAAACTCGAAAAAGAAGGCCAGATGCTCACGGCCTTTCACTATCGGAGTTGAATATCGTCATCTCCATCTCCATCTAAATCTGTCTTCTTTGTACGCTAGTTTACGCATCAGCCACAGAAAGAAATGTTAGAAGAAAGCTAGTTGCATAGCTGAATAAGTAAAAAAAATTAAGTTTTCACAATGTATAGTAGTAGCGTTTACACTATTTTAAAAGTTTGTCTGCAACAATAATTACCATGTAATTTTCATGGTAAACTTGATATGATAATTTCAAAATAAAATAAGTCACCTACTACAACGGTTAAATTGAGACGCTAATGTATGTATATAACTTAAATCTTTCGTATATACCTATAAAGATAAATGTAAATACCTACTTAATAAGCATTGTTGATAACCTAAAATATATCGTAAGTAACTTATTGCGATAACAAAATAAAATAAAATACTTTAATGGTGTAAAAGTTCTTTCCTAGCAATGTATCCAAGTTAATTATTTCTTGTTCTCTTAAAAGAACTCAACTTTACGGAGAGAATCATGTATACTTGGTAAGATATCTCCTTTCAAACACACCGCACGCTACTATTAACGTCAAAGTCAAAACTGTGTACGTAATTCAAGCATATAGACGTATGAGACGCAAAACCACTGTAATATGAAAAGACTTGAAGCTAACAGGAATCATTAATTAGTGAGGTGACATTATTATATAGTGAAAAATTTAGTAAAATCTAATTTAGAGTTTGACTTACATATACATAGTAGTAAGAAATTTTGTATTATTGCAACACTTGCTAGCGTAATTGTTTTTACACTATCATGTTTATTAGTTAAACTCAATCTTTTAAGCTGTCTAACAAAGAAAAAGTACATATTTTACTTTCAACTAGAAGGGAAAAAGTGATTATCCCATAATTAGAAGAAGTATGCAAAAAAATTCAGGAAAAAATGTAACCAACCATCCCTCGGGGTAACCCAAAGTACTAGAAAGAGGAGCAATAAATGTAAATAAAAGAGAGAGGAAAGAAAGAGATTTGAACGAGAAAGTTACCAAGATAATAAACTGTTGAAAGGAAAAAGCTTCAATGGCATGCAGTGAAGAAGTTAACAAGAAGGTCCAATGCTCCTTTCCTCTTCACTTTTGGCTCTCTGTTGCTGCTGTGGTGTCTGTGGCTGTTGCGGTAGCTGCTGCTGATGATTCTGCTGCTGCTGTTGTTGTTGGAGCAATTGATGCGGCTGAATTTGAACCTGTCCGCAATGTTCCTGCTGGGTTTGCTGAATCTGATAAGGATTGTCAAAGGAGCCCAAAGCCAATGAAGGTGATACAGAAGAACTCATTTGATGAAATCCGGTAGCAGTTACTGGGCCTGACAGACAAGAGAGGATTTAATCTTTATCAGATCAAAATTTCAAATTTTAACTTTTCTCGCATATATGATGGTAGTCATTTTCAACTAATATGTTTTCTTGAAAATTGGTTTTCATAGAGAATATTGTTTTTGAAACTATTTTCAGAAGTTTGTTTAGTGAATAGAAATTATTCTTACAAAAAACTTATCTTAACATTAGTAATAATATTCGGATATCACAGTATATTGATCAAATTTCACTTGTCCTATAGATTAGCAATGATATTTAAGTGTTTGTTTAAGCAACTAATATGAATTTAAAAGGTACTATATAATAGTTGTATGGAAAATGTGATTTTCGCCCACAAGTGAGAAAAGTCATTTTTCCTTTTTGTATTTTCTTTGGAAAACATTTCAAACACCAGAAAATGATTTCCTCGTTAAAAAATGTAGAAAATACTAACTTCTATCACACCAAACAAACCCTATATATGTCTAGAATAATTTTTAGGATTTACACACACATATTTACGTTATACATAATCCAGAGATAATTGAACCTATCCTTTAAACTTACAGCCGCCACTACCTGCAGAATCAAACCCACTGTTGAATTGTGGATGCTGCTGCTGTTGTGGTTGTTGTTCGTAAGTTCTCAACATTTCCTGTTGCTCCCTTGCCGCCATCGCTGCCGCAAATTGATGAGCTTCAATAACTTGCTGATGATTTTGCTGCTGTTGTTGTTGAGGATCACGCAACATTAACTGAGCACCATGTTGTTGTTGTTGTTGCATCCCTGTTGGCAATCCCAACATTGGCTGCATATTATAAGGCATCATGGTAGAAGAAGACGGATTATTCGGATGCTGTTGTATATACCCCGGGTGTTGAAGAATTGGCAACATTGCTGATGGACCAATGTAAGTTGCTAATTCTTTCTTAGCATTCAATAAATCATCTTGGACTTGCTTGAGCTTATGTTGAAGTACCGAAATTAGGCCAACACAACCATAAACTGGATCACGAAGGCGATACTCGGCTTCATAGGCGAGGGAATTTACAGCATCTTCACGTTGAGTAGCGTTTAATTCGTTGAGTAATTTAGCCACATTACTAGCCCCAAAAACCTTGTGAACATTGGCAAATTTCTGAGGTTGATCAGGTGGGAAGTATGGTGCAAAAACACATTCTTGAGTGCATTTTCGACGCAAGAATTTGCATGCTGCACACGGAGAGTTGGACGAGGACATCGTTGGCCTCCCTATTGTTGTAGACAAATGGCCCTTGCCTCTATAAGAACAAACAAATTATGAACCCTCAGAAAATTATACAAAATACATTTTACAGTATGATAAATAAATTGTAGTCGTTCAGATATTTTTACTCACAATAAATTATCAATAAACAATGGAGTAGGTAATAAATTTGTCTGTATTAAAGAATGCATGGTATTAAAGAAGCTGTTTCATTAATTTACAATTTTGGAGTAGAAAGGCATTAGAGTGTTATTGAAGCAAACATGGCAAGTAAATAAAACAATAATCTACATTGAATATAGAGGTCTTTTCATTTATTTATTCAAGGAAACTAGGGATGAGTGAAAATAGAAGCTGTGGGTGATTAATTAGTAACAAAAATTGCCGGCCAATTCTTCCTAAAAAGTAGTACCAAAGTTCATACTCGATCCAATTCTCAGAATGAATAAAAGCAAAAGGGTAGATTTTTATGACACGTTTGCACCAAAAAAGAAAATAACATAAAAAAAGAAGAAAAAAGAAGTGGTTATGTAGAGAGACGGCGGTGAAGAGGAAATTACTTGCAGTTGTGGTTTAAGATCCCAAGTTAGTAAGTGAATCAAGATCTCTCTACATCAACGCAAAATTTATTGTGTTTCCTTATCAAATCAAACTTTTTCTCCAATTCACAAAGAGAACATGATAACAAACACAGAAATAAAGATCCAAAAAGCAAAAAGAGAGGAGAAGAGTTATAAAGAACACTAAGGATAATCTCACCTTGTGTTTTCGAAACTTCTATAGATCAAACCTCAAAATGAAGATGAAGATTAATTCATTCTTGGTTCATAGGAGGGAGTGGAGGGCTAGGGTTGCTGTGAGAAAGTTGTCGATCCGATCTTCAAGTTTTGACGATCCCAAAGGAAGAAGCAGCAGAAGAAAAGAACACAACAAAAAGAGAACACGTTTATTCTTAGTAGGTTTTATTATGAATATGAGACAGAGCTACAGAATTTGGAAGAGATTAAAAGGGAAGAGATATCTCATTACTATGGAGTACTATAGCCGACGTCATTTTTATTATATAGTGGGGTAAGCCTGTAATTTGATCCATTTCCGAGGGTCTAATGTGAAAAGTCGTAGCGTCCACGTAGAGAGAGGAAGAAACCTCCGTTATGAATTTCTATTCTAATATAACTAATGAATAAATGTGAATCTGAGTAGCCTCTTTGTCCCTAGACCAATTTTGTATTTCCATATGTACCCTTATTAAAAGTCAAAGGTAGGGTGTTCATAAAAATCCGAAAAATCAAACCAAACTGACCAAAAAAATCGATACTTTTTGGTTTGGTTTGGTTTTGGTTTTGAATTTTAAAAACCGATCAAATTTGATTTTGTTTTGGTTTTAATAAAAAAAAATCGAACCAAACCGACTATAGGAGTAACTATTTCAAATTTATTATTACACCTATATATATATGTATATTTTTATACAAAGTTTCAAAAAATTTAAGGTAAATGTTAATAGTTTGCACTTCTAAAATAGTTCTTTACATTTACATTCTAGTTTGATTAGTAGTTTTCTTTTGTTAAATGTAAGAATCCATTTCGTGTTAAAAATAATATATTTTTAATTGAGTCCCTAAATTATTCATCACTATTTGATTCAATTATCATCAATATATCTTGGTAAATGATAAATTTCTCTAAGGGCAATTGATTTGATAGTGTTATGTTGAAAATGTGGTTGTCGGAATATGTGTTTGGTAGTGTATGTCTTATATTTAAGAAAAAATCGACAAATAACCGAAAAACCGACAAAACCCAACATAAACCGAATCGAGTAAAAACCGACTTAATTGGTTTGGTTTGGTTCTAATATTTGAAAAACTGACTTACTTGGTTTGATTCTTTTTTAGGAAAAAACCGATCCAAATCGAACCATGAACACCCCTAGTCAAAGGTGCTCTATAGGTCTCGTTTAAATTAGTACTCCTATGTATATGGTTTTATTAATCTAGATCAACTTATGTGCACTAGTTATTACGTGGTAAAAAGTATTTACACACTTATATAATTTAGAGTATAATTTACTCTGCCCCTAAACCTTTAAGGGTTTGAAAAATAAAACCTCCTCACATTTTGAATGGGAAAAGAAACTTCCTTATGCAATATTTTTTTTGGTGAGAGTTTCTTTTTTAAAATAAAGATTTTATTTCTCTCTCTATCCTTTTAAAGGTGAAGTATAATATTTTTCATCCAAACCAATACTTGAATTTCTTGTTTCTTGCTTGTAAAATTTAAGATGTTTTTCAATTATATTGAGGCCATTGTTAATATTTTTGCAAAAAGGAAAAAAATCCTACATACAAAATTCAAGAAATATGAGAATGCACGTTAAACCATGGATGCTTTAGCATTTCAATTTGAAGGGAAAAGATACATTAAAATAACCAATTCTTTGACATATATATTAGATGAAAGAATTATTGCTATGAGAATTAATTTATTTATGCATTTTCTTTGTATATTAATGTCACGACCCAAACCGAAGGGCCGCGATGGGCACTCGGTGCCTAACTCAATCGAGTACCAACGTAACGCATCCTTCTTATCATATTATTATGGGTAAATGAACCGGAAAGGCCGTCATGAGATAACCAGAATTAAACATAAGAGAATACTCGACATAGGACGACCCAACATGATATAGAAATTTATACATATGATATACTGGCCTATAAGGCCGACATGGTCATATGTACACTCATAACATAGGCTGACAAGGTCATACAAGTATCCATATACATGACATCTATCTACAAGCCTCTAAGAGTACATAAACATCATATGGCCGGGATGGGGCCCCGACATACCAATCAATACATGTCCAAAGTATACTGATCAAATAGGCAACTCCGGAAGAAGTGGAGTGCACCAACACCTTTCGCTGAGCTGGTAGCCTACTAGGAGAATGGTCAACCTGTCTATCGGGACCTGGGGGCATAAAACGCAACGTTCCCAGGAAAAAGGGGCATCAGTACAAATAAAGTACCGAGTATGTAAGGCATGAAAATCAGTATATAAAAGGCATGAAATAAACATGGAGTAAAGGCTCAACCTGTAATTCTGAATAGCTCTATGAATCATGAAATATTTATAATGACATGCATATACGTATAAAATATCATATTATGTTTAGGTATATGCATACATAACATTATCAAGCCTATGAGGGCGTCCCATCATATCATCTCAATCTTTATGGGCAAAATTATCAACATATACCAACTAATCAGGTGTTGCATATAAAACACCGTAAACTTTTCACATACCCAATATACATATAATATACGCGTATATAACCCTTCTGGTCATGGGTCAATGTACACGTATAAATGAATGCAATGCATAATGAAGTAAGTCAATAAGATCTCTCGAAATGTCATAATACCTTCAGATAAACTTTATAAACTTACGTATTTTCTGAGACCCATGAACATACGATATAATAATAGGACACATGAGAAATCAAGAACATAGGCACCCCTAGTACTTCTATGAATAGAGTCATTTATGAAAGTTGCTCATCTGCTCATTTTGTTTGTATCATATGAATTGTGCCAAAGGAAAGAAGGGGTAAACTTAACATACCTTTGTCATTTATTTAACCACACTACGCCAGTTCAGCCCGTTAGTACTTCAATCTACAACAAACAATAAGGACCATTGTTAAGCTTACAGAAGTTAGAACTCAACACAAATGAGCGACTAGCTCATCTACAAAATTTTGGAGAGCACCTCCCCTTATTCTTTTTATTTCCCTCAAATCCAACCACACAACAAACAATATATAATTAAGCTCTTTCTCGAGTAACCCAACCACAATTTCAATTTGGAATATGCTCACTACAAACCAATAATGGCGCGGCAAAAGTAACAGCTAACGAGCATTAAACTCGATTTTACAATATCAACAACACTTCTCCAAGCCTTCTCTTCTTACAAACATATCAACCATAATAGCAATAGTACTTTAAAGTTATTTCTACTGATTTTCAACCATAAAACATCAAGAATTCAACTCCAAAATAGTCCAGCAACTACAACACTTCAACATGAAGTTCAACCTACTTCGCAAGTTTTCTTTATCAAATAAATTAGATATACATATATGATCTTAAATACATATAGAACAAGTCAAATCTTACCTTGATAGCAAGAGTACTTGTCCAACTAAGCTTTACTTCAAGCTCAAACAAGCTCTTTACTCCAAACAACAAAGTAAAGAGATAACTAGGTGATCTTGATCTTCCAAGAGAGAAATCACCTTACCAACTTGTGGTCTTGAACCCTAGGATAACTTTGACAGAGATCTTGGGCTAATATTTCGGAGCTCCTTCACGCTTTAATAGAGAGAGATGGATTATGAATTATTTTCTAAGTGAAATTGAGATATATCTGTGTTTATATGGCCCCACTAATGGGCTTGGGCATATGGGTCTTGGGTTGCCCCAAGACTTGCCCATCTTATCCTTTTTCATTCCCTTTTTAATTTGGTCCACAATCTCTAAGTAGGTGATGCACCTACTTGTCACCTACTTAATCAAATAGGTGATACATGTTGGTTCTTTTTCTATTTTGAAACATGTGTCTCATCCTCGTTAAATAATTTAGACATGTGTCGAGTAGCTCAAACAAGGAGGACGAAAAGTAAGTTGGTGAAGCAGGCACGTTGGGTAAGCAAGCAGCTCATTTTTATTTGTCAAAAATCTCATTTCTCACGTTTAAATACATTTGTCCTCAACCTAGTCGTTTGTATGATGAACTGAAATACGGGATGTAACATCATTAGATTACTTTATATACTTTCAAAGAGAAACTCATTTATGAGCTTACATCAATTGACTTACAACGTACTTTCACGTACGAAAATATGGGGCGTATCAATTAAAATTATTATACTAAAGCAATTATTAAACTTTACTTATTTTAAAAATATCTCTATTGAACATGAAATTATAGCTGATAATGTCACATTTAAAAATTTATTGTGCATTTTTGCATTACATCATATCTTAAACTATGCAAGAAGAAGGCTAAAAGGGAACTCCGTAAATTAATATAGATCCTAATTATTTTCATATCTTGAGCTTTTTGCAATAATGAAAGAACTTGATTATTCTAAAAATTATCTATTCAAAAAACAAAAGATTTTTATTAAAAGAATTATTTCGCTGGAAAACTAATTCACAAGGGGGTTCCTTTCCCATTCGAAACGTGAGGGAAGGGGATTTTGTTTCCCTAACCCTTAAATATAAATAATTATATTTATAGTGTTAAAATCTTTCATTGATAATCTATATATTATTCATATCCTAATTACATGTTCCATTAAGTTTTTTCTTTCCTTTGTTCAACCATGTACTTATCATACATTCATACTAATGCCTATTTCGCCGAAAAAAGAAAATTAATGAACTAGTTAGTTACTGTTCTCTTCTCCAGCTAGTATTGTCTAATTACTCATTTATTTAGTCATGACTATATTAGTAATAAAATTATATCAATTTGTTACAAGTCTCAGAACATTACTAGACACGTTGTACAATATCCTCACGTGCATGAAAAAAGAAAACTTCTGAATAACACTACTAGAATTCCCGTAAAAAGCGACCAAAAATTAGCGACCAAATTTGGTCTGTCAAGAAAAGCGACCAAAGTTGGTCGCCAAACTGCCGAAAATAATAATAAAAAAAATTGAAATACTTTAGCGACCAAAGTTGGTCGCTATTTGGCCGCAAATTTAGTCAAATTGTTGACTGGACTGATCAGACTTGCTTGGTCAAATATATACTGAGATTAGCGACCAATATTGGTCGCTAAAGTGGGACCCACATTAAATTTGTTAATAATTTTATTATTATTTTATAAAACTTATAAAATATAAATACATATAATTTAAAACTTGCGACCAACGTTGGTCGCTAATTGAAGGATAAGTTGATAGTGACCAACATTGGTCGCTAACATGGGACCCAGTTATAATATTTTAATAAATATATATTTATTTAAAAAAAATTAAAATTTAAATAAATATAATTTAAAAGCTAGCGACCAAAGTTGGTCGCTTAATGAAATAGAGACCAACGTTGGTCGCCAAAGTGGGACCCAGTTCTAACGTTTAATAATTTTTATTATTAATTTAAATATTATATAAAATATAAATAAATCTGATTAAAATTTAGTGACCAAATTTGGTCGCTAAATTAAATTCATGTACTGTTAGTGACCAACTTTGGTCGCTAAATTAAATTCATTTACAGTTAGCGACCAAAGTTGGTCTCTATATGGTCAAAATTAAAAATCACTTTTGTATTTACTATGTAAATAATATAAATGTAAGTCGTTAACACTTTTGTAATACAAGGGATGAATAGTACTACGAAGCGGGTGTGTGTGTCTATATATATAATATATATATATATACTTACGTTATATACTATGCACTAAGTATAAGTGTATTAGGTAATACTGTATCGAATATAGCTTATATATATAACATATGTACTTACGCTATACTATGCACTAAGTATAAGTGTATTAGGTAATACTGTATCGAATATAGTTTATATATATATAATATATATATATATATATATATATATATATACTTATGCTATGTACTATGCACTAAGTATAAGTGTATTAGGTATACTGTATCGAATACAGCTTATATATATATATAATATATGTACTTACGCTATACTATGCACTAAGTATAAGTGTATTAGGTAATACTGTATCGAATATAGCTTATATATATATATATAATATATGTACTTACGCTATACTATGCACTAAGTATAAGTGTATTAGGTAATACCGTATCGAATATAGCTTATATATATATATATATATATATATATATATACTTACGCTATACTATGCACTAAGTATAGACTGTTTGACCAAAATAGCGACCAACGTTGGTCGCCATTTTTGACCGTTTGACCAAAAGGCGACCAAAGTTGGTCGCTTTTGTAGGATATAAATATATATATATATATATAAAAGAGGAAAATAATTATTTTATTTATTTATTTTCTAATATAGCGACCAAAGTTGGTCGGCATTTTGGTCAAACAGTCAAAAATGGCGACCAACGTTGGTCGCTATTTTAGTCAAATAGTCAAAAATAATTTGGCTACCAAAATAGCGACCAAGTTTGGTCGCTATTTTTTTTAATAGGAGCCAAAACAGGTTTCAGGTCCATTCTTTCAAAATTATTCCCCAAATTAAAATCTTTCTCCTCTAACAGTTAAAACCCCTTCCCCCCTCCGACTTCCAGCAGCAGCGACGCCCCCGCCACCGGCGACCCCTGACGGCAGTAGCAAATTCTGGCGACCTCCACTCCCAAGGTTAGTTTCTCTCTCCTTTCTTTTATTTTTCCGAAAAACAGTGATTTTAGGGGTTCAATTCCAATATATTAGGATTCAAAGTTATATATTATTTGTTCAACTATGTTTAGTTCAAAGTTAATTCCATATTAGGGTTTAATTTCTCCATGTTAGGGTTTAATTTCTCCATGTTATATATTATTTGCAATTTTTAGGGTTCTTATTAATACTTTTAGGGTTCAAATAAATTAACTATTTAGGTAGACTAATTTATATATGGGGTTAAATTTTTTTTTTTACGAAGCAACAATAATAGGATATGAATTGGACTTTTTGTTAACTAAAAAAATATTAGGCTATGAATTAACTAATTTAATTTGTTCTTGCTTTATTTAAATAGATGGAACATCGTTCTTGGATGTACAATAGGAATTATCCTAATCGGCGGGGATTGCGGGAGGATTTTGTAGAAGGGGTTGAGGACTTTATTAGACATGCAATGTCACTTCCGCCATACATAAAAGAAGGAGTAATTAGGTGCCCTTGTGTTAAGTGCGACTGTATGAAGTTTGGAAAACCGGAGGAAGTTAAGGTTCATCTTTATATGGTGGGGTTTATAGCGAATTACTTTGTGTGGACTAATCATGGAGAGATGGATGGTAGCCATGGGATATTTCATAACATGGTTGTTGGTGAAAGTAGTAGGTCGAGGGAGAATAGAAATAGTGATTCCAGAATTCATGATATGGTTGCGAATGCTTTTGGAATGCACTTTGGGGGTGAGCCCAACGAAAATGTTGAACAAACTCCTAATGATGAAGCAAGACATTTTTATGAACAGTTAGAGGAAGCTAGTCGTCCACTACGTGAAGGACGTCTGCACTCTGAGTTGCCTGTTGCAGTTAGATTACTAAGTATCAAATCTGATTGGAATATTTCTCAAGCAGCCATGGATTCTTTCATTGACCTTATGCGTGAACTAGTTGACGAGGAAATCGAATTACCTGGTGATTTCTATAAGGCAAAGAGATTAGTTTCTAAGTTAGGACTTTCGTCAATGAGAATTGATTGTTGTGAAGATGGTTGCATGTTATATTATAAAGATGATGCAAAATTAAGCAGTTGTAAATTTTGCAGAAAGTCTCGTTTCAAGAGGCTTTCCAGCGGGAAGATGGTCGCTATCAAGGCGATGCATTATTTACCTCTTATACCTAGGCTAAAGAGGTTATATGCGTCGATGAGTTCTGCTCCTCATATGAGATGGCACTTTGAAAATAGAAGACCACCTGGTGTTATGTGTCATCCTTCAGATGGAGAAGCTTGGAAGCACTTTGATAGGACATATCCATATTTTGCTAGTGAACCAAGGAACATTCGGTTAGGTCTGTGTGCGGATGGCTTTACGCCTTTTTCTGTATCTGCGACACCGTATTCATGTTGGCCTGTCTTTCTTACACCTTATAATCTACCACCCGAGTTGTGCATGACTAATCCATATATATTCTTAAATTGTATTATCCCCGGTCCACGTAATCCGAAAAGTTTGATAGATGTATATTTGCAACCTTTGATTGATGAGCTAAAACAATTGTGGTACGATGGTGTTGAAACATATGACATATCAACCAAGCAGAATTTCAATTTGCGTGCTAATTTAATGTGGACAATTAATGATTTTCCTGCGTATGGAATGTTGTCTGGGTGGATGACTGCTGGGAAGCTAGCTTGTCCTTACTGCATGGAAAATAGTAAAGCGTTCACTTTGAAACATGGCCGAAAGCAATCATGGTTTGATTGTCATCGTCAATTCTTGCCTGAGGGTCATGAGTTTAGAAGGATGAAAAATGCTTTCAAAAAGAATAAACTGGAATATGATTATCCACCTCCGATACTTTCAGGTGATGAAATTTGGGAGAGGGTCCAGAACTTCAGTAAAGTTACTGAAGTTCCACCGCATAGATTCCCCGGATACGGTGTTACTCATAATTGGACCAAACAGAGTATATTTTGGGAGTTGCCTTCTCCGTCACAACCTTGATGTCATGCATATTTAGAAGAATTATTTTGACAATTTGTTCAACACAGTGATGGATGTTAAAGGTAAGACAAAGGACAACCCGAAGGCTAGAATGGACTTACAAGAATATTGCAGGCGGCCTGAATTACACTTGCAGACAACAAACAATGGTAATTTATTCAAGCCCAAAGCAAGTTACACATTCACTTTGGAGGAAAGACGGCAGATTTGTGATTGGGTAACGAAATTGAAGATGCCTGAGGGTTATGCGTCGAATTTTGAGAAAAAAGTTGATATGGAGGTAGGGAAGTTGAGCCATTTGAAAAGTCATGACTGTCATGTTTTCATGGAGACCTTAGTGCCTATTGCATTTTCTGGTTTGCCTGAAAGAATCTGGAAACCCATCACTGAGATTAGTTTGTTTTTCAAAGACTTGTGTTCTTCCATATTAAGGGAAGAAAACCTACGCCGGATGGATCAGAACATTCGTGTAACTTCGGGTAAGATAAGAAAAGATATTTCCATGTGTTTTTTTTATGTAATGGAACACCTTCCAATCCACCTTGTACACGAGGCACGACTTGGAGGTCCTATTAAATGCAGATGGATGTATCCCTTTGAGAGATAATATTATAGTCTATATATAATTTTCTATTTTATTTGAATGTTCTTGGCTAACCTGAAATTATGTAGTACAATTGGCAAATGCAAACAATTTGTTAAGCAGAGGAATAGAATTGAAGGATCTATATGCGAAGCTTATCTTGCAAAGGAAACTGCTCATTTTTGTTCTTATTATTTTGAGAGCAACGTGCCATGTGCTAGGAATAGGCCCAACAGGCACACGGTCGACCTTACGAATGATCCATTATATCCGCCTATGTCCATATTCAATCAACCAGGCCGATGTTCTAAGGATGGTAGAAAGAGAAATTTGAGTGATATGGAGTTCAAGTCAGCTACACTTCATGTGTTGCTAAATTGTCCCGAAGTAGTACCATTTCTCAAGTAAGTATTGATTTAATAGTTATCAAAATATAAAATTTACTGTGATTACATCTCAATGCAACTACTAAAAATATTTGATGTGTCACAGTCACTTCGTGGGTCAATTTGGCTAAGATGTTGTATATACAGCATTTCATAGGTGGTTCAAACAATTTGTAAGTATATCCTTAAAATATTCTAACACTATGTAGGTAAACAATGTTTGGAAGTTATGCTAACTTATGAATTTTGTTAACAATATGTAGGTAAATGATCCAAATAATGGTGTAAATCAATTTTTGAAAGATATATCTTGGGGACCTGGGGTTGAGGTCACAACATATTCCAAGTACGTTGTGAATGGTTATAAGTTTCATACAGAGGGTTGCTCTAAAAATAAAAAAAGCAACAACAGTGGGGTGTGGGTTCAAGGTGGTGATGACAACCAAGTTGGAGATATTGATTATTATGGTGTGCTCAAAGAAATAATAGAACTAGAATATTCAGGTAGGCCATTTAAGAAAATTATTCTTTTTAGATGCAAGTGGTTTGACCCAAATCCAACAAGAGGTACGAGAGTACACAATCAATACAATATAATTGAGGTTAATCATATGAGGGAGTATGATCGCTATGATCCTTTCATAATTGCACATAATGTTAGGCAAGTGTATTATGCTCCTTATCCATTTCGGCGGAATAAGTCCGATTGGTGGGTTGTAATCAAAACTAAGCCTGTAGATAGGGTCGAAGTCGAGAATGTGTTGGATGTTGCATATCAAAACGATATCTCCAGTGTTCACCAAATAGTGGACGAACTTTTAGAAAATGATTTGGAACATCCTGAACACATATTGGAAGAAGTTGATATAAATGAAGTAAGAATTATAGAAAACGAGGAAGAAGAATCAACTGATGAAGCTCAAACTAGTGAGGAAGAAGAATTCTCTAACGAGGAAGAATACGTCGATGAGCTTTAAAAAGTTGGTTTCTTCGATAAATCTCATTTATAGATAGTTTCCTTATATGTTTCAATCTAAATATGTATTATATTATGCAGATGACAGGTAAGGGTCGAGGTAACAATGAAGGTAGTGGTTCTCGGGGTTGGGAAAAGGCTAGGAAGCAAAAGAGGAGGGTAGAAGATACTACTCATCAATCTTTTCCACCATCTTCTGATTTGCCTATCACTATGCCACAGCCTCTACCCCATGGCTATACTGAGCTGCCACAGCATCACCAGCCCTACACCTTCGTGCAGACCCCAGGTGTTTCTTCACAGGGCCATCGGACTGTGCGTCCGACATACAGTCCACCTGCCTCACTACCACATGGATCCCACCCAGCAGCATCACATGGATCACATCGATCCATGTACAACCACATGGATCACAGCCATCAGTGTCACAGCCAGTCGGGTCACAGCCATTCGGGTCACAGCAGTCAGTATCACAGCCACTTGCGATATGTGCAGCTATGTCGCAGTCACAGGGATCATATCTATCGTCATCAGCGAATCCACCTATTGTAGGCCTTCACTTGCGGGATAGTAGCTCTGACCCCCCCTACTCATTCCACACATGCCTCTAATACACATGTTTAGGACGATGATGCTGATGCTGCTACTGCTTCTGACGAGGAGGTGCATTATGATCAGTATGGCAGGAACATCATAGTCCCTGAGGGTGATGGGTAAGAGTTATTTGTTATTTTTATGTTTATTTTTTTTGTATATTTTTTACTAAGATATTAATTTGTTTTATTTATTAAATTGCAGGTTCCTCCCGAGTAATATTACTACGAGGATAATCATCAAAGCAACCAGAAAGCTTTATGATGCCCCTTATGCATCTTGGCGTGAATTCCCATTCTCATTGAAGGAGGCTATTATCAATGAATTTAAGGTATAAATATTCTTTTAAGCAGTATAATTATTTATATTTATGATATTTCCATATAATATTTAACTTTTGAAATACAGAGCAAGTGTGTATGGGAACACCAGTATAGCGCGGACGTGGCTGCAAATTTTAATCTCAAAGCTCGCAAGCGGTTGTCGCATTCTTTCTCCATAGCTAGACAGCTGAACCAGAAGCCTGGCTGGTTGCTTCAGGAGTTTTGGGATGATTTGCAAAGGCAATGGATTACTGCAGAGTTCTTATAGAAGAGAGAAAAGGGAAAGAAAGCTCGCGCATCTGAGAAGGGAGGATCATTGCACACTGGAGGTGCGGTCAGCCAGGGCATAATAAAAAGAAGAATGGTACGTAATGGCTTAATTTATTTTAATTTTCAAAGTATATCTATTCTATTTATTAATTAAAATTTATGAGTTTTCAGGAAAAGAAGTTGGGTCGTCTGATGAACCAAGATGAGCTATTCAGGGAGACTCATATTGTGAAGAAGAAGAAAAAGACGAATCAAGAAAGGTGGGTCGAGGGACGTGCCTCGACTGTACATGTAAGTTTTCACTTTTCATTAAGTGTTTTCATTTACTTTTATATAAATTTTGAAATACTAATTCAATTTACTTTTTTTATGGGATCGCTTCAGAGTTGAAGCTGAGGAATTCATACGCAGCCAACCACCTAATGAGTCGGGCGCGCCATTCCAATATTCGGCCGAGGATGTTGAAAGACTATGGACGCGGGCTGCAGGCGGTCCAAAATGGGGGAAGGTATGCGGCCTTCCTACTAAGACATTCCATCGCTATAGGTGTGGAATGCAAGGAATAGGGACTTCCTCGTAAGCCGAGCAACTTGATGGGGAGAGCCTCTCCGCTATGCGGGAGACTGTGACAAAGCTCACATCCGAGCTAGAAGCGTCCAAAGAAAGAGAAAAGCTTAAAGATGCTCAGTATATTGGCGTGGTCGCTCAGTGCCAGAGCATGCAAGAGCAGATCAAAAATCTCCTAGCTGGATCTTTTTCGATTCCCCGGTCTCGGCCATCATCGCTAGAGGCTGCCCGTCCCCGTTCTCGTTCGTCCCGTCCTCCAAGTGGTCGTTCCTCCCGTCCTCCCCGTGATCATTCTTCCCGTCATCGACAAGTAGACCCTTATCAATACCGTGATGATGATGAAACTTCATCAGACGGTGATGATAATGATGTACCAAACAATGAATGAATTTTAGACAATTTGAACTAGACAAATACAATTTGTTTTCCATTGGGTTGTAATAAGAGTTAACTTAGTTTGGTAGTTCTATTGAAATTTACACTTTCTTGGTTTTAATGTAGCTTTTAATGTTGTTTTTGTGTTGTTGTTGTTGTTGTTGTTGGGTTGTTGTTTGATATTGTTATTGAAATTGTTGTTTGAATTGTTGTTGTTGTTGCTTGTTAGGGTTTTAGTATGACTGGCAGGTGGTGTAGCTACCAAAACAGGCAGTTTCTGCCAAAATAATACACAGAAAAGCGATCAAAGTTGGTCTCTATTTGGTCGCTTTTCATGTTAAAAAAAAAATCTGGAGAATAGCGACCAACGGTGGTCGCTATTTACCGAGATTTCTACAAAAAGCGACCAAATTTGGTCGCTATTTCATTAAAAAAATAAAATTTCTGGTGATATAGCGACCAAAGTTGGTCGTTAATATTTAAAAAATAAATTAAATTCATGTATTTAGGGATCAAAGTTGGTCATTAGTTTAATAAAATAAATAAATAATTGAATAAAAAAGCGACCAACATTGGTCTCTAGTTTCCAGATTTTAAATATAATATTTGGATTAGAGATCAAAGTTGGTCGCTTTTTAATGATTAATAATAAATAAATAAATAACGTATTTTATATTTAGAGACCAACTTTGGTCGCCAAATTTATATTATTAAATTAATAAAGCGATCAAAGTTGGTCTCTATAGTCAATATCCGGAAAAATTGGTCCATTTAGCTTAGAGACCAAAGTTGGTCGCTAATTAGCGACCAACTTTGGTCCCTAAATAAAAGGGACCATCAATATAGCTACCGAGCCCTTTTGGTCGCTTTTTAGCTCAATAGCAACCATCTTTGGTCGCTTTTTGCGGTCGCTTTTTCCCGGATTTCTAGTAGTGATATAGATGCAACGCATTAAATTAAAGTACTTTATTTGAAAGTCGTAGGAATAATTATAATGATTATACTCTTGGTAGATCTAAGATTAATTATCATAGTATCCGTGACCAAACTGTGCGTTATGTAAAGCCAAGATGTGATTAATTAATTGACTATTTGAATGCTATTCTGTAAATTCTCCAATTTATAAAGGTTTTCAACCCTCTTATCATTTCTAAATGTGGGTGATAGAATTTTTTTTAAAATATATAATAAGTAAAGGAAAAGTAGTATGATTAGCTATAGATCTAATCTCGAAACACATACAACCAAGTAAGAAAAAAAACAATATGACGAGTGAACTTAAAATTAATGTTTGGCTTGATATGAAATATTTATATTAGCCGATCCCTTTCCATATACACTCTCCGTATATGATATGATCTGTAACTTTCACATAATAAGATCAGCAGAATGTAGTTTGTATAATTTTAAAAGAATAATGTACTTTTATTTGCCCGATTAAGATCATCAAAATCTGGTCAAATCTTTAAATACAATTTGCTGTTCTACAAATCTACCAATGGATATGCACATTGGCTTAATGGCCCTACACACAAGGCTGCATCCATATTTTTGGTTTTAGAATGGAAGTGTTATATTCTATTGAATCTCATCCATACAAAGTCCAAACTTCGGCGAATTAAATATTTTTTAAAAGAACAAGTGTCAAAAGTGTAGCGCATCATCGCACGTATCCTCATATTCTACTATAAATATATTTTTCAATACATTAAGTCTTGATCTATAGTAACATACAAGTCTATGAAAACTAAAGAAGCAAATATTCGAAAATATACACAATCTTGTTTGAATGCATGTGCATGTGAGAGTGAAAATTCAAAATGCGGGTATTTACCCTAAAATCTGAGTAACAATTAAACTTATATTGTGCTTTTAAAAATATGTGATTTAGTCTAATACCAATTGATAAACAAGGAATAAAATATATATAACTAGAAGAATAAAGCAAGTCAAACTAGTGTTCAAGTCCAGTCTTGACCTCGAGTTAAGATAGTCTCGAGGTAGGTTAGTAAGAACAGTAAAATTATAAGGCAACTCTGATGAACAATAAGCAAGATAGTGATGAATGTATATTTTCTTGTCAGTGAATGATGTGTTACAAATGAATGGGCTCCCCTTTATATAGTAGGGGGTCCTAAATAAGGTACACTTCTAATTATAGTGGGGAATCTTATTGGACACCTGTCTAACCGCCTAGTACAAATCCGTTCCGGAATTTACGCCGGGATCTTCGGGCCGTTGCGGGAACCTCGCTCTTTCTGTTACTAAACCATAACGGTATTATCTCAAGGTTGGTCATACCCGGCCTTGATTTTTATCAAACACTTCGATCTTCAAGTTCTATGCTCTGCCATCGGGTTCGAGCCAGGTCCGTTTTGAGCTTATTCTCGAAGCATCTCCCCCAGCCTACGAAATCGGGCGTACCTGATTTCGACAGTATATAGATAGTCCCTGTGATTCGTAGAATAAGATGATAAGAAACGATTTGAGCCTCGATTTTCCGGAGCCCCTGATGATGATGTTATCCAGTGACGTAAGCGCTCGAAGTGACTGAAACGTCCCGTCGGTTCACTTCTCCAAAATATTGAATGCTTGCCAGTGGCGGTCGGCCACTAGCGCCGCCGAATCGTTTCCGTTTGCCTATAAATACAAGGCTCCTTATTCGAATAAAAAAACTTTACTTCCACATTCAAACTTCCCTGATCTCTGCCCCTCTTCATCTCTCTCTTTCACTACCTGTTACTCTCACCCTTTTAGCGTCGAAAGATATCAAACTCCACCTCTTTCCGCTTCCTCTAACCTAAATCAATGGTGACAACCTCCAAAACCGTTCCACAAAAGGAGAAAGCTTCCTCCTCTTCTTCCCGGCCGGCCGACGATAAAGCGCCGACCCTTCACGAGATTGTTCCCGGCCCCTGTGTCATAAAGAAAGACTTCAAAGTTAAAAATCCCCCCTGCGATTCCTGGCCAATGTGAGCATGTATCGAGGTATATTTTCTCGATAACAGAGAAATACCTCGAGGCCATGAAGAGGGATTGTGGCTGGGGGATGAGGTCATGGTACAGATCCCCACCCCCGAGAAGAGTATCACCACTCATGTGGAAGGGTTCCTAAGTGTTTACACTTACCCCTTCACACTAGGTCCCATCGATCCAGTTGTCATCGACTTCTGTAAGAGCTATCAGGTCAACCTCGACCAGATCCACCATTCTTTTTGGCGCATAGTGATCATTCTCCATTATTTCTCCAGCAAGGCCAAGAGGCTAGAGTTCATCCTCAATCATCTTATCTGATTGTACCGACCTCAGATTTTCTGAGGGTTGATCAAGCTCCAACACCAGTCGACCAAGGCCTTCTTTACTAGCAACGATGAGGATAAAGATCGGGGCTGGATGAGCCGGTTCATGCGAGTGAGGACCTGCGACATCATCCCAAAGGAGAAAATACTATTCCTGGAGGAGTGGAACCCCGATCGTGAAGTTTTTTCCCAGTAGCCTTTTGTATTACGTTTTTTCATTGCGTGATGCCTTCATACTTTTTACAACGGTCGCTTGGATACCCCACGCAGTCACCGACCTCAAAGACTGGGTTCGAAAACTAGTTGTGACCTCCTCGTATGACAAGCGCTACTGGCGTGATTTGGCGGGGGGCAGATAGGAAGCCAAACACCACGGTAAGTTTTTCTTGTATGTTTTTCATGCTTTCCTCTTTATCGGAGATGTTTCTTTACTCATACCTAATTCTCATTCATGCAGGCATTGGAGATGTCTCTGAGATGAGGCCGGCCCCACCTGGGGAAGAGATCGAGCCCCCGATTCCAAAATTGGGGAAAAATAGTAAGAGAAAAAGGGTCTCGAAGCCCGAAGACCCTCAAGATAAAAGTGCTCCTACTCGAAGATGCGGGATAAATCTCATTCCTATGGATATAGACTCAGTCCACCAGCTGAATGATGAAGAAGAAGACGAGGGTAAAGACTCGGCACTAGTGGCCCGAGCCAGGAAGCCGGTTGAAGTTTCCAAGCCCTCTGAGCTGGAAACTCGTCGTGATGAAGAGGCTTTGAAGAAAGATGTGGGCAAAACCTCTAAGTCGTCTGAGGTCGAGATTGTTCCTCGGCCATTAACAACCACACCAGAGGGGGCAGGTTCCAAAATCCCCAGGGCTGAACAGAGCACCCCGAGTGATTTGCTCGGGGCCATGACAATTGGTCTCTCCCCCTCTACTGGCTTATTCTGAGGAGGCCATAAGGGAGGCTCAGGCTCTGCAAATGCATAACTTAAGCGGAGCCCTCAGTGAAGAGGATCCTTTTCGGGATTACTTTATTGGGGTTGATGATGATGCTGATCTTGACGATCCATCCACCCTTTTCGAAGAGGCCTAACGCCATCTATCTCGAATAAGACTTAATTCCTATTGTTGTAATTTTCCTTACCTTCTTCTCCCTTTACTCTAACTTGTATTCTCTTTTCTGTGTAGGCTTTCACCAGGTTGAGGGCCGACCTGAGCCAATGCGAGGCTGAGCTCCAAAAGACCTTGGATAAAAAGAATGTTTTGAAGTTCCTTTGCAGTCAAAAGGAGGAGGAGCTTAGGGGCCTTGGGGCAGACCTGGCCAAGGCTCATAAGGATGAGGCTGAGTTAGAAAAGTAGGTAACTGTCATTTTGAAAGAGTATGGTCTACTCGACCCAACTTTGGAGGATAATACTTCAGTTTCTCAGTTGTAGCAAAAATTGGAGAGCATCGAGCTGCTTCGAGGAGAGGTCGATCAGATCATAGCCAACTGCAATCAGTGGAAGGAGAATATGGACCGCCTTACTATGGAGAAGGAGGCTGTTTTGGCCAAACTAGCATCGGTTAAGGTCCAACTCCAAGGCGCTAAAGAGAAAAGTTCAGCCCAGGCCAAAAATAGACGAGCTCGAAGTCAAGCTTGCTGAGGCCAGGGCAAAGGTCGAGAATACGAAGGTCGTGGCTGACAAAACCATTGTTGTGTACTTAAGAGATGTTGAGGCTGCTCAAATGTAGCTAAGGGAAGCCTCCGACCGAGAGCGACGGAGTAATAACCTAGCCATGTGCCAATCCTGGAGGGAGACCCTCGAGGAAATCCACGCTCGAGGTTACGACCTCTCTGAGGACATAGCTCAAGCAAAGGCGCACGAGGACGATGCCTAATTTCTCATCTCCTCCAAAGACGATGATGATGACGAAGGCAGCCAAGGTGGGTCTTAAAATGATGAGGGGCCCGAAGAGGAAGCTGCTCTCGAGGGAGAAACCAGCCTCGGTCATAGCTAGGATTTTTCTTTTTCTTTTTGTATTTTTCTTTTTCTTTTTGTAAGACCTCTTGCCGGTCTCTTATACATATCTTTTTTCAAATATATAAAAGAAAAATCTCCTTGAATGTCTTCTCAATTTTTATGGACATGTTTCTTGCCTTGCAAAATTTTAGCATAGTTTCATGCTTTGAACGACGTGTTTGAGACTTTGTCTTGGATGGCTTCCTTGAAGTTGCCATGTTCGAGTTTAATAAGGTTCAAACTTTGGAAGATAAACTCTTAAAGGCTTGTGCCAGATAACGGTGAGTCCCTGAGCCATAATCAAGTTATTGTTTATTTGGGGTCGGGATAATCGAACCCTTGGGTTCGGATTAGGTGAGAACAAGATCTCTAACCCTAAGTGTATTTTCCCTTAGGCTCTTTTAGATCGGGCCATTATGGACTCTAAAAGATGGCTATTATTCCCCTCTTTTCGCTTAAAACACTTAGTGAAAATTTCTTTATGAGGGCTGATTTTATTCCCTTCTTAAGGTTTTTCGAGGGCTAATTTTATCGAAGCCCTTTTATTATTTTCCGAGGGTAGCCTATTTTAATCGGTTTTCAAAGAACTTGAAGGCCTATTTTGATTGAGGGGTTCGGACGTCTTTGAGCCGCATTAATTTGGTTGTAGCCTTTGGGCATGCCTCTTGGGCTTATTCGCCAATAACACTTCAAACTTCTTCGAAGTGTTAGTCCCCGAGAAAGATGGTCTTGGCCTATAGATCGAGTGACGCCTCTTTGAGGTCTTATGAATTCGAGTTTAGATAACTCGAAGTTGATTGTCGATGACAGTCCCCGAGTATTCTAGGTGTATTTGTGCCTGGACCTTGAGCCATTTCTCATAAAATCATAAGTATGGAGCTCGCAAAGTAGCAAATTTCTTTGAGACACAAAGTGTTTGATATAGAAAGAATGCTTATTTGAATAATTCATACATGCGTACATGTTTTGCCATCGGGGATAGACTAATCTATACAGACAAGGTTCATCGACCATTTGGCCCATTACAAGGTTTCCCTATCAAGGCCCTTTGGCATCAAGTATTTTTCTCGAGAATATAACATCCGAGGGTAATGCCCTCCAGTATTCGAGGTTGATTAAAAAGAAGCCTTGGATACTGCTGAATTGTTTCTCAGGTAGCACATAATTGTTTCCTCGTTAAAAACCTCACCGAAAAAACCCATTCGGGGTAAAAACCGATCTACGGGTAAAAGAGTGCAACACGTGCTTTAAAACCTAAGATCTTCGTGTTGAAGAGTTTCCTTGACACCTCGATCAAACACCTCCAATAAGTTAATATCAAATACAAATGGAAAAGGGAGAGAGTCATACCTCAGCAATAATATTGTTTGAGTAGTGATATGTTCCAATATGGCAATTGTTCGCCTTCAAACCAAGTTTGCAAGATCCCTTTTCGATGACACCGATGACTTGATATGGTCCTTCCCAATTCGGGCCTAGTTTTCCTTCGTTTGGTTCTCGAGTATTGAGGGTGACTTTCCTTAGAACTAAGTCCCCGATTCCAAAGTTGTCTCTTCTATTGTAATATCTCTCGATTCTTCACTTCTGCGCAGCCATCCGGACAAGCGCAGTTTCTCGTTTCTCATCCAATAGTTCGAGGCTAGTATTCATAGCCTCGTAATTTGATTCCTCCGTTGAATGTCGAAATCTGGTGCTAAGTTCCCCGACCTAGACTAGGATTAAGGCCTCAGAGCCATATACTAAGGAAAACGGGGTTGCCCCATATGCTGGACTTTGATGTCATTTGGTACGCCCAAAGGACTTCGGGTAGAACTTCTCTCCATTTCCCCTTAGCATCGCTCAATCTTTTCTTTAAATTTTGGATGATAGTCTTTTTCGTGGATTCGGCCTGTCTATTTTTGCTTGGGTGATACAGCATCGATAAGATCCTTTTTATTTTATGTTGTTTGAGGAACTTCGTTACCTTGCTGCCGATGAATTGCTTTTTGTTTTCGCATATGATTTCAGCAGGTATCCCGAATCGATACACGATGTGGTCCCAAATGAAGTCTATAACTTCTTTTTCTATGACCTTCTCGAAGGCCTGCGCTTCCACTCATTTAGAAAATTAGTTAGTCATAAACAAAATGAATTTAGCTTTACCTAGGGTCGTTGGCAGAGGGCCGACATATGCATCCCCCATTTCATGAATGGCCATGGGGATAGGACTGAACGAAGTTCCTCCCCAGGATAATGGATCATCAGTGCAAAACTTTGATATTTGTCACATTTTCAAACAAACTCCTTAGTGCCTTTTTCCATGTTATCCCAGTAGTAACCTGCTCTAATGATATTGTGAATCAAAGATTCAAGCGCCGGAGTGGTTCCCACAAGTGCCTTCATGGACCTCTCGTAAAACATAATCGGTGTCCCCCGGCTCTAAGCATACTGCCAATGGTCCATCAAAAGCCCTCATGTATAACATTCCATCTTCATCAAATATGAATCGGGCGGCTTTGGTTCGTAGGACCCTTGACTCTTTAGGGTCCGATGGGAGCTTTTCATTATTTAAATATTCAATATATTTATTTCACCAATTCCAAGTTAAGCTTGTAGAGTTTATCTCGGTGTGACCCTCCTCGGCCACAGATCTCGATAACTGGACGACAATCCCCAGGATAATATCATTTTCTTCGGCTGATGATCCCGAATTTGCAAGTGCACCGGCCTCACTATTTTGTTCTCTAGGTATGTGATCTGTAGTCCATTCCTTGAAGCGGTGCAATGTTACCTGTAGCTTGTCCAAATACCTTTGCATTCTATCCTCTCAAACTTTGAAGCTTTTGTTTATTTGGTTCACCGCCAATAAACAGTCACACTTGGCTTCAGTAACTTCTGCCCCAAGCTTTTATCTAGCTCGAGACCTGCAATCATAGCCTCGTACTCGACCTCATTGTTAGTCAATTTAGAATTTTTGATAGACTGCCTAATATTGTTACCTATGGGTGGCTTCAAAATGATGCCTAGCCCGGACCCCTTCACATTAGAAGCACCGTTTGTGAAAAGGGTCCGTACCACCGATGATGTGCCCAATTTTATCAAGAGTTCCTTTTCGACCTCGGGTATGAGGGTTGACATGAAATCGGCCACGAAGTCCGCTAGTATTTGAGACTTGATGGCTGTTCAGGGTTGATACTCAATATCGTACTTGTCGGGCCCCCTTTTTTCCCTCCTCGCAGAGAGAGGTCCGGGTTTCGACATTCCATAGGGTGTGATAACTCATTTCCTTTTGGAAATTGGGTATTTGAAGAGTCGCCACCTAACGAGTTATGGTGCGTTAGGGCACCTAGAGTGATTAACTCTTGGATTGGTTTGCATTACCAGAGATTTAGGGTAAGGGCTCGAAATAGTCCTGCAAAGCGAGTGTTTGGTCAGCGATCTCTATTGCGTGTTGTTACCGTCCCATCTTAATAGTCCTGGAGGGATTTAGGACCTCTACCTATATGTGGTTCTAGACAGACCCCTGAGGTTTTAAAGGTGAAAATTCTAAGGCGACCGGCAAAACAATTAAGACTTTTAGCACATAAGATAAAAGGGAGCAATTAGAGGCTCAAAGTTTCCTCCTCAAACAAGGCACATAAACAGCATGACCCAAGCACAATTAAGGGCTTTTTATTAAACAGTATCCTAAGGCAGGATGTCTAGGTGAATATGCAGAGGACAAGCAATTTATTTTTATAAACTCAGGAGTAATGACCCTAGCAATTGTCTATTGGTTTTTAAAGCCTGTTAGGATCAGAAAAACATTAAGTCACAGAAAACAGTTTCAGAATTGTATGTTTTGAAAAAATGCCCTACAGGCTTGCCTACACGGAACACTGATAACTACATCTTATAGTGAAACAAGGCAAGTTTTAAAACAGACCTTTTAATCCCCATAGGCATGCTATCTAATGACAAATTGAGGCAGTTTTGAAAGAACTCGTTTCAGGAAGTATAAACCGCTTAGTTAAACTAGTTTAGAAGTTAAGTAAAACGTGGACTAAGAGATGATGATGATGATGCCCACAGAGGCGTATGTTTTAAACGTTTATGTATACATACATATGTATCATGCATTTCATGTCAGTAGCCCTTAGAGGTACTCAGATGTTCCAAGTTGTATATTCTCTATCCCTGCTTACATTACTATTCGTATTTGTGGTTCCCTGCCTTACATACTCAGTACTTTATTTGTAATGACGTCCTTTTGTTTGTGGACACTGCATGTCGTGCTGCAGGCCCTAATAGACAGGCAGGTGCAACTCCCCCACCATAGTAGGTTGTCCAGTTCAGCAGTGATTGGCGAGATCCCTTCTCCGGACTTGCCGTGGTCTTGGTATGCATTTCTGTTATAGATATTATGGGTATGTCGGGGCCCTGTTCCGGCTATGTTGCAGCACTTATGTTCATTTAGAGGCTCATAGACAAGTGTCGACTCATGTATAGTTTGGTATGCCTTGTCGGCTGGTTTTTGTTGTATAGTCTTTCATGGTAGCGTGGTAGCTCATACCTTATATGTAGTTTCTTGATTGTCTGGTCATCCCCTGCTATGTATGTTCATGCCGTCATATTTTATTGCTGGTTGTCCATGATCCAGGTCTACCATTTATATTGATCTCGTCAGCCCTAAAAGATAATAATGAAGGTTAGATGAAAATGTACGTTGGTGCTCGACAAGTATGGTCGGGTGCTAGTCATGGCCCTCCAGTTTGGGTCGTGACAAACTTGGTATCATAGCAAGTCTGTCCTAGGGATTATCTATGAGCCATGTCTAGTAGAGTCTTGATTATGGATGTGTAGTGCGCCACATTTATAATCAGGAGGCTACATGACATCTAGGGTTGTTACCTTCTTCCTGAATCTAGATCGTGCGTAGAGTTGAGTCGTAAGTGTTTGTCTCTAATATTCACCTTGTTTTCTTTCAGTGATGCCTTCAACTAGGAAGCAAACAATTAGTAGACGGCTTGATACAACTGCGGGAGAGGGTACCAGTTAGGTGCCCCAAGCTAGAGCAGGCCAAAGTGAGGCTCAGAGTGAGATGTCGTCTCATACCTCAGCTACCCCGTCTCCTCCAGAGGATATTAGGAGGCACCCAGCACCTCCAATTCCTCCGTTTGGCGCTTCAGACCAGGATATGTGGAGTGCTTTGCAGTTATTGACTAACTTGGTAGCTGCTCAGGCTGAGAGGCAGAATACAGGTGCTGCTGAGAAACCAGTTAGTACGAGAGTTCGTGATTTTATTAATTTAGGCCCTCTAGTGTTTACCGGATCAGACCCCAAGGAGGACCCACAGACTTTTATTGACCAGGTTCATCGTACACTTCGGGTTATGCATGTTAGTGATATAGAGACAGTAGAGTTAGATTCTTATCGGCTACGGGATTTAGCGGTTCTCTGGTATGATAGTTGGGAGAGATCCAGGGGTTCGAATGCTCCTCCAGCTGTGTGGAAGGAATTTTCTGAGGCCTTTCTTCGTCACTACTTGCCAGTTGAGATACGACGAGCTAGAGCTGATAAGTTCTTGAACCTTAAACAAGGTAATATGAGTGTGCGAGAGTACAATATGCAGTTCTATTCTTTAGCAAGGTATGCTCCCCATATGGTGGCCGAGATGAGTGATAGGGTGCATTTGTTCGTGAACGGATTGGGACCACATCTGATAAATGAGTGCACGACAGCCTCCTTGGTGGAGGGCATGCATATTTCCCGTATTTAGGCTTATGCCCAGACCCTAGAGGATCGTAAGCGCAAGCAGAGGGAAGATAGGGAGCAGGATAGGGGCCAGCATAAGAGGGAGAGATTTGCAAGGTATTCTAATGACTTCAGAGGCAGCGTCAGGCCCCAGTCTTTGAGGAGTTTGGCGCCACCTATAGCTAGTGCTCCCCCACAGTTTCAGAGGCCTCAATATGATCGATTTACCCATTCTGGTCCAGATTAGAGTTCGCAGGCATCAGGCTCGCAACATCACAGGGATACTAGTCAGACGAGACCGGCAACACCACGTTGTGATCAGTGCGGCAAGGCCCACTTTGGACTGTACCGTCGAGGTTCTGATGCAGGTTATTCTTGCGGACAGCCTGGCCATATGATGTGGGATTGTCCTAACAGGGGAGGTGATGGTATGGCTCAGCCGACTGGATCTGTGTCTGCTTCTTCCTCATCAGTTCGACCTCCAGCACGGAGTTTTCAGCAGTCGACAGGTCGTGGTAGAGGTAGAGGTGCAGTGCCGAGTTTGAGGGGTGGTCAAAATCGAACCTATGTTTTAGTAGGTCAACAGGATCTCGAGTCGTCTCCAGATGTTGTTACAGGTATTTTATCTGTGTTTTCTTATGATGTATATGCGCTGATTGATACGGGATCTACATTATCATATGTTACACCCTTTGTGGCTAAGAAGTTTGGCATTGAACCTGAATTGGTAAACCACTTGCGGTATCTACTCCGATAGGAGATTCTGTGTTTGCTAGAAGGGTATATAGAGGTTGCACTATGATGATTTGTAGTCATCAAACCTCGGCAAATTTATTTGAGTTAGAAATGGTTGATTTTTATTTGATAATGGGAATGGACTGGTTGGCCTCATGCTATGCAAATGTTGACTGTCGTACGAAGATGGTTAGGTTTCAATTTCCTAGTGAACCCATCATTGAATGGAAAGGGAATATTGCTACACCAAAAGGTAGGTTTATTTCCTATCTTAAGGCAAGGAAAATGATCTCAAAAGGTTACATTTATCATTTCGTTCGCGTTAGGGATGCGGAGGCGAAACCGCCTACTTTACAATCAATCCCTGTGGTCAACGAATTCCCAGATGTTTTCCCAGATGAACTCTCAGGCCTTCCTCCTGAAAGGGAGATTGAGTTTAGCATTGATGTGTTGCCTGACACTCAACCGATCTCTATTCCTCCATACAGAATAGCCCCGACAGAGTTGTGAGAGTTGAAGGTGCAGTTGAAGGACTTGCTGGATAAGGGCTTTATTAGGCCTAGCACTTCACCTTGGGGTGCACCAGTCCTATTCGTGCGGAAGAAAGACGGGTCGTTACGGATGTGTATCGACTATCGACAGTTGAATAAGTCTACTATAAAGAACAAGTATCCACTTCCAAGAATTGATGACCTGTTTGACCAACTCCAGGGTGCCAAGTATTTCTCCAAGATTGATTTACGTTCAGGGTATCATCAGGTGAGGGTTAGGGAGAAGGATATTCCAAAGACGGCCTTCCGGACAAGATATGGGCACTTTGAGTTCTTGGTGATGTCGTTCGGGCTAACAAATGCCCCAGCAGCTTTTATGGATCTCATGAATACTATATTCAGGCCCTATCTTGATGTGTTCGTGATTGTATTCATTGATGACATTCTAGTATATTCTCGTTCGGAGGCGGAACATGCGGGCCAATTGCGGATAGTATTACAGACGCTTCAGGATCGTAAGTTATATGCTAAGCTCTCCAAATGTGAATTTTGGCTGAACTCAGTAGCGTTCCTTGTCCATGTGATATCTGACGAGGGTATTAGTGTCGACACTCAGAAGATCGATGCAGTAAAGAATTGGCCGAGACCTATAACACCATCAGAAGTCCGCAGCTTCCTAGGGCTAGCAGGATATTATAGGCGGTTTGTGGAAGGGTTTTCCTCTATATCATCACCATTGACTAAGTTAACACAGAAAGCTACCAAGTTCCAGTGGTCTGACACTTGTGAACGTAGTTTTCAGGAGCTGAAGAATCGATTGACATCCGCACCAGTGCTCACTCTTCCTGAAGGAACAGAAGGTTATGTGGTATATTGTGATGCCTCAGGTATAGGTTTGGGGTGCGTATTGATGCAGCGTGGGAATGTGATTGCTTATGCATCAAGACAATTGAAGAAGCATGAAAAGAATTATCCAACCCATGATTTGGAATTGGCTGCAGTAATATATGCTTTGAAGATATGGCGGCACTACTTATACGGCATCCATGTTGACATCTACACAGATCACAAGAGTTTACAATACATCTTCAAGCAGAAAGAGTTGAATTTGAGGCAGCGTAGGTGGCTTGAATTATTGAAAGACTACGACGTCGAGATATTGTATCATCCCGGTAAAGCCAATGTTGTGGCAGACGCTCTCAGCCGTAAATCAATGGGAAGCTTAGTACATATTGAGGCAGGTAGATGGGGGTTGACTAAAGAGCTTCATCAGCTAGCCAATATGAGAATCAGATTGTTAGACTCTGATGATGGAGGTGTTACTGTATAGAATACATCAGAATCATCTTTGGTAGCCGAGGTAAAAGCACGGAAATATGAAGATCTTATCTTAGTACGATTAAGAGAGAGCATTCAACAGTGTAAAAGTATGGCTTTTGAGATCGGAAGAGATGGGACACTGAGATACCAGGGCCGATTATGTGTGCTTAATGTGCCAAGGTTGCGAGAGAAGATTATAAATGAGATTCATCAATCCCGATATTCCATCCATCCCGGCTCGACAAAGATGTATCATGATGTCAAGGAGCAGTATTGGTGGGATAACATGAAGAAGTCTATTGCAGAATTTGTAGCCCAGTGTCCCAATTGTCAACAAGTAAAGATAGAACATCAGAAACCCGGTGGATTGCTTCAGAATATAGAGATTCCGACCTGGAAATGGGAGGTGATTAATATGGACTTCATTATTGGATTACCTCGCTCTTATCATAAGTTTGACTCCATCTGGGTGATAATTGATCGACTTACAAAATGTGCCCATTTTCTGCCAGTTAAGACAACTTACACGGCTGAAGATTATGCGAAGTTGTATATCAAGGAGATTGTTAGGCTTCATGGTGTGCCGGTATCTATTATATCAGACCGAGGAGCTCAATTTACAGCTAACTTTTGGAGGTCTTTTCAGAAGGGTTTAGGCACACAAGTGAATCTCAGCACTGCATTTCATCCGCAGACTGACGGACAGGCTGAACGTACCATTCAGACACTGGAAGATATGCTACGAGCATGTGTTCTAGATTTTAAGGGAAATTGGGATGACCATCTTCCACTCATAGAATTCGCCTACAATAATAGCTACCATTCCAGTATTAAAATGGCCCCATACGAAGCACTATACGGGAGAAGATGTAGATCACTAGTTAGATGGTTCGAAGTCGGTGAAACAGAATTATATGGGCTAGATTTGATTCACCAAGCTATTGAGAAGGTGAAAGTGATACAGGAGCGATTGAGGACGGCACAAAGCAGGCAAAAATCTTATTCCGATGTCCGACGTCGTGATCTGGAGTTTGAGGTTGGTAATTGGGTTTTCTTGAGGATCTCACCAATGAAGGGTATTATGTGTTTTGGGAAGAAAGGTAAGCTGAGTCCAAGGTATATCGGGCCGTATAAAATTCTTCGATGGATTGGACAGGTTGCTTATGAGTTAGAATTGCCATCCGAATTGGAATTTGTCCACCCGGTATTCCATGTATCTATGTTAAGGAAATGTATTGGAGACCCTTCTCGAGTCATCCCTATCAAAAATGTACAGGTTATAGAGGACCTATCATATGAAGAAGTGCCAGTGGCTATATTGGATCGACAAGTCCGCAAGCTAAGAACAAAAGATGTAGCTTCCATTAAAGTATTGTGGAGGAACAAGAATATGGAAGAAATAACATGGGAAGCAGAAGAGGAGATGGAGTCTAAATACCCATACCTATTCCAGAATGAAGATAACAAGGATGCTGGTGGAACAAATGATAAATTGGAAGGTGAAATGGCTCTATGAGGTAAGCAATAACTTAAGAAAACTCTTCCTTAACACAAAATGGCGATATGCAGATAATGTACATGTCCATAATGCTTTGCATAATCTTGTAAGGCCATACGTTGAGTTAACCGCTTGCAAGTTTGTCCTCTATTTATGGGAGAAACTTGGCCGGAATCCACGATGATTTAAACTCCCCATGAACCCTTACATTCGAGGACGAATGTTCCTAAGGGGGAAGGGTGTTACAACCCATATCCACACGCGTTAGTTCATGCCATATATTAGTTAACATAAATTCAAGAAGGAATTACCTTTGAGATGATAAGAAGTTAATCCTATTGGTCTTAAGTGATACAAGGGTGTATAAGGGTGATTAACAAGTATTAGAAGTTAAACGAATCAAGGATGTTGTAACTCGTATTTTCAGGTAAACCTAGAGGTTCTTAATACACTCAAGGTCATGTATTAAAGTGTTTGAATCATATAATATCCATATCATAAGTCTTGAAGTCAAACGAGTTATGAAACAAAAGTCGACAAACGTTGTCGCAACTTAGGTTCATAATTTTACTTAAACATTAGGTTAAATGTTTCTAAGCTTTTCTCCTAATTTACAAGGAACTACGGGGTGATCTACCCACCAAATTAAATATATATGAGTCTCGTTTCCAACGCAATAAACCGTTTGTCAATACGATCTCGGAGTATAGATATATTCATATTTTTGCAATCCTGCGCAGATTGGTAGATGACAAGTAGGTGCATTACCTACTTGCCAAAATGATAGGACAAAATTAAAAGCCCTAAGTCGTCCAAGAGAGGACTTTTAAGGGGTTATGAACTCCATTATTTCATCCATTTTTCAGACCCTCAAAACCAAAGTTAACCCCTGCAACTCCTCCCCAAAAATCCCACACAAACCCTAATCGATTTTCCCTCTCTTTCAAGTTCTATTTGAAGGTAAAACCTAGAGTTTGAAGAACCAAGGGAAGGGCTGAGTTATCCAACAAGTAAGGTAAGTTACTGCCATCTTTCATACATTTTTCTCTGCTGTGAATTCATGGTAATTCGTTCTATACATGTAAGAACTCACGGGACGGTGATCGGAAGCCGTGAGTTCGAGTTATTCACTTGTAGCGGACTGTTTTGTGGACTGTTTTGTGTTGCTATTGGGCTCCGTGTTTTACTACTATTTTGTAGAGTTTTGGAGTAACACCATATATATGTAGGGTTGTGGTCTGATAGTGATTCGTAACATTTCCGGGTCATTTGACACGACTACGGTGGTCGTCGTATGTATGATGTAATTAGGTTGTGCGTGGACTATTTTGGGAGGCTCAATATATTTATTATTGATGTTGTTTGGGTTGTTTGGTGATTGTTTGGAATGGTGTGAAGTCATATATATAGGGGAGGTGTTGTCCGTTTCAACGTAAAATAGGTTGTGGTCGATACATAATAGTTATGACGCTTAAATGATAACGATAGTATCGTTTCTCTTATTGTAGACTAAGGAGTTGTGACAATTGCATAGCTTGTGATTGGGGAAGTATATACAAGGTATGTGAGGCTATCCCTTTTCTTCTTTTGCACGACTCCGATTGTACATAATGTAATGAACGAGCTTCCAAAGATACTCTACTCTTAGAAGCTAGCAGTACTTACATTGCTTTCCCTCTTATGGAACGATTGATGTTAATGTTGCTTCTCTTATTCTTATGTTATCAATGTTGCTGGTACTTCCTGATTCTTATAAAGTTCATAATGAAGAGTTGGTCCTAATAACGTGTACAGAGGATACCGACCTTATGTCACTCCGAAAGGTTTAGAATGTGATTCCATGAGTCGAGCATGCATTATATATATGTATCTATTTTACTCTACCAAGCCGCGCTATAGTCGGCCGGGTATGACACCTATTGTGCAACCACTGATCAGTTGGGTTTTACCGAGCTCCACGTGGCCGGGTACGATTCTACCGAGCCTTATGACGACCGGGTACGTTTTTACCAAGCCTATTATGGCTGGGTACGAGATGATGATGATGATGACCACAGAGGCGTATGTTTAAAACGTTTATGTATACATACATATGTATCATGCATTTCATGTCAGTAGCCCTCAGAGGTACTCAGATGTTCTAGGTTGTATATTCTCTATCCCTGCTTACATTACTATTCGTATTTATGGTTCCCTGCCTTACATACTCAGTACTTTATTCGTACTGACGTCCTTTTGTTTGTGGACACTGCATGTCGTGCTGCAGGCCCTAATAGACAGGCAGGTGCAGCTCCACCACCACAGTTGGTTGTCCAGTTCAGCAGTGATTGGCGAGATTCCTTCTCCGGACTTGCCGTGGTCTTGGTATGCATTTCTGTTATAGACATTATTGGTATGTCGGGGCCCTGTTCCGGCTATGTTGCAGAACCTATGTTCATTAGAGGCTCATAGACAAGTGTCGACTCATGTATAGTTTGGTATGCCTTGTCGGCTGGTTTTTGTTGTATAGTCTTTCATGGTAGCGTGGTAGCTCATACCTTATATGTAGTTTCTTGATTGTCTGGTCATCCCCTGCTATGTATGTTAATGCCGTCATATTTTATTGCTGGTTGTCCGTGATCCAGGTCTACCATTTATATTGATCTCGTCAACCCTAAAAGATAATAAAAAAAAGTTAGATAAAATGTACGTTGGTGCTCGGCAAGTATGGTCAGGTGCTAGTCATGGCCCTCCAGTTTGGGTCGTGACACCTCAAACCTTCGAATACCAAGTGTTTAAGAGCAGAGGTAGATGAGTTTAAGCCCTCCATCGCCTGAGAGACCATGGATTCCGGTGAGATTGAGGTTGAAGATGGTGAGAGAGGCTAGGGTCTCGAGAGAGTTTGAGAGGAGAAGGATTCCAGAGGCAGCTGTTTGAGTGGAATGATCTAGGGTTAGGGGGTGTGGGTGAATTAAAAAGGAAAGAAATGATCGTGGCCGTTGATCAAAATGATCAACGGCCTTAATTAAAATAGAAGGCCGGGCGGGTTAAATTGTTTAGGTCGGGGCGGGTTGGATTAAAATTGGGTTAGCCCGTTAGGGGTTTGAAATTGGGTCAATTAGGGGGATCAATTTGGGCTATCATAGAAATAAAATGGGCCCAGATTTTAAATAGCCAGTTTTTCCCTTTTTATTTTATGAAAATAGTAAAACAACTTCTGAAAATAAATTAAAGGTACTGAGTCAATTAATAATATATAAATATTAATTTAAAATATTGGAACCAATTTCATAATTATAAAATGCTATTAATCTTAAAATAGGCTAAATTTGCAATTATATGCAATTTAGCTTTTAAAATACCAAATAAATTTGTAAAAAATGAATAAAAATCACACTAGCTATATTTTGGTATAAATATGAGAATAAAGTAAGTTATTCACCAAAATAATAATTTTGAGAATAATTAATGGTTTTTGTACTGCTAAAATGGGCAATAAATCAGTTTAAAAATCTTTTAGAAAATAGGAAAATTATTGAAACACTTGGACATACTTATATATGCATATATATGCTATTTTGAAAGTATTTTGATGTAAAAATACATAGGAAAAAATTGGGTATCAACAGTTGCCCCTCTTTACCCAGGAAGGATGAAAGAGTTGTCGGGTAAAGATATGATGGCCAATTTGACCGAACGAAATGGTTTGAAGAACTTGACCGTGCCCTGGTTCTTGAATTGCCTACATATCCCTGGTTTTATAGGAATCAAGCCATATGTAATTCAGGATCCATCGGCGGAATATGCCGATGGAGATTTCTTCAAGGAAAGACACAATATTTAGGTTGGGATGGATGGTTATAGTCTAACAGGGCTGCGAGAACTAGAGCGAGACCGCTCCTACTGAGACGGCTATTGCTAGCCGGTTTACCTGCAAATAAGCAACACAAAAAATTAAACATGATGCAAGTTCTCGCTGGACCATGAATGTTGTCTTTGGACGGTTAGGATGACGTCCTCAGACCATGACGTCCTGGGCCATGAAGCGTATGATAAGGATTCGCATGCCATGAAATGATGTTCTTGGGCTATGATAATGATGCCTCCGAACCATGATGCCTTTGAATAATGATATGCAAAAGATAAATAGTGCCTCTGAACAATGACACCTTTGGACAATTTGGCGATCTTTTAGCCTATGAGATGCAATAAGTGGCGATCTCTCAGCCAATGAAATGCAATAAGTGGCGATCTTTCAGCCGATCCAAGGTATGAAGCGTCAATCTTTCAGCCGATGAAATGCAATAAGTGGCGATCTTTCAGGCGATGCAAGGTATAAATGAAGCGGTGATATTTCAGCCATGCAGATGTGAATAAAGTGGCGATCTTTCAGCCGATGCAAGGTATAATTGAAGCAGGTATCTTTCAGCCGATGAAATGCAATAAGTGGCGATCTTTTAGCCGACACAAGGTATAAATGAAGCGACGATATTTTAGTCATGCAGATGGAGGTAGAGCTTAACCTCGGAAGGCAAAATGGTAGCCTTATGCGATGCAGAGAATGCAGATGGAGGTAGAGCTTGACCTCGGAAGGCAGAAGGGTAGCCTTATGTAATGCAGAGAATGCAGATGGAGACAGAGCTTAGTCTCCCTTATGTAATGCAGAGAATGCAGATGGAGACAGAGCTTAGTCTCGGAAGGTAGAATGGTAGCCTTATGCAATACATAGAATACAGATGGAGACAGAGCTTAGTCTCGCAAGGCAGAATGGTAGCCTTATGCAATGCAGAGAATGCAGATGGAGACAGAGCTTAGTCTCAGAAGGCAGAATGGTAGCCTTATTAAATGTAGAGAATGTAGATGGAGACAGAGCTTAGTCTCGGAAGGCAGAATGGTAGCCTTATGCAATGCAGAGAATGCAGATGGAGATAGAGATTAGTCTCGGAAGGCAGAATGGCAGCCTTATACAATGCAGAGAATGCATATAGAGACAGAGCTTAGTCTCGGAAGGCATAATGGTAGCCTTATGCAATGCAAGATAAAAAGTGAATAGTAGTAAAATTTCTTAGCTGATAGCTGATTGCGATATTGTGGCTGCTGGGGATGTTGTGCGTGGATAGCAAACTATGAATAGGTGTGATGGTTCTGAGGGTCGTATTCTTGAAAAGTATGAGTGTATAAATGTGTTCGATGATTTCACGACTTGGGTGCCTATATCCAAAGAAAAATCATGAGTTTTGTAAAGGGGGAAGGTTAGTTCGTATTCCCGTTGACTTCGCTTGTCCTGCTTGGCTCTGTTTCAGTGATACTGTATGCATCATTGGGCCAGCGTTTCTAAACAAAGCAATTTTGATAATAGACATACATGATTTAGTAAAAATATAACATAAATAGTTTTCTTTTGATGAACCGACGATTGCGACGTGGTTCAAGACATTGCAACCTCTCTTGCTCCGGAATTTTAAGGATATGCCGCAGTTTACTGGGCTGGTACTTCTGAAGGCTGCTTGCGGTAAATGGCTAAATCGGCTTCGGAATTTTGAGGGTCCTCCTAAAAATTCTGCCCCAATTTCCAATTGTAGGGGGAAATGAAAATTTTATTGCATTGTGACCGAACCCATAGGGTTGCCTATGTATCCCCTCTTAAATGGGAATCAGGTCAGGCATAGTTCAAATTACATCATAAAGGAAAGCATAAAGGTTACACATAATATCACTTGACTGAGTCTGAATTGATCGGCTTTGGCCAAACTTCTCCGTTTATTTCTGCAAGTATGAGGGCTCCTCTTGTTAGAACCCGGTGGATCATGTACGGACCCTGCCAATTAGGAGAGAACTTCCCTTTAGCCTCATCCTGATGCGGGAATATTTTTTAACACCAGCTGCCTCGGTGTGAATTGTCTCGGCTTGACTCTTTTGTTTGAAGCTCTGGACATTCTGCTCTAATAAAGATGACCGTGGCAAACTGCTTTCATTCTTTTTCCATCTATAAGAGTCAGCTGCTCGTAATGACTCTTCACCCATTCTGCATCGTCAAGTTCTGCTTCCTGTATGATTCTCAAGGAAGGAATCTCTACCTCGGCGGGAATGACCGCCTCTGTATTATAAACCAGCATATAGGGAGTTGCCCCGGTTGATGTGCGAACTATGGTGCGGTACCCCAATAAAGCAAATGACAACTTTTCATGCTACTGCTTATGCTTCTCTATCATTTTCCTTAGTATCTTTTTGATATTCTTATTGGCGGCTTCTACGGCTCCATTCATCTGAGGTCTGTAGGCTCTAGAATTCTTGTGTTTGATCCTGAAGATTTCACACATGGCTTTCATCAAATCAATATTGAGATTGGAACCATTATCGATAATGATTGATTCTTGAATTCCGAACCGACAAACGATACGGTCGCGGACAAAGTCTGCCACGACTTTCTTAGTCACTGCCTTGTACGATGTTGCTTCAACCCATTTGGTGAAATAATCAATTGCCACTAGGATGAACCTGTGCCCGTTTGATGCAGCAGGTTCGATTGGTCCAATAACATCCATTCCCCAAGCGGCGAACGGCCACGGTGAGCTTGTTGTATTAAGATCGTTCGGAGGCACCTTTATCATATTTGCATGTATCTGACATCGGTGGCACTTTTGGACATACTGGATGCAGTCTGTTTCCATAGTCATCCAAAAATAACCATCTAGAAGTATCTTCTTGGCTAAGACAAAGCCGTTCATATGTGGACCGCAGGTTCTGGCATGGATCCCTTCTAGAAATTTAGATGCTTCACTTGCGTCGACACACCTTGGTAATCCCAGATCCGGAGTCCTCCTATATAGGATTCCTCCACTGTGAAAGAAATTGTTAGACAACCTTCGAAGTGTGCGCTTCTGAGTAGTGTTTGCAAGTTCTGGGTACTCTCTTTTTGCCAAGTATT
Organism: Nicotiana sylvestris; assembly: GCF_000393655.2. NCBI lineage: Eukaryota > Viridiplantae > Streptophyta > Magnoliopsida > Solanales > Solanaceae > Nicotiana > Nicotiana sylvestris. The sequence goes on from NC_091058.1 coordinate 138,077,518, forward strand.
CCTTGATATCATGAAACCAAGGCTTTCTGTCTGCTTCTTCCTTGACATGAGCACAGTAAGCTGGCTGGTCATAGATCTTTATCGGAATAGGATCAATGAAGTTCTTGTCTGGATGTTGTATCATGGATGATAGGGTAGCCAATGCATCAGTAAACTCATTTTGGACTCTGGGAACATGCTGGAACTCTGTCTTTATGAACCTCTTTCTCAACTCATGTACGTGATACATATAAGGGAGTATCTTGGAGTTCTTGGTCGCCCATTCTTCTCGGTCTGATGCATAAGCAAGTCTGAATCCCCGATCACTAGCAACTCTTGAATGTTCATGTCAATGGCTATCTTGAGTCCCAAAATGCAGGCTTCATACTCGGCCATGTTGTTGGTGCAGGGGAACCTAAGTTTAGCAGACACCGGATAATGCTGGCCAATTTCTGATACTAAGATTGCTCCTATGTCAACTCCTTTGAAATTAGCTGATCCATCGAAAAACATTCTCCAATCGTCATAGGATTCTGCAATATCTTTTCCTATGAATGATACTTATTCGTCAGGAAAATACGTCTTTAGGGGTTCATATTCTCTGTCCTTTGATTGCTTTCTGAGTTACGTAGACAATGTCAAATTTGCTCAGCAAGATTTTCCACTTGGCCAGCTTGCCAGTGGGCATGGGCTTTTGAAAGATGTACTTTAACGGATCCATCCTTGATATGAGATACATAGTATAGGCACAAAAATAGTACCTCAACTTCTGAGCTACCCAAGTCAGAGCACAACAAGTGAGTTTTAACAGAGAATATCGGGCCTCGTACGGGGTGAACTTCTTGTTGAGATAATAGATGGCCTGCTCCTTCCTCCCTGTTTTATCATGTTTCCCCAGAACACAACCGAATGCTCCATCCAGCACTGCAAGGTAGAGTAATAGGGGTCTACCCGGCTCGGGCGGGACCAAAACTGGCGGTGTGGACATGTACTCCTTGATTCTGTCGTAGGCCCTCTGGCAGTCATCAGTCCATTTGGTAGCGGCGTCCTTCTTCAACATCTTAAATATTGGCTCATAGATGATAGTAGATTGGGCTATGAACCGGCTGATGTAGTTGAGTCTCCCCAAGAAACTCATTACTTCTTTTTTGTTCTTTGGCAGTGGCAGTTCTTGAATAGCTTTGACCTTTGATGGATCCAGTTCTATTCCTTTGTGACTAACAATGAACCCAAGTAGTTTTCCGGCAGGAACCCCAAATGCACATTTCGCGGGATTCAACTTCAAGTTGTACCTTCTCAATCTATTGAAGAACCTCCTCAAATCTTCCATGTGATCAGTGGCTTTCTTGGATTTGATGATGACATCATATACATACACCTCAATCTTTTTATGTATCATATCATGGAAAATGGTAGTCATGGCCCTCATGTAGGTGGCCCCAGCATTCTTTAACCCGAACGGCATCATCTTGTAACAGTACATTCCCCATGGTACAATGAAAGCCATTTTCTCAGCATATTCTTTATCCATCCAGATCTGATGATACCCAACAAAACAATCCATGAATGGCTGCAACTCGTTCTTGGCGCAATTATCAATCAGGATGTGTATGTTTGGCAAGGGGAAGTCATCTTTTGGACTGGCCCGGTTAAGATCCCATTAGTTGACATAGACTCTGACCTTCCCATCCTTCTTCGGCACTGGCACATTGTTGGCTAACCATGTCGGATATTCTACTACCCTGAGAACCTTAGCTTTGACTTGCTTAGTGACTTCTTCCTTAATTTTCAAACTCATGTCAGGCTTGAACTTTCTGAGCTTCTGCTTTACCGGTGGACATGTCGGATCAGTCTGCAGTTTGTGTGCCATAATAGATGTACTCAAACCAGTCATGTCGTCATATGACCAGGCGAATATGTCCTTATATTCCCTTAGAAATTCTGTGTACTCTTCCTTTTCTGATGGTGACAAATGAACACTGATGCGCGTTTTTTTGACATTTTCTGCATCTCCCAGGTTAACAATCTCAGTCTCGTCCAGATTGGACTTAGGTCTATTCTCAAAATTTTCAACCTCTTTAACAATTGCTTTTGATATATCATCTTCCTCTAAATCTATATCCATTTGTTGCGTTGTCTCGTTGCATGTCACAGTTATCGGTTCATCAAGATAAGTAATAGTAATGTTGTATAAATAAAGTAAATGAGAGAAAGTAATAAGAGTAAGATTTATAAGAAACAGAACTGTTTTGAACATTGGAGCTCTTATTTCTTAAAAAATGCGAAAAGAAAGTCAACTAGCGAAAATAAAAGATAATGCATGGTGCTTTGTTCAGTCTTGCTACCCCGAAGTTTTCCGGGCTCTGGTGGTTCTGACGGTCCAATTGTTAAGGCATGCTCCTCGGCCTACGGCTTGTATATAAGGGCCTTCCTCCCCTTCATCCTCGAAAATGACACAACAATCCATGTCATCATCTTCTAGGAACAAATTCCTCATCGCTGTCAGTGCTTCCTTTTCTTCCGACCCATATATGACATCGGTTGGCTGGAAAATCAGCTCCAAATGTGGTATTGGCTGCTCCAGTGGGTAGTAAGGACTGCGCCATGGTGGCGACCAGTTGTTGAGTTCTTCCCAAGTGTACTCATATCCCAGACCGAAAGTGGTGCCATGTTTCTTCAGCTTGATAGGTTTGGTGATTCCTTGGAGGTTCTTGCCAAACTCCTTGCCAGGTTTATATCTGCTCCAGTTCAATATGCTTTCAATTTTGTTGTCCCACCATTTGTCCTTATCAACATCGTTTACTCGCTCGATGTGGTGGTAGGTTTCCCCGCCTATCTTTCTTCTACCTCCGATCGCTAGGATGGTTTGGCGACTATATATGGGATTGCTACCGACGCCGTGAATGATCACCTCTTGGTGGTTCCACTCAAACTTCACTGCCTAATGTAGGGTCGATGCTAAAGACCCAACGGCATGAATCCAAGGCCGTCCCAAAAGCAAGTTGTAAGATGCTGGCACGTCTATTACTTGAAAATCAACATCAAACCAAGTAGGCCCCATTTGTAGATATAAGCTAATTTTCCCAATAGTGGACCTTGGGGAACCGTCGAAAGCTTTGACATTGATGGCCCCATCCTTGATCTCATGCAGGCTCTTTCCCAATGTTCTACACATTACCAATGGACAAATATTGAGGCTGGACCCTCCGTCAATTAGGATTCTGGTGATGAAATAATCCTCGTACTGCACAGTGATGTGCAATGCCTTGTTGTGATTCAACCCTTCTGGTGGCAACTCATCCTCATAAAAAGTGATCTTGTGACTCTCCAATACCTGCCCTACCATGTTTGCCATTTCTCCTCCAGTGATGTTTCTCGGTACATATGCCTCGCTCAGCACCTTTAACAGAGCATTCTTATGTGCATCGGAGCTTTGCAGCAAAGCTAGGATAGAGATCTGTTCTGGTGTTTTGTTCAAATGATCAATGACTGAGTACTCCTTTGCTTGTATCTTCCTCCAAAGATCATCAGGTCCAGTTTCAGTGATGGTTGGCCGACTAGAGGTCTGCTTGCTTGGCTCAGCCAAATGTTCCGGAGTATAGACCCTGCCGGTTCTTGTCATAACCTGTGCCGCAACTGCTTCTCCCGATTTGGTTTTCCCTTTCCTTCTTGCCTCGGCTGTGTAGTCCCAAAGGATGGCCTTTGTATGGAAGGGGGTTATAGCCGACATTGCTATCGGAATGGGCACTTTTACTCCAAATGGAGTAGGTGTTTTGGAAGGTAACACAACAACTTCAAATGGTGCAAGTGCATTTGCTGGGGACCCGAACTCGACCTCAATCGGTGCTGGCGTCTTTGCAGAAGAGGGCGCTTCGAACTCAAGTGGTATGGACATATTCACTTCGGTGTCCCCAGAAGGCTGAATCTGGACTACAATCGGATTAAGGGTGACTGTTGGTTTCTTTGGCTCGTTACCTTCTGCAATCAATCCGATCGATCCCTTGGGGTCCCAATCATCCTCTATCTCAATCATGTGAACGCCTCCACCCTTGTGGTCGGGAAGAGGGTTGTTGCGGACATTCGGAGTAGGCTCCTTTGCCACAATAATCTTGTTATCGATCAGTGCCTGGATCTTATCTTTCAGAGAACGGCATTCATCAATGGTATGCCCTTTCATGCTGGAATGGTATGCACAAGATTTATTAGGATTGACCCATTGAGAAGGGTTTTCAGGAGTTATAGCGGGGATGGGGGCAACATAACCAGCAGCTTTGAGCCTTTCATACAGCTGGTCAATTGGTTCGGCAATGGAGATATATTGTTTGGGAGGTCTGCGGTCGAAATTTGGTCGGGGTCTAGGAAAGTTTTGGCGAGTGGAAGGTGATTGATAGCGAGAAGGTTGAGTATTTAGGTTTGGTAGACATGTGCGGGTCGGGAATATCTGGGTGAAGTAGGCTGATATGTGGGTGGTGGAGGTGATAGGTAAGTAGGAGGTGGAGCTTAGTAAGGGGGCGATGGTGCTTGGTAATTTGGGTAGGTTGATATGTGAGTGGAGGCATCGGGTAGGTTTGGTATTTGATAGGGGACTTGGTTCTCTGTGTAGCCATCACAGCGCTTACGTCCCTTTTCTTGGTCGTGCCACCAGACTGTAGAGCTTTGTTGGTAGCCTGCAAAGCCTCAAAGTTTGTGACCATACAACTTTTGATGCCTTCCTTGATCCTCTCACCTGGCTTGATGATGTCGGAAAATTTCTGGCTTTCAATCAGCATCAACCTTGCATAGTATTGTGGGTCTTAAGCTCGGATTAAAAACCTATTCATTTGTTCTTATTCTAAAGCTGATCTGACCTTAGCAGCTTCTGATCTCCAGCGAGTAGCATACTCGCAAAATGTCTCCGCGGGTTTCTTCTTTAGGTTCTGGATGTAGAACACATCTGGAGCATTTTCTGTGTTGAACCTGAACCTGACCATGAAATGGGACGCCATACTTACCCAGTTCGACAACTTCTTCAGGTCTTGGTTAATGTACCAAGACAGAGTATCTTCCTTCAGACTCCTTATGAAAAGTTTCATGCGAATCCTTTCATCCTTCCATACTCCGACCAACTTGTCACAGTATGTTCTCAAATGAACTCTGGGATCCCCTGTGCCATCAAACATCTCGAACTTAGGAGGTTTGTACCCCTCAGGCAGTTCGACATCTAGTTGTATGTAAGGGTCTTCATAGTTCAACCCTTCAATCCCCATGCTTCCTTTGACGCCCTGAATTCGGCTAGTCAGTTTCTTGAGTTCCTCTGCTAGGTTCCTGATAAGTGAGTCTTTATCATCAGACTCGGGTGTGCTTGAGATGGGTTTAATGGAGTGTGGTATGGTTTCCACATAAAGGGGGGTGTTATGGTGAGTGTGGAGATGGTCGTTTGTGGGGTTCAGTGGTTCAGGGATGAGCAGTAGAGTGTTGTTGGAAGTGTGGCAAGTATTGCAGTGATGATGGGGAGTGGGATGGTTTTGTGGTTTCGGAATGTTTTGTGGAGGTGTGGGGTTCTGAGCGTTAGGAAAATTGACGTCTGGGTGGTGAGGAAAAATGACAAGCTTTCCAAATTCCGGACCTAATCAAGTTCCTCTTGAAATTTCAACAGTTTCTCCTCGAGTTGGGATGCACTTTCTTTAGAGGCCTGAGTACCCTGAGTGATTTCTACTCGTTCAACCGAGTTTTCCTTTCTGACGCTGCTCAAATCTTCCATCTTTCCCTTGTTCCTGTTTCTAACGGGACTAGGAGGAGGAGTGGGTGGAGGGCCCTTGGATCTTGTGGAGTATGATGACGATGCCAGAGTGCACGAACTAACCTTTGGGGAGGAGAATAAAACAAAAGTAAAACAAAAAGGTAACAAGTTAGTGAGGATTATGAAAATAAACGTTGCGATATTTAAATGCGTAGTGTAAGAATGTAAGTCGTGTCCTAAATTGGGAGCCTCATTGTGCCCGAGGTAGGCCTAGCGACAGGTTGATTTGGAGAACTTATAATGCTAAATGCCTCATTTTATTGATAAAAATAAGATGAATCCCAAAACGACACTAAATAACAGAAGATAAAAATGTCACTAATAGCCATTGGCCTTATTACATTCATAAAACGAAAAGGTAAATTCCTATCTATTTGGTCCCAGAAGGACCTTCCCCAGACTCGGCATCTTTGGCTCCATCGAACAGCTTCACCAGCTCGTGAAGTCCAGCAGCAAGTAGGCTCTAGCCAGGTGTTCACCTTCGTTTCCCTCAGCATTTTGGCAGTCCTCGATCCTCTTGATGAATTTCCTTTCCAACTCCACTAGACCCCGTTCCAAGTATCCTAGTCGCTTGTTGGTGCTGACATCCATGTCTTTCCATTCTTCAATCAGCTTTTGGTGGGCTTCTTGAATCTTGCGGTGTTCGCTTTCACATTCCCGAATCCTCTTGCGCAGTTGGTTGTATTTGACCTGTGCTTCAGCCCTTTCATCGATGATTCTATGACCTCGAACAAACCCAGGTTGGCCCAAACCATTGTGATTGTCCTCCAGCCATCCTGAATAGTATGGGGTGCATCTAGCATAGTATCTATCTGGCTTGATAGTATCTCTCGCCATGATGATCTTGCAATGCCACATATGCTGAGCTTGGCACTTATAAGGACTGTCATCTGCTTGGAAGTCGGCCCGGAAGTGACTCATCTTGTCGGCCCTTCGTATAACCTGTTTCCTACCAGCCTGTCTCATAACCCGGAGAGGGACATAAGGGTAGGTTCCTCTTAAACCGATCAGTATCAGAAATGGTGCGTCCCTGGATCGGGCGATGAACTTTTCAGTAGGGAACCACTCGAACATCCATTGTATTTGATCCTTAGTCAGATTTTCAAACAGCTTCACCTAGCCCTTGGCATCTTCTGGCTGAGCAAATATGTTGGGTATGTAGTTCATTCGTTGGTTGATCGAAGGCTATATGATCGTCCCAGTCCCTACGCTGAATCTTTTGTCGATACTCGCCTTTTTGGAGGTGCTCCATGAGCCAGAGTTGGAGTAGTAAGTTGCAACCCTCGAAGTATTTGGCTCCTTGTTGACATTTTTCTAGGGCTCGGCACATTTCAGCAACGATCATGGGCACTATGCTAAATGGTTGCCCACCAATTCCCTCCATTATGGTTTTGGTGACCATGGCTAGCCTGGTATGGATCCTAGCCTTCTTCATTGGAAACACTATCATCCCCAAGAAGCAGAACATGAAGACAAAGACTCTTCGGTGAATATGCCCCAACGACGTAAGGGCGAACTCATCAGGATAAGTACGGTAAGATTTGTTGTGACCTTACCTCTCGTACAAATAATCAAAGGGAATATAGGACTCCTTCAAATAGGTTAAGTATGGATTCTTCTTTAGACCCATCATCTTGAGAAAACCTCTACCTTTGCGATTTTCTGGCATTAATAGACCCGGAGTTTCCCATGGTATACCCACCAGTCCTCCTATTTCCTCTAGCAGGGGTGTCATCTCAATCTCCCTTAAGCGAAACACAGACCTATCGCAATCCCAGAACAGGGTAGCAACTTCAATAATCTTGTTGTTAGGTTGGATTTCCATGAGGGAAGGTAGATTTCCTAGGTATTTCCGGACAAGCGTCTGATCACTGGAATGAAGATCTCTCCACCAGCTTAGCAATCTTGGGTGGATGTTGGTTACCATGCCGAATCTGGGGACTTCGTGCCTTATTTTCTGCAAGACAAAAGTGTTAGGCCCTTACCCCCACCATACTCGACTATTAAATATCAATAATCGGCATAAGAAGCATTTAGTTCTCCAAATAAATGCACAGAACGTGGTAGTGTCCGTTTGAGTTTCAAGGAAACCCAGTGGACTTTGGACAAGGCTATCTTAAAGAGTCATAATGCGAACAACATAACTGACTTGGCTAGGTTTGACAATGATGCATGCACAATTAAACAGAGTAGAGTTTGTCGACGCCCCCTTTTTCTCTAATCGTGGGGTCAGAAATCGGGTATACGACATTGGGAGGACAACTCTATTCCCTTTCGAGAATTGGGTTTAGAAGTTAAAGAGTCGCCACCTAATGATTATAATGCATTAGGACACTTTAAGAAGGGTTTGAGATGAAGAGACCAGAGATTAGGGTAAAGGCTTCAGCTTTCTCGTCGATGATTTTGTGTCCGTGAATGAACCCGGGTTGACCCATACCATTGTGATTATCTTCCTAACCCGAATAGTGCGGCACGCAACCAGCGTGATACCTGTCTGGCTCAATAGATTCTTTCCCCAAAACGAGCATGCAATGCCACATATGTTGAGCTTGGCATTTGTGAGGGTTATCATCGTCCTGGAAATCGGCCCTAAAGTGACTCATTTTGTCGACTGTTGGTATGATTTGCTTTCTTCCAGCCTGCCTCAAGGCTCGGAGGGGAACATAGGGATAAGTTCCTCTTAGACCAATGAGTATAAGAAATGGTGTATCTCGGGATCGAACAATGAATTCTTCCGTAAGGAACCATTCGACCATCCACTGTACCTGGTCTTCTTTTAGATTCTCAAATAGCTCCACCCATCTTCCAGCGTCCTGTGGCTGAGCGAACATGTTAGGCATATAATTCATATGCCTTGGCTGGTGGAAGGCAATGTGATCATCCCAGTCTCTGCATAAGATCTCTTGTCGGTATTCTCCTTTTTAAAGCTGCTCCATGAGCCATAGCTGAAGTAATAAATTGCATCCCTCAAAATGACTGGCCTTCTGCTGACAGTTGTCCATAGCCCAGTATATCTCAGCAACAATCATGGGCACTATGCTGAAAGGCTGTCCGCCGATTCCTTCCATCAGAGTCTTGGTTACCATGGCGAATCTGGTGTGGATCCTAGCCTTCTTCATAGGGAACACTATCATCCCCAGGAAACAAAACATGAATACGAAGACCCTTCTATGAATATGCCCCATTGAGGTGAGGGAAAATTCATCTGAGTAGGTGCGGTATGACTTGCTATGGTCGTACCTCTCGTACAGATAGTCGAATTGGATGTAGGAGTCTTTCAAACAGGTCAAGTCTGGGTTCTTCTTTAGTCCCATCATCTTAAGGAAACCCCTACCCTTACGATTCTCTGGCATAAGCAAACTCGGAGTCTCCCAAGGAATACCAGCTAAGCCTCCTATTTCTTCGAGCAAAGGAGTCATTTCAAGGTTCCCGAAGCGGAATACGGACCTGTCACTATCCCAGAACAGAGTTGCAGCCTCTATGATTTTGTTGTCAGGCTGGAATTCTAGAAGAGAAGGCAAATTTCCTAAGTATTTGCGGACGAGTGTCTGGTCACTGGAGTGAAGATCTTCCCACCAATTCAGCAGCCTTGGATGAATGTTGGTTACCATGCCAAATCTGGGGACTTCGTGCCTGATTTTCTGCAAAACAGAGTGTTAGACCCTTACCCCACCAGACTCGACTATTTAAACAAATAATTAGCATAAAAAACATTTAGTTCTCCGAATAAATACACAGAATATGTAGGTGTCCCTTTGGGTTTAAGGTAAACCCGATGGACTTTGGACAAGGCTATCTTAATGAGTCATTATGTGGCCAACATAACTTACTCGGCTAGGTTTAACCATGATGCATGCATAGTTAGACAGAGTAAGGTTTCTATTGGGGTATTAGACAGGTACCCTTGAGCAGACAACTCAAGAGGGAAAGGCACGGAACCGTCGACTCCACCGCTGATCGACTGATTTTATCATAAATACGCCTTTGCCGAATTTAAAGGGTGATAATGTTGGAAGAGCGCAACCACTCATTATAAGCGTTGCTATGGTGTTTGTTTGGCACGAGTGGAATATGATGTTGAAGATGCAATTTACAAGAATGAAACAAATTGACATGTATTTTCACGTTCATAAGATAAATGATTATAATAATTGCAGTAATTACAACAACACTGAAATAAAGTAGTAAAGGAAAGCAGCTAAAGGAAAGAAAAGACATGAAGAGCCAAGTCAGTTTCGTAGTGAAAGAATAAAGGACAGCAAATAAAGCAATTAATGAGATAATAAAGTCACAAACAACATGCAATGGTAAAAGCCTAAAGAAATCTCCCCATCAGAGTCGCCATGCTGTCGACGCCCCCTTTTTCTCTAACCGTGGGATCAGAAATCGGGTATACGACATTGGGAGGACAACTCTATTCCCTTTCGAGAATTGGGTTTAGAAGTTTAAGAGTCGCCACCTAATGATTATAGTGCATTAGGACACTTTAAGAAGGGTTTGAGATGAAGAGACCAAAGATTAGGGTAAGGGCTAAAAATTATCCCGAGGGGAAGGTGTTAGGCACCCCTCAATATCCACTAGTGTGGTTCCCGGCCATGTTGCAATTGTGACTTTACAAGTAAACAATCAAAACTCAAATAAGGATTCGCACATAACATTGCGACTAAGTTGAAAATTTCAAAAGGTAAGTAGAGAGGGCAGAAATTCATGAAAAAGAGGTTTGAACAGTTTTACAAGAAGAGATGAAAGCAAATAAAGGAAGGGGAGTCCTAAGTTTATAATTAATATGGATCACTTCAATACAATACCCAGCGATCACTCCTCAGAAGAGGGGTCGAACGTGATATTAGCGCATCGGTCATCATATCCATATTCTACCCTTCCCACCCCGTTAAGGTATTTAAACGCGATCAGTCTCGTTTACTTATTGCATGCTAATACCCGTCCCAACCTATCAGTCCCGGGGTATCAAAACTTCTAATCCTAAAGGGGAAGGAAAGGGATATAGGCATATATAGAGTTCAAAGGTTAAAATTCTAATTGCGACGTACAAAACAAGTAACAAATATAAGGATGAAAAAAACAACCAGGTAAGGCTCAAGTAAACCTCTTAATCAAACAAACACTTAGTTTAGCATGTCTTGGCACATACTGATTTCGTCTTTAAATTAAACTTAAACAGTGAACGGACTGGTTCAACCCATATGTTTAGATAGAAAGTCTGCATTAGGAAACTTGGATCCAATTGTCAGAAATTAAGGTATTTCAAGCGAGTGATTTAAAAGGTACTGGTTTCAGGAAAAAGTAGTCTAATGAAGAGGAGTTTTGAAAAAGAAAGTATAGACTGCAGTAAAAATAAAACACAGAAATGGTTGTGAAGGAATTTCAGAGACAAAAATATCTAAGGAAAGGGCAAGTTGCAATTGTTTTGAAAGAGAATTTCAGGGTCTGAGTAAAACGTTTAGGCAGAATGTCTAGAAAGAAACTATTTCACAAAAGAAGCCGATTTGAGGGATTCAAAAGCATACTGAGTCAAGAGAGTTTTTGTTAAAGAATTAAGACTTCTGAAAACGTTGTTGTATTAAGACGTTAAGGACCAGTTAATAGATAAGCGAATCAGAAGAGTTTGATGCAAATCCTATAGGCATGATATCTATTTTGATTTTTTAAATCTGTTATTGAACTTGTAAAAGATGATTGTGTTAATTAACTCTACAGTTTGCCTAATGCATATGCATTCCTTATAGGCATGATCTCTATATGCATTGATTATATGAACGTTAAGTCCTATAGGCATGATTTCTATGTGATTTGTAACACAATGAGGCGTTGTCCCTATAGGCATGGTCTCTAGGTGATGTGGAATCAGAAACATTGAACAACCCTATAGGCAGGATTTCTAAAGAAATTTAAAATCCTAAAGCATGGTTTCTACCCTTACTGATGCAAGAATGTAAAACCCCTCCCACACCCTTTTACTATATTCCCCAAATCCTTTATACAAATTATTATAGACCAAAAGAAAGAAAATAAATACATTAAAAACTAACAGCTAGATCCGAGCAGCCTAATTCAATCTTAATGTCCAATAACATGTAATTAACCAATTCCGGATTTCCAAAGCCTTCTCTTTATCCAAAGTGTTTCAAAGTTCCAAGGAATCTTAAGGATTCCCGGCATTGCTTACACTCAGGATACCATTTAGAATTAGAATAGTGCAGTGCGGAATAGCCAGCCCTCAGCCATCCAAGTTCAGTGGGAGCTCAAGGGTCCCAAAGCATGGCTTGCAAGAGAGGGGCAAAACTTAGAGCTAGGAGTAAGTGCAAAGTGAAAAGGAATTGGGGAGCCATAACAAATGGTGGTCATACCCAGCCACAGGTGCAGGCTGGCACACCCCTGACCATTTGTTTGGTCAAACAAGTTAGGAGCAAACCCTTGAGGGTCAAACCTAGGTCTGAATGGTGATTAGGACACCACCAGACTCAGGTCCAAGCTCAAGCAAATAAAGGGGAAAAGGGAAGTGGGAATTGATTCGAGTAAAGGGTTCAAAAGAACCTAGTTCAAAGTCATGGGCAGTAATAATAGAGTGTTATCATGGCTAGAACTGTACTCTCATACAAAAGGGGTAAAGGGAAGGGATTCATATGAGAAGAGCACGTACAGAGTTGCAGAAACATAAGGAAAGAAAGCATAACAGACTAAAATGTAAACACATGGTGAAAGAGAGAGCATGACAGGCTAGGAAATAAACACATAGTTAAGGGGCATTATTTAACTAAGAATGACATACGAGTTGCAAGTACTAGAATAGCAGAACAACAAAAGCAAGTAAACAGCCAGAAGTCAGCAGGAGCAAAATCGAGTCTTCAGCAAATACTTGAGAGCTCAAGAATGTTTCAGAAAGTAGAAAGAGAAGAGGAGCAGAGTGCTCAATGCTAGAAGTCAAGAAAGTAGTAGTAGAGAAAGTATTGAAAAGTTCGAAGTCTTTTCTGTGTATGTCTGTATTAAGTGTAAAAAGGGGTAGCCCCTTTTATAGTGCAGAAGACAAGTGAGAAGAAGGTAAGAAAATATTTGAAAGTCAATCTCAAAGATTTCCCTTTAGCCAAGGGATTGATTTCAAACGGGCATGACAAATAAGGAAAGGATTTTGATTTTAAATATTTTCTAAGGCAGTATAACAGGGGTAAATACATGGAAATTCATTTAAGGAAATAGTTCAACATTACACGGTTGGGGCTAAATAAGGAAAGGCAATCAATCACAGCCAGTAAAAATCAAGGTTTGAGCCTTGGCATGAATGGATCCAACCAAGAAAAGGTGAAGAGAAACTTAATTTGAAGAAAATCATTAACAATCAATCAGACCCTTTTGAAAAGGGACTCGGGATCAATCACAGGCTGGCCAAAGGCCTTTTGAAAGAAGAGAAAGTCATATAAAACCCATACAGAGACAAGAGAGAGTTGTTGCAACACTAGCAAAGAAATCAGAGTAGCAAGGAAAGTTACGTTCATAGACTCAAATGAGTTTTTGAAAGAGGGTCAGGGTTCTGAATGGAACCCTAGCCCAAGCACACAGCCAAGCTTGTCAAAAACCTCCAACATTAGGGTTTTCTGACTCATATCAGATACATAGGCGAAGAACAACAAGTAGAATAGGCTCAATAGCCTCTTTCAGAAACTCATGAGAGAATAATCAAAGAGGAAAGCAAATTCGAAATACAGGGAATACATTTAGGCAAAGCTTTGTTGCTTAAACAAGTTCAGGAGAGACAAGCAATACAAGTTTAGGAAAACAGTAGAAGAATCATGCTTAAGGATTTAAATAAAAAATCCAGTGAAGGCAGGCAAGAAGCAAAAGCTCAGTAAAAAATACAGTAAAGGGATATGCGAGGGAGACACATAAAGCATGCTTATAGGACCTAGTAGGAGAAAGAACAAAACACAAAAACAGAAGAACATGCGTAATAACGGCAAAACACAAGAACATAGGAGAAGACATGCGAGGAAAGAACATAAGACATAAGCGAAAAACTCGTAAGAAACATGGCATATATAGATTCACACAAAGAAAATAAAAAGAAGATGAGACAGAAGTCGTTTTAAGATTTTTGAAAACCCTAAATCGAAACAGACTAGTTTTGAAAAAGAAAAATTGGGGAAAAGCTTTAAAACTTTGAATATAGCACGGATTCACCACAGATCTAAGAAAATAAAAGAAAAGGGAACCTCGAACAGCTTTAGGGTTTCTCAGAAACCCTAGAAACGAGAAGGCTTGGAAAGGGTCTGGTCTCGAACAGGTCTGAGCCATAGCTATGCTTTTTAAGGCTCGAACACGTCGGAATGGAGCCGGAGAGGCCATAGGACCTCAGATCTATGGAGGATCTGAACGGGCACCGTTGAGGTCGAATCTCGAAATCTCGAACAACAATGATTTGGGGGTGAAGGGAGGTGAGCATAGGCCGTCCATGGCCTGAGAAGCCATGGACTCCGGTAAGATTTGGTCGGAGAAGACGAGGAAGACGACTAGGGTCCTTGAGTGTTAGAGAGAGTTTGAGAGAAAAGAGGTTTCAGAGGCGGCTGTCTAAGAGAAATGAGGGTTAGGGTTGGAGGGTTGGTGGAATAAAAAAGGAAAGGGTCGTTTGTGGCCGTTGATCAAAATGATCAACGGCCTGGATTAAAAGGGTTTCCGGGCGGGTTGGATTAAACGGGTCAAGGGCTGGGTTAAATTTGAATTGGGCTGGTCCAATTTGGGCCTGAAATTGGCTGAGATTGAGATGGAATTGTGGTTAAAATTGAAACGAATTGAGGCTAAAATTGAAATAGCCAGTTTTTCCCCTATTATTTTATAAAAATAGTAAAAATGTTTTAAAAGCAAATTAAAGGTACTGAGTTAATAACTAATATATAAATATTAATTCAAAAATATTGGGATCAATTTTGTAATTATAAAATGCTATTAAATCTTAAAGAGGTCAGTATTGCAATTACATGCAATTTGTCTTAAAAAATATCAAACGAATTTGTAAAAATGTGCAAAAATCATGCTGAATATATTTTGGTGTAAATATGATAATAAAATAAATCATTCTCCAAAATGGCAAGCTTTGGGAATAATTATTGGATTTTATGGTGTAAAAATAGACCATAAATTGGTTTAAAATCATTAAAATGCCAAAACCTTTTGGTGTGCTTATATATGCACATATGTGATATTTTGGAAGTGTTTTGGGTATAAAAATACATAGGGAAAAATTGGATATCAACAGCTGCCCCTCTTTACCCGAGGAGGATGAAAGAGTTGTCGGGTAAGACAAGATGACCAATTTTGACCGGATCGGCGATTGAAAAGCGTTTTGACCAAGATCTGGATTCGGAGCCGCCTACATATCCCTGGTTTTATCGGAATCAGGCCATATGTAGTTCAGGAACCATTGACGGAGTGTGTCGAATGGGGATTCGAAAAGAACGGACGCGATGATTAGATTTGGAGTCGGACAGACTGTGGAGAACCGGAGTGGGATCGCTCCTGCTGAGATGGTCGTTTGCTAGCCGGTGTACCTGCAAGTGTATTTAAACATGATGCAAGTTCCCATTGGACCATGAATGTTGTCTTTGGACGGTTAGGATGACGTTCTCAGACTATGATGTCCTGGGCCTTAAAGACCGTAAAAATAAAAATTCGTAGGCCATGAAATGGTGTTCTCGAGATATGCTGATGGTGCCTCCGAACTATGACGCCTCTAAATAAGTTGGTGATCTTTCAGCCCATGAAAAGGTGGCAATCTTTCAGTCAAATGAATGCAAAGGGTGGCGATCTTTCAGCCAGAGCGAAAATTTAAATGCAGATGGTGATATTGCAGTCATTCAAAATAAAGTGGCGGTATTTCAGCCATGCAGGATGGAGACTGAGCTTAGTCTCGAAAGGCAGATAAGTAGCCTTATGCATGATGGAGGTAGAGCTTAACCTCGAAAGGCAGATAGGTAGCCTTATGCAAAATATAGATGGAGACAGTGCTTAGTCTCGGAAGGCAGATAAGTAGCCTTATGCAGGATGGAGGTAGAGCTTAACCTCGAAAGGCAGATAGGTAGCCTTATGCAAAAATGCAGATGGAGACAGTGCTTAGTCTCGGAAGGCAGAAAGGTAGCCTTATGCATGATGGAGGTAGAGCTTAACCTCGAAAGGCAGGTAGGTAGCCTTATGCAAAATGCAGATGGAGACAGTGCTTAGTCTCGAAAGGCAGAGAGGTAGCCTTATGCAATGCAAGAAATGCGGATAGAGATAGAGCTTAGTCTCGAAAGGCGGAAAAGTAGCCTTATGCATAATGGAGGTAGAGCTTAACCTCGAAATGCAGGTAGGTAGCCTTGTGCAAAATGCAGATGGAGGTAGAGCTTAACCTCGGAAGGCAGAAAAGTAGCCTTATGCAGTGCAAGAATGTAAAAATATGATCAGTAGTAAGATCTCTTAGCTGATAGCCGATTACGACAATATGACTGCTGGGGAGATTGGGTACGGATAACAATTGCGGGCAAGTGATGATTCTGAGAAGTTGCATTCTTGGGAAAGTATGCGTACATAAATATACCTGACGATATTGCAAGTCAAGTGCCTGCATCCAAAGAAAATCGTGAGTTCTGTGAGGGGAAAGGTTAGTTCGTCCTCCCGGGGATCTTGCCGTTGTGTATCGTTGGGGTAGCGTGGCTAAACAACAGCAATTCGGATAATAGTTATGCATGATTTAGTAAATATAACGTATATAATCGAAAATAGTTTTCTCTAGATGAACCAATGACTACGATGTGGTTCAGGACATTGCAACCTCTTTTCTCCGGAATTTTTAGGGTCCTCCTCAAAATTAGGCGTAGTTCAAATTACATCATTAAGGGAATCATAAGTGTTTACACATAATATCGTTTCACTGCATCTGAATTGATTGTATTCGGCCAGACTTCTCCATCCATCTCCGCAAGAATAAGGGCTTCTCCAGTTAGAACCCGGTGAACCATGCACGGACCCTACCAATTAGGAGAGAACTTCCCCTTGGCTTCATCTTGATGTGGGAAGATTTTCTTCAACACCAGTTGCCCCGGTGTAAACTTCCTTGACTTAACCCTTTTGTTGAAGGCTCTGGACATTCAGTTCTGATACAACTGACCATGGTAAACCGCATTCATCTTTTTCCCATCTATAAGGGCTAACTGCTCGTAGCGACCTTTTACCCATTCCGCATCATCCAATTCTACTTCTTGTATGATCCTTAAGGAGGGGATCTCTACCTCGGTGGGGATGACCGCCTCTGTACCATAAACCAGCATGTAGGGAGTTGCTCTGGTCGATGTGCGGACTGTACTGCGGTATCCCAATAAGGTGAATGCTAACTTCTCATGCCATTGTTTGTGCCTTTCGACCATCTTCCTTAGTATCTTCTTGATATTCTTGTTGGCTGCTTCCACAGCTCCATTCATCTGAGGCCTATAGGCTGTAGAGTTCCTGTATTTGATCTTGAAAGTTTCACACATTGCTTTTATCAAGTTACCGTTGAGATTGGAATCATTATCGGTGATGATTGATTCCGGAACCCCGAACTGACAAACAATGCGGTCGCAGACGAAACCCGCCACAACCTTTTGAGTGACCGCCTTGTATGATGTTGCTTCGACCCATTTGGTAAAATAATCGATTGCCACTAGGATGAACCTGTTCCCATTTGATGCGGCAGGCTCGATAGGTCCGATAACATCCATCCCCCAAGCGGCGAATGGCCATGGTGAGCTTGTCGCAGTAAGCTCGTTTGGAGGCGCCTTTATCATATCTGCATGTATCTAACAGCGATGACATTTGCGAACATACTGGATACAGTCTGTTTCCATAGTCATCCAAAAATACCCTGCTTGGAGTATTTCTTTGCTAAGACAAAACCATTCATGTGTGGCCCGCAGGTCCTTGCATGCACCTCGTCCAATAGCCTGGATGCCTCTTTTGCTTCGACACACCTTAGTATACCCAAATCGGGAGTCCTCCTATATAGGATTCCTCCACTATGAAAAAAGTTGTTGGATAGCCTACGAAGTGTACGCTTCTGAGTAGCGTTGGCAAGTCCTGGATATTCCCTTGTTGTCAAGTACTCCTTGATATCATAGAACCATGGTTTTCCATCCGCTTCTTCCACAACGTGGGCACAATAAGCCGGCTGATCATGAATCTTCACTGGGATGGGATCAATGAAATTTGTATCTAGATGCTAGATCATGGACGATAAAGTAGCCGATAAAGTAGCTAATGCATCAGCAAACTCGTTCTGGACTCTGGGGACGTGCTTAAATTCTGTCTTTGTGAACCTTTTCCTCAACCCCTATATATGATGCAAGTAGGGAAGTATCTTAGAGTTCTTGGTTGCCCACTCTCCTCGAACCTGGTGTATGAGCAAGTCTGAATCCCCGATCACTAGCAACTCCTGAATGTTCATGTCAATAGCCATATTAAGCCCCAAGATGCAGGCTTCATATTCGGCCATATTATTGGTGCAAGGGAACCTGAGCTTGGCGGATACCGGGTAGTGCTGGCCGGTTTCTGATACTAAGACTGCTCCTATGCCAACTCCTTTGAAATTTGCAGCTCCATCGAAAAACAACCTTCAACCGTCATAGGATTCTGCAATATCTTCTCCTATGAAAGATACCTCTTCATCGGGAAAATATGTTTTTAGGGGCTTGTATTCTCCGTCCACGGGATTCTCAGCGAGATGGTCCGCTAAGGCTTGCCCTTTGATTGCTTTCTAGGTCACGTAAACTATGTCGAATTCACTTAGCAGGATCTGCCACTTGGCGAGCTTGCCAGTGGGCATGGGCTTCTGGAAGATATACTTCAGAGGGTCCATTCTGGATATGAGATAAGTAGTGTAAGCACAGAAGTAATGCCTCAACTTCTGCGCGACCCAAGTCAGAGCACAACAAGTGCGTTCTAAAAGAGAATACCGGGCCTCGTACGGTGTGAACTTCTTATATAGATAGTAAACGGCTTGCTCCTTTCTCCCTGTTTCATCATGTTGTCCTAAAACACAACCGAATGCTCTATCCGATACCGCAAGGTAAAGCAATAGGGGTCTTCCCGGCTCAGGCGGAACCAAGACCTGGCGGCGTTGATAGGTATTCCTTGATTCTGTCAAAAGCTTTCTAACAATCATCAGTCCATTTGGTAGCAGCGTCCTTCTTCAACATTTGGAAGATAGGTTCACAAATAACCGTGGATTGGGCTATGAACCGGCTGATATAGTTGAGTCTTCCCAGGAAACTCATCACATCCTTCTTGTTCTTTGGCGGCGGCAATTCTTGGATAACCTTGACCTTTGATGGATCCAATTCTATTCCTCGACGACTCACAATGAAACCCAATAATTTTCCAGTAGGAACCCCGAATGCACACTTGGCAGGATTCATTTTGAGGTTGTACCTCCTCAGTCTGTTGAAGAACTTTCTTATATCTGCCATGTGATCCTGGGCTTTCTTGGATTTGATGATGATGTCATCCACATATACCTCGATCTCCTTGTGTATCATGTCATGAAAGATGGTAGTCATGGCTCTCATGTAGGTGGCACCAGCGTTTTTTAAACCGAATGGCATCATTTTGTAACAGTACATTCCCCACGGCGTGATGAAAGTCATTTTCTCTGCATCTTCCTCATCCATCCATATCTGATGATACCCAGCGAAACAATTAACAAAAGACTGCAACTCATGCTTGGCGCAGTTGTCGATAAGAATGTGTATGTTAGGCAAGGGGAAGTCGTCTTTGGGGCTGGCCCGATTAAGATCCCGGTAGTCAACACAAACTCTAACTTTCCCATCCTTTTTTGGCACTGGAACGATGTTGGCTAACCATGTCGGATACTCTACTACCCTGAGAACCTTGGCTTTGACTTGCTTGGTAACCTCTTCTTTGATTTTCAAACTCATGTCGGGTTTGAATTTCCTGAGCCTATGCTTTACCGGCAGGCATGTTGGATCTGTTGGCAGTTTGTGGGCTACAATGGATGTGCTGAGACCAGTCATATCATCGTATGACCAGGCGAATATGTCTTCATATTCCTTTAGGAACTCCTTGTAATCTTTCTTTTCTGATGGTGACAGGTGAACACTGATGCGCATTTTTTTGACATTCTCTACATCTCCCAGATTAACGACCTCAGTTTCATCCAAGTTAGACTTAGGCCTATTTTCAAAATTCTCAACTCCTCTAACGACCTCTTCTGGTATTTCATCCTCTTCTGAGTTCATATCCGTTTGTTGTGTTGTCTCGTTGCAAGTCACAATCGTTGGTTCATCATCGAGGCAAGTAATAGTAATGTTGTGTAAAATAAAGTGAATGATCGGAAAATAATAAGAGCGAGATATATAATAAACTGAAATGCTTCGATTAGATTCATAATTGTTTTGAATATCAGAGCTCTTTCAAAATTAAAGACAATGCGGAAATAAAATCAGCTAGTAAAAAGTAAAAATGTGATGCATGGTGCTTTTGTTTAGCCTTACTACCCCAAAGCTTTCCGGGCCCTGGTGGTTCGGATTGACCAATTGCTGGGGCGTTCTCCTCGGTTCACAGCTTGTATGGAAGGGCCTTCCTCCCCTTCCTCCTCGAAGATAACATAACAGTCAATATCATCTTCCAGAAATAGGTTCTTCATTGCTGCCAATGCCTCGTCTTCCTCTGATCCATATATAATGTCAGCTGGCTAGAAAGTCTGCTCTAGGTGAGGTATCGGGTGCTCCAGTGGGTAGTAGGGACCGCGCCATAGTGGCGACCAGTGATTGAACTCCTCCCAAGTGTACTCATACCCCAAACCAAATGTAGTGCCATGTTTCTTCAGCTTGACGGGTTTGGCAATTCCCTAGAGGTTTTTGCCGAGTCCCTTTCCAGGTTCGTATCCACACCAATTTAGGATACTTTCAATCTTGTTATCCCACCATTTATCTTTGTCTACAGCGTTGACTCTTTCAATGTGGTGGTATGTTTCTCCACCTATTCTCTTTCTGCCTCCAATCATCAGGATGGTCTGGCGACTATATATGGGGTTGCTACCATCGCCATGAATGATCACCTCTTGGTGATTCCATTCAAACTTCACTGCCTGATGCAGGGTTGATGCTACAGCTTCGGTGGCATGGATCCATGGTCGTCCCAATAGTAAATTGTAGGATGTTGGGACATCTATCACTTGAAGTCAACGTCGAACCAGGTTGGCCCCATTTGCAAGCATAGGCTGATCTCTCCGATAGTAGACCTTTGGGACCCATCGAAGGCTTTGACATTGATGGACCTATCTTTGATCTCGTGCAGGCTCTTTCCCAATGTTCTGAGAGTTATCAATGGACAGATGTTGAGACTGGAGCCTCCATCGATCAAGACTCTAGTGATGAAGTAATCCTCGCATTGCACGGTGATGTGTAGGGCCATATTGTGACTCAGTCCTTCCGGTGGCAGTTCATCTTCGTGGAAGGTGATTTTGTGGCTTTCCAGTATTTGTCCTACCATATTTGCCATTTCGCCCCCAGTTATGTTGATGGGCACGTAAGCTTCGCTCAATATCTTCATCAAGGCACTTTTGTGTGCGTCAGAGCTCTATAGGAGAGCTAGGATGGAGATCTGTGCTAGTGTTTTGTTCAACTGTTCCACGACCAAATACTCTTTAGCTTGTATTTTCCTCCAAAGATCATCGGGACCAGTTTTAGTAGTCCGTCCCGAGGCTTGCTTACTGGACTCAGCTAGGTGCTCTGGAGTGTAAACCTTGTTTGTTCTGGTCATACCCTATGCAGCAATTGCTTCTCCCGTCTTGGTCTTTCCTTTCCTCCTTGCTTCAGCTGTGTAATCTCATGGTATGGCATTCGAGTGGAACGGTGTTACGTTTGATATTGCTACGGGAATGGGTAACACAGCAACTTCAAAGGGTACAAGTGCCTTTGGAACTCCAAACTCAACCTCAATTGGCCCGGCCACCTTCGCAGAAAAAGGTGCTTCAAATTCGAGAGGTATATACATGTTTACTTCATCGTCCCTGGAGGGTTGGTTCTGCACAACAATCGGGTGAAGTGTGACTGCTGGTTTCTTTGGCTCATCATCCTCAGCAATCAGTCCTATCGATCCCTTGGGGCCCCAGTCATTTTTGATCTCGATCATGTAAATGTCCCCACCTCTGTGATCAGGTAGAGGGTTGTTGCGGACATTAGGAGAAATCTCCTTTGCTATGATAACCTTATTGTCGATCAGAGTTTGAATCTTGTCTTTCAACGAGCGGCATTCGTTAATGGTGTGACCTTTCATGCCAGAATGGTACGCACAGGTCTTATTAGGGTTGATCCACTGGGAAGGATTTTATGGAGTTATGGCAGGGATAGGGGAGACATAACCAGCAGTTTTAAGCTTCTCATACAGCTTGTCAATTGTCTCAGCGATGGTTGTATATTGTCTGGGAGGTCTGCGATCAAATTTTAGTCTGGGTCTAGGGAAATTTTGGCGAGTGGGAGGTGATTGGTAGTGAGGGGGTTGGGCATTATAAGCTTGGTAAACAGGTTTAGGCTGAGAGTATCTGGGTGAAGTGGATTGATATGCAGGAGATGGAGATGTTTGGTGAACGGGTGGTGGATTTTGGTAAGAGGGTGCGGGTGTTTGGTAATTCGGGATAGGCTGATATGTAAGCGGAGGTGACGGGTAGGTGTGGTATTTTAGTGGTGATTTGGTTCCCTGTACGACCATCACAGCATTGACATCCTTCTTCTTGGACGCGCCACCAGACTGTAAAGCCTTGTTGGTGGCCTGCAATGCTTCAAGATTAGTAACCATACCATTCTTAATATCTTCTTCAATTCTTTCTCCCAGCTTGATGATATCGGAGAATTTTTGGCCCTCGATCAGCATCAACCTCTCGTAATATTGTGGGTCTTGAGCCCGGACGAAGAATCTGTTCATCTGTTCCTCTTCTAAGGCCAGCCTGACCTTAGCAGCCTCTGATCTCCAACGGGTAGCATACTCGCGGAATGTCTCGGTAGGCTTCTTCTTCAGATTCTGGATGTAGAATACATCCGGTGCATTCTCTGTATTGAATCGGAACCTATCCATGAAATCCGATGCCATACCTACCCAGCTCATCCATTTCTTAGGGTCCTGATTAATGTACCAAGATAAAGCATCCCCCTTCAGGCTTCTCATGAAGAGTTTCATACGGATTTTCTCATTCCTTCCGACTCCGACCAGCTTATCACAATATGTCCTCAAATGGACTCTAGGATCACCCGTTCTATCGAACATTTCGAACTTGGGAGGTTTGTATCCCTCCGGAAGTTCAACATCTGACTGAATGCAGAGGTCCTCATAATTCAGCCCCTCTATGCCTTTGTTTCCTTCCATGCCCTGGACTCGGCTGGTCAATTTCTTGAGTTCTGTTGCCAAATTTCTAATAAGAGAGTCCTTGTCATCAGACTCAGGTGCACTTGAGATTGGTTGAGTGTAGTGGGGTATGGTTTCTACGTAGATGGGAGTGTTGTGGGGGTGGTCGTTTGTGGTGTTTAGTGGTTCAGGAATGGGTAGTGGAGTGTGGCATGTGTTGCAATGTTGAGCATGGGTGGGTTGCATCTGTGGTTGTGGGGTGTTCTATGGAGGTGCGTGATTTTGAGCATTTGGGAAGTTGACATCAGGAGCGGTGAGAGTGAATGATAAATTTGCCAAGCTCCAAATTTGATCCAGTTCTTCTTGGAACTTCAACAGCTTCTGCTCAAGTTGGGCGGCAGTTTCCTTAGCAACCGGGGTACCCTGAGGAATCTCAATTCTTTCAATTTCCTTTTTGGCGCTTGAATCTCCCATTCTACCTTTGCTCTTGCTTCGGATAGGAGGAGGAGGAGGAGGAGTAGGAGGTGGAGGGACCTTGGATCTCGTACTGTATGATGTGCCAGAATGCACGAACTAACCTTTAGGGAGGGGAATAATAAAAGAAAAGAAAAACAAAAAGGTAACAAGTTAGTGCAAATTATGAGGAAAAATGTTGCGGTATTTAAACACATTGTGCAAGAATATAAATCGCGTCCTAATTTGGGTGCCTTGTTGTGCCCAAGGTAGGCCTAGCGACAAGTTAATTTGGAGAACTTATAATGCTAAATGCCTCATTTTATTGACAAAAATAAGACGAATCCCAAAACGACACTAAAATAGCGGAAAGTAAAAATGTCACTAATGGCCATTGGCATTATTACATCATTAAAGCAAAATAAAAGACTCCTAACTACTTGGTCCCAGACAGACCTTCCCCAGATTCGGTATCCCCCTCGAACAGATTCACCAGCTCGCGTAGTCCTAGCAGTAGATAAGCTTGGGCCAAATGTCCGCCTGCATTCCCTTCAGTGTTTTGACAATCTTCAATCCTTTTGAGGAACTTTCTTTCTAGCTCCACTAGACCTCGCTCCAAATACCCTAGTCGCTTGTTGGCACTGACAGCCATATCCTTTCATTCCTCGATCAACTTCTGATGGGCTTCTTGTATTTCCCGATGCTCACTTTCACACTCTCGAATCCTCTTGCGCAGTTGATTGTGCTTAACCTGTGCTTCAGCTTTCTCGTCGATGATTTTGTGTCCGTGAATGAACCCGGGCTGACCCATACCATTGTGATTATATTCCAACCAACCCGAATAGTGCGGCACTCAACCAGCGTGATACATGTATGGCTCAATAGATTCTTTCCCCAAAACGAGCTTGCAATGCCACATGTGTTGAGCTTGGCATTTGTGAGGGCTATCATCGTCCTGGAAATCGGCCCTAAAGTGACTCATTTTGTTGACCCTTGGTATGATTTTCTTTCTTCCAGCCTGCCTCATGGCTCGGAGAGGAACATAGGGATAAGTTCCTCTTAGACCAATGAGTATAAGAAATGGTCCATCTCGGGATCGAACAATGAATTCTTCTGTAGGGAACCATTCGACCATCCATTGTACCTGGTCTTCTTTTAGATTCTCAAATAGCTCCACCCATCTTCCAGCGTCCTCTGGCTGAGCGAACATGTTAGGCATATAATTCATACGCCTTGGTTGGTGGAAGGCAATGTGATCATCCCAGTCTCTGCGTAAGATCTCTTGTCGGTATTCTCCTTTTTGAAGCTGCTCCATGAGCCAGAGCTGAAGTAATAAATTGCATCCTTCAAAATGACTGGCCTTCCGCTGACAGTTGTCCAGAGCCCGATATATCTCAACAACAATCATGGGCACTATGCTGAAAGGCTGTCCGCCGATTCCTTCCATCAGAGTCTTGGTTACCATGGCCAATCTGGTGTGGATCCTAGCCTTCTTCATAGGGAACACTATCATCCCCAGGAAACAAAACATGAATACGAAGACCCTTCTGTGAATATGCCCCAGTGAGGTGAGGGAAAATTCATCTGAGTAGGTGCGGTATGACTTGCTATGGAGGTACCTCTCGTACAGACAGTCGAATGGGATGTAGGAGTCTTTCAAACAGGTCAAGTCTGGGTTCTTCTTCAGTCCCATCATCTTAAGGAAACCCCTACCCTTGCGATTCTCTGGCATAAGCAAACTCGGAGTCTCCCAAGGAATACCAGCAAAGCCTCCTATTTCTTCGAGCAAAGGAGTCATTTCAAGGCTCCCGAAGCGGAATACGAACCTGTCACTATCCCAGAACAGAGTTGTAGCCTCTATGATTTTGTTGTCAGGCTAGATTTCTAGAAGAGAAGGCAAATTCCCAAAGTATTTGCGGACGAGTGTCTGATCACTGGAGTGAAGATCTTCCCACCAATTTAGCAGCCTTGGATGAATGTTGGTTACCATGCCAAATCTGGGGACTTCGTGCCTCATTTTCTGCAAAACAGAGTGTTAGACCCTTACCCCGCCAGACTCGACTATTTAAACCAATAATTAGCATAAAAAGCATTCAGTTCTCCAAATAAATACACAGAACATGTAGGTGTCCGTTTGAGTTTAAGGAAAACCCGATGGACTTCTGACAAGGCTATCTTAATGAGTCATTATGTGGACAACATAACTGACTCGGCTAGGTTTGACCATGATGCATGCACTGTTAGACAGAGTAAGGTTTCTATTGGGGTATTAGACAGGTACCCTTGAGCGGACAACTCAAGAGGAAAAGGCACGGAACCGTCGACTGCACCGCTGATCGACTGGTTTTACCGCAAATATGCCTTTGCCGAATTTAAAGGGTGATAATGTTGGAAGAGCGCAACCACTCATTATAAGCGTTGCTATGGTGTTTGTTTGGTATGAGTGGAATATGATGTTGAAGATGCAGTTTACAAGAATTAAACAAATTGACATGTGTTTTCACGTTCATAAGATAAATGATTATAATAATTGCAGTAATTACAACAACACTGAAATAAAGTAGTAAAGGAAAGCAGCTAAAGGAAAGAAAAGACATGAAGAGCCAAGTCAATTTCGTAGTGAAAGAATAAAGGATAGCAAATAAAGCAATTAATGAGATAATAAAGTCACAAACAACATGCAATGGTAAAAGCCTAAAGAAATCTCCCCAGTATAGTCGTCATGCTGTCGACGCCCCCTTTTTCTCTAATCGTGGGATCAGAAATCAGGTATACGACATTGGGAGGACAACTCTATTCCCTTTCTAGAATTGGGTTTAGAAGTTGAAGAGTCGCCACCTCATGATTATAGTGCGTTAGGACACTTTAAGAAGGGTTTGAGATGAAGAAACCAGAGATTAGGGTAAGGGCTAGAAATTATCCCGACGGGAAGATGTTAGGCACACCTCAAGATCCACTAGTGTGGTTCCCGGCCATGTTGCAATTGTGACTTTACAAGTAAACAATAAAAACTCAAATAAGGATTCGCACATAACATTGCGACCAAGTTGAAAATTTCCAAATGTGAGTAGAGAGGGCAGAAATTCATGAAAAAGAGGTTTGAACAGTTTTACAAGAAGAGATGAAAGCAAATAAAGGAAGGGGAGTCCTAAGTTTATAATTAATATGGATCACTTCAATGCAATACCCAGCGATCACTCCTCAGAAGAGGGGTCGCACGTGATATTAGCGCATCGGTCATCATATCCATATTCTACCCTTCCCACCCCGTTAAGGTACTTAAACATGATCAGTCTCGTTTACTTATTGCATGCTAGTACCCGTCCCAACCTATCAGTCCCGGGGTATCAGAACTTCTAATCTTAAAGAGGAAGGAAAGGGATATAGGCATATATGGAGTTCAAAGGTTAAAATTCTAATTGCGACATACAAAACAAGTAACAAATATAAGGATGAACAAAACAAACAGGTAAGGCTCAAGTAAACCCCTTAATCAAACAAACACTTAGTTTAGCATGTCTTGGCACATACTGATTTGGTCTTTAAATTAAACTTAAACAATGAACGGACTGGTTCAACCCATATGTTTAGATAGAAAGTCTGCATTAGGAAACTTGGATCCAATTGTCAGAAATTAAGGTATTTCAATCGAGTGATTTAAAAGGTACTGGTTTCAGGAAAAAGTAGTTTAATGCAGAGGAGTTTTGAAAAAGAAAGTATAGACTACAGTAAAAATAAAACACAAAAATGGTTGTGAAGGAATTTCAGAGACAGAAATATCTAAGGAAAGGGCAAGTTGCAACTGTTTTGAAAGACAATTTCAGGGTCTGAGTAAAACGTTTAGGCAGAATGTTTAGAAAGAAACTATTTCAGAAAATATGCCGATTTGAGGGATTCAAAAGCATACTGGGTCAAGAGAGTTTTTGTCAAAGAATTAAGACTTCTGAAATAGTTGTTGTATTAAGACGTTAAGGACCAGTTAATAGATCATTATTACTTTAAGCGAATCAGACGAGTTTGATGCAATTCTTATAGGCATGATATCTATTTTGATTTTTTAAAACCTGTTATTGAACTTGTAAAAGATGATTGTGTTAATTAACTCTACAGTTTGCCTAATGCATATGCATTCCTTATAGGCATGATCTCTATATGCATTGATTATATGAATGTTAAGTCCTATAGGCATGATTTCTATGTGATTTGTAACACAATGAGGCGTTGTCCCTATAGGCATGGTCTCTAGGTGATGTGGAATCAGAAACATTGAACAACCCTATAGGCAGGATTTCTAAAAAAATTAAAATCCTAAAGCATGGTTTCTACCCTTACTGATGCAAGAATGTAAAACCCCTCCCACACCCTTTTACTATATTCCCCAAATCCTTTATACAAATTATTACAGACCAAAAGAAAGAAAATAAATACATTAAAAACTAACAGCTAGATCCGAGCAGCCTAATTTAATCTTAATGTCCAATAACATGTGATTAACCAATTCCGGATTTTCAAAGCCTTCTCTTTATCCAAAGTGTTTCAAAGTTCCA
Organism: Nicotiana sylvestris; assembly: GCF_000393655.2. NCBI lineage: Eukaryota > Viridiplantae > Streptophyta > Magnoliopsida > Solanales > Solanaceae > Nicotiana > Nicotiana sylvestris. The sequence goes on from NC_091058.1 coordinate 138,105,652, forward strand.
AGGAATCTCAAGGATTCCCGGCATTGCTTACACTCAGGATACCATTTAGAATTAGAATAGTGCAGTGTGGAATAGCCAGCCCTCAGCCATCCAAGTTCAGTGGAAGCTTAAGGGTCCCAATGCATGGCTTGCAAGAGAGGGGCAAAACTTAGAGCTAGGAGTAAGTGCAAAGTGAGAAGGAATTGGGGAGCCATAACAAATGGTTTTCATACCCAGCCACAGGTGCAGGCTGGCACACCCTGACCATTTGTTTGGTCAAACAAGTTAGTAGCAAACCCTTGAGGGTCAAACCTAGGTCTGGATGGTGATTAGGACACCACCAGACTCAGGTCCAAGCTCAAGAACATAAAGGGGGAAAAGGAAGTGGGAATTGATTCGAGTAAAGGGTTCAAAAGAACCTAGTTCAAAGTCATGGGCAGCAATAACAGAGTGTTGTTATGGCTAGAACTGTACTCTCATACAAAGGGGGTAAAGGGAAGGGATTCACACGAGAAGAACACATACAGAGTTGCAGAAACATAAGGAAAGAAAGCATAATAGACTAAAATGTAAACACATGGTGAAAGAGAGAGCATGACAGGCTAGGAAATAAACACATAGTTAAGGGGTATTATTTAACTAAGAATGACATACCAGTTGCAAGTACTAGAATAGAAGAACAACAAAAGCAAGTAAACAGCCAGAAGTTAGCAGGAGCAAAAAACGAGTCTTCAGCAAATACTTGAGAGTTCAAAGAGAACTCAAGAATGTTTCAAAAAGTAGAAAGAGAAGAGGAGCAGAGTGCTCAATACTAGAAGTCGAGAAAGTAGTAGTAGAGAAAGTATTGAAAAGTTCAAAGTCTTTTCTGTGTATGTCTGTATTAAGTATAAAAGGGGGTAGCCCCTTTTATAGTGCAGAAGACAAGTGAGAAGAAGGTAAGAAAATAATTTTGAAAGTCAATCACAAAGATTTCCCTTCAGCCAAGGGATTGATTTCAAATGGGCATGACAAATAAGGAAAGGATTTTGATTTTAAATCTTTTTTAAGGAAGTATAATAGGTGTAAATACATGTAAATTCACTTAAGGAAATAGTTCAACATTACACGGCTGGGGCTAAATAAGGGAAGGCAATCAATCACAGCCAATAAAAATCAAGGTTTGAGCCTTGGCATGAATGGATCCAACCAAGAAAAGATGAAGAGAAACTTAATTTGAAGAAAATCATTAATAATCAATCAGACCCTTTTGAAAAGGGACTCGGGATCAATCACAGGATGGCCAAAGGCCTTTTGAAAGAAGAGAAAGTCATATAAAAACCATACAGAGACAAGAGAGAGTTATTGCAACACTAGCAAAGAAATCAGAGTAGCAAGGAAAGTTAGGTTTATAGACTCAAAGTGAGTCTTTGAAAGAGGGTCAGGGTTCTGAATGGAACCCTAGCCCAAGCACACAGCCAAGCTTGTCAAAAACCTCCAACATTAGGGTTTTCTGACTCAAATCAGATACATAGGCGAAGAACAACAAGTAGAATAGGCTCAATAGCCTCTTTCAGAAACTCATGAGAGAATAAGCAAAGAGGATAGCAAATTAGAAATATAGGGAATACATTTAGGCAAAGCTTTGTTGCTTAAACAAGTTCAGGAGAGATAAGCAATACAAGTTTAGGAAAACAGTAGAAGAATCGTGCTTAGGGCTTTAAACAAAAAATCCAGTGAAGGCAGGCAAGGAGCAAAAGCTCAGTAAAAAATACAGTAGAGGGATATGTGAGGGAGACACATAAAGCATGCTTATAGAACCCAGTAGGAGAAAGAACAAACACAAAAACAGAAGAACATGTGTAATAACGGCAAAACACAAGAACATAGGAGAATACATGCGAGGAAAGAACATAAGACATAAGCGAAAACTCGTAAGAAACATGGCATATACAGATTCACACAAAGAAAAGAAAAAGAAGAAGAGACGGAAGTCGTTTTAAGATTTTTGAAAACCCTAAATCGAAACAGACTAGTTTTGAAAAAGAAAAATTGGGGAAAAGCTTTACAACTTTGAATATAGCATGGATTCACCACAGATCTAAGAAAATAAAAGAAAAGGGAACCTCGAACAGCTTTAGGGTTTCTCAGAAACCCTAGAAACGAGAAGGCTTGGAAAGGGTCTGGTCTCGAACAAGTCTGAGCCATAGCTATGCTTTTTAAGGCTCGAACACGTCGGAACGGAGTCGGAGAGGCCATATGACCTCAGATCTGTGGAGGATCTGAACGGGCATCGTTGAGGTCAAACCTCGAAATCTCGAACAACCATGATTTGGGGGTGAAGGGAGGTGAGCATAGGCCGTCCATGGCCTGAGAAGCCATGGACTCCGGTGATATTTGGTCGGAGAAGACGAGGAAGACGGCTAGGGTCCTTGAGTGTTAGAGAGCGTTTTGAGAGAAAAGAGGTTTCAGAGGTGGCTGTCCAAGAGAAATGAGGGTTAGGGTTGGGGGGGTGGTGGAATAAAAAAGGAAAGGGTCGTTTGTGGCCGTTGATTGATTAAAAGGGTTTTCAGGCGGGTTGGATTAAACGGGTCAAGGGCTGGGTTAAATTTGAATTGGGCTGGTCCAATTTGGGCTTGAAATTGGCTGATATTGAGATGGAATTGTGGTTAAAATTGAAACGAATTGAGGCTAAAATTGAAATAGCCAGTTTTTCCCCTATTATTTTATAAAAATAGTAAAAATATTTTAAAAGCAAATTAAAGGTACTAAGTTAATAAATAATATATATATATATTAATTCAAAAATATTGGGATTAATTTTGTAATTATAAAATGCTATTAAATCTTAAAGAGGCCAGTATTGCAATTACATGCAATTTGGCTAAAAAATATCAAACGAATTTGTAAAAATGTGCAAAAATTATGCTGAATATATTTTGGTGTAAATATGAGAATAAAATAAATCATTCTCCAAAATGGCAAGCTTTGGGAATAATTATTGAATTTTATGGTGTAAAAATAGGCCATAAATTGGTTTAAAATCATTACAATGCCAAAACCTTTTGGTGTGCTTATATATGCACATATGTGCTATTTTGGAAGTGTTTTGGGTATAAAAATACATAGGGAAAAATTGGATATCAACAGGGTTTCTATGGGGCATTAGACTGGTACCCTTGAGCAGACAACTCAAGAGGGAAAGGCACGGAACCGTCGACTACACCGTCGATCGACTAGTTTTACCGCAAATATGCCTTTGCCGGATTTAAGGGGTGATAATATCGAAAGGGCGCAACTTCTCATTATAAGTGTTGCTATGGTATTTTATTTGGCACGAGTGGAATATGATCTTGAATATGCAGTTACAATAATTAAACAAGTTGTCACGTATTTGCACGTTCATAAAGTAATAATTATAATAATTCCTCAGAATTTACAATGGTAATGAAGGAAAGCAGTAAAGGAAAGAAACAAAGAGCCAAGTCAGTTTCATAGTAGAAGAAGGGAAATAAATATTTAAAGGCATTAAATAAAGACATGTAAAGTAGTATAAAGTCACAAATAGCATGAAATGGTAAAAGCCTAAAGGTATCCCCAGCAGAGTCACCATGCTGTCGTGCCCCTTTTTTTCTCGCGAAATCGAGTTTAGGACGTTTGGGAGGACAACTCGTTCCCCTTCGGGAATTGGGTTTGAATTGGAGAGTCGCCACCTAATGATTAAAGTGCATTAGGACACTAGGAAGGAATTGATCTAGAAAACCAGAGATTGGGTACCCCTCAGGATCCACTAGTGTGGTTCCCGTCCATGCTACAGTTAGGACTTTAAGTAACAAGTAGGCAAATAGAAGTTTCAAATGTAAGGGGGTTTTCACGTAATGGTTGCAAATAGATTAAAGTTTAAAAAAAACAAAATGAAGTTTAATTTTTGAGGAAAACATTTTGAAAATTCTGAAAAATAAAAGAGTAAAGGGAGAAGGGGTTCCTAGGTTTACAAATAATATGGATCACCCCACACAACATCCGGTAATCACTCCCCAAAGAGGGTCTACACGAGATGTTATTGTGTGGTCATCATATCCATATCTACCCTTTCCCGCCCCGTTAAGGTATTAAACCACGGAATGGTTTCGTTACTTATTGCATGCTATTACCCGCCCCATTCCTATCAGTCCCGGAAGTACTTGGGACTACTAATCCTAAAAGGGAAGGGGTATGAGGTTTTGCAATTTTAAAGGACAAAATTCTAAGGCGACAATCAAAACATATATAGCAAGTATTGGGAAAGCATGTAAACAGATACGGCTCAAATAAACCTCCTTAAATCAAAGAAAGCATATAGTTTTAGCATGTCTTACACATACTGATTAGGGTCTGATTAAACTTAAAAGGTTAAAGCAGGCTGATTTATCACATATTTTCAGATAAGAAGCCCGAATAGACCTGCCCGCTGGTTGTAATTATCAAAGACTAGCGCAGTTATAGCTTTTATCCTAAAGCTTGACTAGGTGTTAGGCGAAACCTATAGGCATGATATCTATTAGTTTCAGAAATAAAGTAGTAAACTGATTACAGGAAGGTTGCCAGTTTTTTACCAAGTTCTGCAGATTAAACTTAAAACTAGTGAGGCGATTCAGATTTGATTGATAGTTCCTATAGGCATACTTTCTAGGCGTTGTTAATTTAAAACACTATTATTGGCGTGCAGGAATCCTATAGGCAGGTCATCTATATGCAGTTGATTATTTAAGCCTATATACTCATTTGCCTAGTGATAGATGCAGGTGCAAAATGCAGGAAGTCTTATAGGCATATTATCTATATGATAATGCAGAAGTGCAGAAACCTATAGATATGGTCTCTATATAATACAGAAGTGCAGAAACCTATAGACATGGTCTATATGTAATGCAGAACTGCAGAAACCTATAGACATGGTATCTATATGAAATGCAGAAGTGCAAAAACCTATAGACATGGTATCTATATGAAATGCAGAAGCGAAAGCTGAAAGCAGGATACGTGAATGCAGAAGTATAGTAATCCCCTATGAACATGGTATCTATATGAAATGCAGATATGAAAGCTAAAAGCAGGAGACATGAATGCAGAAGTATAGTAATCCCCTATGAACATGGTATCTACCCCTTTGCATGCACGATTGACCCTCCCTTTTTCACTAACAGCCCCAATAGTTATTACAAATTATTACAGCTCAAAATGAATAAGAAAAACAAAATTACATCAGAAATTAAAGTACAACCAAGGTGAGCCTAATTAAGACTCCAGGTCTGAAATATGAGATGAACTAACTCCAAAGATCATGATCCAAAGCCTTTCTCTTATTTGGATGTGTCGGAGTTCCCTAAGAGCCTCAAATGGACTCCGGGCAGTGCTCACACCCAAACACATATAGGATTAAGAACATAGTGCAGTGTGGAAGGGCCAGCCCTCAAGTATCCAAGTTCTGAGGGAACTCAAGGTCCCAAAGCAAGGCTTACAGGAGGGGGGCAGAGCTTAGAAGCTAAGAGTAAGTTTAAGTGCAGAGTTTGAAAAGGGGAAAGGGGAAGTGGTAGAGAAACAGGGCCAGGCTAGTGGGCATACCTAGCAATGGGAAGTGCTGGCACACCCCATAAGCCTATTAGAACACATTGTTTTGGGAGTTAGGATCCTCTAAGGTATCAAGTACAGACATGAACAATAACTTGCATATTGTCATATCATGAACTACAACTCAAATCACATAGAGGGGAATAGGGGTACAGGGATTCATAGCAGAAACAAGTAAAAAAATTAACATGCTTATTAAACATTCAACTCTATATAGACTGTAATGTGGACATGGATGTAAAGGCTATAAGTGAACACATTGGGATGATGCTGAAGCTAAAACTAGAATATACCAGTCTCGAAGAAACAAGTGAAAGAAAGTAGTAGTCTTGCAAAGCCAAAGTGCAAACAGGCAGTCAGAATGCTATGATCTTAGAAAAGAATCGTGAGATTGTAAGGGTGAAGTATGAAGTGTAAAAGTGTTGAACTGAAGTTGTGTTAAAGTGCAGAAAGGTCGTGCCCTTTTATAGTATAGAAAGCAAGCAGAAATAGGTAAGAAAATAGTTTGATAATCAATTACACAAGGTTTCCCCCTAATTAAGGGATTCTGATTTCAAACGGGCAAAACTAATTAAGGAAAGGGATTCATCAAACACTTTTTCAAAGCAGCATAAAAGGGGTAAATACATAAAGGTCTATTTAAGAACAGGGTCTTGAAAGCACACGTTTTGTGCAAATAAGGAAAGGAAATCAGTTAACAGCCAAGAAAATTGAAAATTGAAGATTTTGTATGAATGAACCAAGTCAGAAAGATGGGAAAGATTTCAACTTAAGGAAAATCCGTACCAATCAATTAGACTTATTAAAAGGAATTTTGAATCAATCACAAGTTGAAAAACCATTCTGAAGAAAGATTCCTCATTTATAAAAGCATACAGACACGTTAAACATGAAAAAATTTGTCATGCTATTCAGAAGAGCCTAGTGTAGGAGAATCAGAATTGTGTGCAAACAAAAGAAGTTCACACTTAGTTCATAGATTTAGAAATTAGTCTAAAAAGTCAAGGGTTCTCAAATAGAACCCTAGTCGATCATATGTCCAAACTCGGAGGAACCCCCCAAATTCTAGGGTTTTCGGCTCGAGTCAAATACAGAGATGCGGATGCAATAGTCTCAGAGATTTCTTTTCAGAATCTCATGAGAAGACAAGCAAATACAATATAAAGTTCAAAGCAAACAGAGTGAAGGAACTAACTTCAAAGCACAAATGAGAGAACATCATGGTAGTAGAAGAAACATGTTTAAGAAAAACCTTTTAGAAAGGACTTAAACAGGGTTCAATAGAAGAGAAAACAAAGAACTTAAAATCTTAGTAGAAAATGCAGTAGAGGAACACGAGGATATCGGAAAAGCATAGAAAAAAACACATAGGGAAACATAGCAAGATAAACATGTGAGAGCATGGTGTAGAAACACAGTAGAAAAAATGAAACAATAGAAAGCACAGAAGAACATTTATAGTAGTAGGAAAGTATAAGAAAGCGGTAGAGGCACATGTGTGGTAAAAGGACAGAAACATATGAGCACAGTGGAGACAAATACACACAAAGAAAGAAAAAGAAAAGTTGGAGAAACGTATTAAACCTTTCAGAAAACCCTAAATCGAAGAGAAATGGTTTTATAAAGATAATTTTTTGAAAGAAAAATTGGGGAAACCATTTAAAAACCCAAGTAGAGCACAGATACGTGACAAATCTAAGAAACAATCGGAGAGAACCTCGAGTAGTCAGGGTTTCAGAAGAACCCTAGAATGAGAAAGGCTTGGAAAAGGTATGATCTGAGTCGGATAGGTTAGAACCAAGCTCAAAACACCATTGTGTGCCGGAGATGGCCACAGAACCTTGAATCGGCGAAGATCTGAATGGACACCTTTAAGGTCAGACCTCAAACCTTCGAATACCAAGTGTTTAAGAGCAGAGGGAGATGAGTTTAAGCCCTCCAGGGCCTAAGAGGCCATGGATTCCGGTGAGATTGAGGTTGAAGATGGTGAGAGAGGCTAGGCTTTCGAGAGAGTTAGAGAGGAGAAGGATTCCAGAGGCGGTTGTTTGAGTAGAATGAGCTAGGGTTAGGGGTGTGGTGAATTAAAAAGGAAAGGAATGATCGTGGCCGTTGATCAAAATGATCAACGGCCTGAATTAAAATAGAAGGCTGGGCGGGTTAAATTGTTTGGGTCGGGGGAGGGTTGGATTAAAATTGGGTTGGCCCATTAGGGGTTTAAAATTGGGTCAATTAGGGGGATCAATTTGGGCTATAATTGAAATAAAATGGGGCCAGATTTTAAATAGCCGGTTTTTCACTTTTTATTTTATGAAAATAGTAAAACAACTTCTGAAAATAAATTAAAGGTACTGAGTCAATTAATAATATATAAATATTAATTTAAAAATATTGGAACTAATTTCATAATTATAAAATGCTATTAATCTTAAAATAGGCTAAAATTGCAATTATATGCAATTTAGCTTTTAAAATACCAAATAAATTTGTAAAAAGTGTATAAAAATTACCCTAGCTATATTTTGGCATAAATATGAGAATAAAGTAAGTTATTGACCAAAATGATAATTTTGGAAATAATTATTGGTTTTTGTACTGCTAAAATGGGCAATAAACCAGTTTAAAAATCTTTTAGAAATTAGGAAAATTATTGAAACACTTGGATATACTTATATATGCATATATATGTTATTTTAAAAGTATTTGCATGTAAAAATATATAGGGAAAAATTGGGTATCAAAACCATCGAGCTCGAGCAAGGTCCGTTTTGAGCTTATTCTCGAAGCAACTCCCCAAGCTTGCGAAATCGGGCGTACCTGATTTCGATCGTATACAGAGGGAAAAATTAAATATTCTAAGTTATATTGATAATCCTTGTTAAGAGAAATATTTGGCATATAGTAGAAAAAGTAGTCGAGTTGATTAATAATGTGAATTATCCAGGTCAACATATTGGACCGAGCATGTTTTATGGACTCAATTTACGGTAAATGCTTAGTCGTATCAGATTTTACACCGAACTAAACAATTAACCTTCAGAATTAATAATTCGAAGTGAGAATGTGTATCACTTAACTATAGTTAAGTGTTAAAGAATATATATGCAAAACATTTATCATACATTTATTTACTTAGTGTAAACAACTGTGTGGGTAAATTTTTATCAATACTTTACTATTGGAATATGGCTGGGTCAAAGATCTGCACTCAGAAGATGGGTAAACATAAGTTACCATTGCGGAAGAAAAGATATATGGGTAAATTAACTGAGTCAAGATAAGGATTTTGCAGTGGTAGAGAATAAATCAATAACTACTTCTCCATTATCATAGGATAGATAAGCATCAATAAGATGGAAGAAGGTTTCAGCTACGTCTAGAAATTAATTTAAAGTTGACATTGAAATATAGTATTTTAAAAATTCTGTTTCACTTAAAACTAGTTCCAAACAAGTTATTCAACAATTTCTACTATTTGAATTGTATTTGCAAATAGTGGTCAAACGAGTATTTGCAAATTATTTATTTAGAAGAAATTAATCTTCAATCTAACTCAATCCCAAAGATAGCTCAAAAATATGATGTATACGGGTAAAATCGGGGACAATGCATATTCCGATTTCCCGATGAAGAAGACGGATGAAGGGCACGAAAGCACGAGGTTGAAATCGAGGCTGGGAGCCTTTCGTACCGAGACCCATGAAAGGTGATCAATGTGTTCATCGTCGGGCATGATAAAACAACACTCCCTGGACCCGAAACGAGCTCTAAAACCTCGTGAAATATGGCAAACGGTTATGCACGACTAACAAAGGGCCGTGATATCCGTACCTAACCGGATATCACGATGCAGATCTCGCTCGATGTCGGTTACAGATCAATAATTAACGAGAAAGGAAGATTTTTACCTTTTTTAGACTTGTACTAGGGATGAAACTCTCCAACTATATAAAGGGAAATTTTTTCATTGATAACACACATTGTAACATGCAAACCAAGGTAATACAAATTTATTTTTCTGCTTTCTAGCTATTGCAAAATTCTTACTTTACTGTTTGTTCTCCATTCACAATTGGCTTCGGACCGAGGTTTCGATCGAGGGTAAAACCACTGTCCAACCTAAGTTCGAACTGGGTCGTAACATCGCAATTGGTTTGATTATTTATTATGTCTTCAACTCATTTATTTGATATTCTTGATTATTTGTGTTGAATCAATCCACATATCCTTAAAACCGCATATAAATTCAATTATTTTCTATTTTAAGGGTAAACAGTTTGGCGCCTACCGTGGGGCTAAGGATAATAGTGGTAATTTGATACAAATATTCATAACACACTCTATTTTATGCGTGTTCTTTAAAGTCTTAATTTTAGGCCAGTTTAAAAATGTCAAATCCCCAGTCTTCCCACTTGAACGTTGACGCTGAATCTAGCCATCAAGGCAAAAACAACAATCTGGTGCCTAGAAACGAGGTACCTCCAGCCAATCCTAACAGAGTCCCAGTTGCCGATCCAGTCGATGCTAACTCGCAAGTGGCCATCGATGTCGACATGCCAGCTGATCCCGAAAATAGCATTTGCGGGGGACCCTGACCAACGGCTCGAGAAGCGCCCGAAGGCGAATGCTATGAGTTAAGCCTACGGTTAATCTTCAAAATATTACAGACTCAACACGCGGCGATAGCGCAGTAGAAAAATCAAAGCCATGCCCCCAATAGAGTTGATCCTGAACCGTCATGGAAAAACATCCGAAGAAATGAACAGATCACCGAGAGACCGGGTGAAGTTGAGTCCAGGGTCAATCTCAAATTAATAAAAATGCTTGAATCACTAACGAAGCGGGTGGAGTCGGGTGAAATGAAAATTGAAGCCAATGACAAGAAGGTGGAAACATATATACAATTCCAGGGTCGATCAAATTTCGGGAGCACCCCTGATATTGAAGGGGTCAGATTCCAAGAAGTTTATCCATAAGACTTTTCCTCCGAGCGCGGCATCGAAGCCGATCCCTAAGACATTTTGTATATCCAACATCTCAAAATATAATAGAACCATCGATCCGAATTAGCATATGACTTCCTATACATGCGCAATCAAAGAGAACAACTTGGAAGATGATGAAATCGAGTCGGTGTTACTGAAGAGGTTTGGGGAATCGTTTTCCAAATAAGCAATGATATGGTATCACAACTTACCCCAAATTCCATTGACTCATTTGCTATGCTTGCAGATGCTTTAGTGAAGGCCCAGTGGTAACTTTTCAAGGTTAAACAAAGAGACAACGAGATGCTTAGGGAGTTCGTGTTGAGGTTCTAAATGGAACGGATGGACCTGCCTCCGGTCGCAGATGAGTGGGTCTTTCAGGAATTTACTCAAGGACTTATCCCCCTGAAGCTCCTTGGCTTCACAGCAGCTAAAACAAAATTTAGTAAAGTTCCCGGCGGTAACTTGGGTCGACATCCACAACAGGTACTAGTCAAAGATCAGAGTCGAGGACGACCAACTCGAAGACCCTTCTGGGCCTATTTATCCCATTAGGGTCGACGACAGGTCTAAGAGATCCGTCGATCATGATCCTAGGCCGGTCTAGGATCGGTACCAACCATACATCGCAGATCGTAAGGGAAATGGGTCTAGGCGTCACCCCACAAGGAACAAAAATAAAGGAGATCGAGGGCCCAATAGTCGAGGTCTGATGAGCAAAAAATGTTTCGACAAGCCTCTCGGTGGTAGGGAAGCACCAAGATTATCAGAGTATAACTTCAACGTTGATGTTGCAAGCATTGCATCAGCCATCGAACGCATCAGGGAGACTAAGTGGCCTAGAGCATTGCAATCCGACCCTACCCAAAGAGATCCCAACTTGATGTACAAGTATCACCGCACTCATGGCCACAGGACCGAGGACTGCCGATAATTGAGAGAAGAAGTTGCCCGATTGTTCAATAACGGGCACCTTCGAGAGTTTCTGAGTGATGGGGCCAAAAACCACTTAAGGAACAAGGACTCCAACAAACAGGCTAAACAAGAGAAACCTCAGCACTTCATCAACATGATCATTGGAGGGGTCGATATCCCTCAAGGTCCAATGATAAAGCGCACCAAAATATCTATCAAAAGGAAAAACGCACCCGAGATTATGTCTCGGAGGGAACTATTTCATTCAGCGACGAGGATGTCGAGGGCAGCGTGCAACCAACAATGATGTGCTTGTAATATATATGCTTATCAATAAATCTTGAGTTAAACATATGTTTACTGATCCAGGTAGCTCGTAAAACATCATCAGAACGAGGGTCGTAAAGCAGTTGGGGTTATAGGACCAAATAGTATCGGTGGTCCAGGTGTTGAACAGATTTAATATGGCATACAAAACCACTAAAGGGAAGATAACCCTGCCAGTCTACACTATCAGGACGATCCAAGAGACAAAGTTCTACGTGATCGAAGGGGACATGAGGTACAATGCCCTATCTGGAAGGTCGTGGGTTCATATCATGAGGGCGGTACCCTCACCCTTACACCAGGCGCTGAAGTACCCTACGCTGGGAGGAGTCAAGACGGTCTACAGAGAGCAGCAGGCCACAAAGGAAATGTTGACAGTCAACGAGGTAATCCCTGTGCCCGCGGTTTTGACATCAAGAACACGAAGCCGACCAGAAAGGAAGAAATTAAATAGCAATCATTGATGCCGGTCTCGACAGAACCGGAGGAATGAGAAGTAGACAAGGAGGATGATTATGGAGTTTTGAGATCGTTCATAGCTCATGATGATACTGATGCCACTGAATCGACGGTCGAAGAGTTGGAGAAAGTCATATTGATCGAACACCTACCAGATCAAAGGTATACCTGGGCAGGGGGTTAACCCTCGAGCTCAGGAAAAACCTCATAATTTTCTCAAAGCTAACATAGACTGTTTCGCTTGGTCCTATCTTGACATGACATGGATCCCAACAGAATTAACCACTCATAAGATGATTTGGACCCGAAGTTCCATCTGATTAAGCAAAAGAGAAGACCGCAGTCTGAGGACAAGCATGCATTCATCAAGGACGAGGTATCCAAACTCCTTAAAATATGGTCCATTCGGGAAGTTAAATACACTGACTGGTTAACTAACTTAGTGGTAGTGCCTAAAAATGGAATGAGCTAAGAATGTGTGTAGATTATAAAGATCTAAACAAGGCATGCCTCAAGGATTCTTTTCCTTTACCTAACATCGATCGAATAATCGACGTGACGGTCGTGCATGAGATGCTCAGCTTTCTCGATGCCTATTCCGGGTACAACAAAATTCAGATGGACCCATACGATCAAGAAAATACTTCTTTTATCACTAAATTTGGCACCTACTATTATAATGTAATGCTATTAGGATCAAAGAATGTTAGTGCCACCTATCAACGCCTAGTAAATCGGATGTTCAAAGAATAAATAGGGAAATCAATAGAAGTTTATATTGACAACATGTTAGCCAAGTCCCTACAAGCAGAGGACCATTTGAAACATTTGCAGGAAACCTTTGAAAAATTGAAGGAATACAATATGGAGCTGAACCCAGAGAAGTGCGCATTCGCGGTTGGATCGCGAAATTCCTCAGGTTCATGGTATCCAACGAGGGAACGAGATCAATCCCGACAAAATCAAATCCATAGAGGACATCACTGTAGTGGACAATGTCAAGGCTGTTCAAAGGCTGATCGGGCATATAGCCACCCTAGGCCGGTTCATATCGATGTCCTCGGACAAACGTCATCGGTTCTTCTCACTATTAAATAAGAAGAATAACTTTTCCTGGACCCCTAAATGCTAGAAAGCTTTAGAAGAACTCAAACAGTACATATCGAGTCCGCCCCTGCTCCACACTCCGAAGGCGGACAAACAACTGTCTTACTTGGTAGTTTCTGAGGTGGCGGTAAGCGCAGTCTTAGTTCGGGAGGAAGAAGGTATGCAATTTCCTATTTATTATGTCAGTAGAACTCTAGGCGAGTCCCAAATAAGGTATCCTCACTTGGAAAAATTAGCACTCGATTTGCTAAGCGCCTCCACAAAGCTAAAGCCGTATTCAATGCCACCCAATGTGTGTCGTAACTTCTTACCCGCTGAGAAAAATTATGCACAAACCCGAGCTCTCGGGACGGTTAGCCAAATGGATCATTGATATTAGAGGGTAAAATATCGAGTATCGACCTTGAACTACCATAAAATCTCATATTTTGGCAGACTACGTGGCCGACTTTACACCGACCTTAATAACCAAAGTAGAGAGGGAATAACCGTTAACCTTAGGGACAACCTCGGGAATCTGGACCCTTTTTTTGAACGGTTCCTCGAATGCGGGGGTCCATGCTTGGCAACGTATTAAAACTGCCTACAAGAAATGTAATTAGGTAATCTATTAGTAATGTGGAATTGACTAATAATGAGGCTGAGTATGAGGCCATGATTACAGGTCTGGAATTAGCTAAAAGCCTTGGTGCCGAGGTGATTGAAGCCAAGTGCGACGCCTTCCTTGTGGTAAAACAAGTTAACGGGACATTCAAAGTAAAAAAAAGAACGCATGCGAAGGTACTTGGCCAAATTACAAGTAACACTGCATCAATTCAGGGAACGGACCCTACAATACGTACCTCGAGTTCAGAACAGCGATCCCGATGCTCTGGCTAACTTGGGGTCGTTGTTCGATGCTGATGAATTTAGTTCGAGAACAGTAGTATAGCTCATGAAGTCGGTGATAGAGAAGGCCACGCCGAAGTAAACTCAACATGTTTAACTTGGGATTGGAGGAACAAGTATATAAACTACTTGATGACTGAAAAAAATTGCCTTCGGAACCCAAAAAATCGAGAGCCATGCGTTCCAAGGTTGCTAGATTTAGCTTGGTCGAAGAGGCACTATTCAGGAGAACCTTCGACAGCCCGCTAGCCAGATACTTAGGACCGGGAGAGACCAAATACGCCTTTGAGAAGTTTATGAAGGCACTTGGGGGAACCATTCGGGGGCAGAATCTTTGGTTTGGAAATTGATTAGGGCCGACTAATACTGGATCGAGATGGAGAAAGATGTCAATGATTTCGCATGGGAATGCGACGACTGCTAGAGACACGCCCCGATGATCCATCAACCGGGAGAAATGCTCCACTCAGTTTTGTCCTCGTGGCCATTTTAAAGTGAGGAATGGACATTGTCAGTCCCCTGCCATGGGCACCCGGTAAAGCTCAATTCATATTATTCATGACCGATTATTTTCTGAATGGGTCAAGTCTCAAGCATTCGAAAAGGTTCGGGAGAAAGAAGTCATCAACTTTTTATAGGACCGCATAATATATCGATTTGAGATATCTGCCGAGATCATTTGCGATAATGGAAAACAATTCATCGGTGGCAAGGTAAATAAATTTTTCGAAGATCACAAGATCAAGAAGATAATATCAATGCCTTATTACTCTAGTGGGAATGGGCAGTCAAAATCAACAAATAAGACCATACTTCAAAACTTGAAAAAGAGGTTGACCGGTGCGAAAGAAAGCAGAAAGAGATCCTACCCAGAGTCTAGTGGGTATACCGTACGACATCAAAATCTAGCATCAGGGCCACCCTATTTGCATTGGTCTATAGGGCCGAATCCTTGTTACAAATCGAGGTGGGGGAACCAAGCCTCAGGTTCCAATATGCGATAGAAGAGACAAACGGTGAGGATGAAAAGTGGAAGGCCGCCTTGGTCCTGTTGGCCACCCAAAAATAGTGAATAGAAATGTATTACAACCGAAGAGCCAGCCTCCAACACTTTCAAGTAGGGGACTTGGTGTTGAGGAAAGTAACATTACATACCAAGAACTAGAACGAATGGAAGCTGGGACCAAATCGGGAAGGACCATATCGAGTTGTCGGAATAACCAACAAAGGCTTATACAAACTCGAAGTGAGAAATGGCGTACAATTACCGAACAATTGGAACGTGGCACACTTAAAGCGGTACTACTGCTAAGGTACGGACTCAATTACTCTTTAATCATGTTATAAATCGGACTAACATATGTAGGTAAACAGCCAAGGACGGTTATGGCTATTAGGTCTAAAAGCACGTGTTGCACTCTTTTTCCCTTAAACCGGTTTTGTCCCAAAATGGGTTTTTCGGCAAGGTTTTTAACAAGGCAACAGTAAAACATGCTAACTTAGATTTGAAGACCGATTTCAAACCGGAATCAACGATCTTTCTCTACAGGTCAATAGTATCCGAGCCATCACAAGTCCAACCTCGAATACTGGGGGTCATTACCCTCGGATTAAGGTCTTTATCAAGGGAAAAGGAAAACTTTCTATGCTAAAAGCTAAGATTTGGTGGTTAGGATTCATTGTAAGTGCCAAACGGTCGTATAAGCCATGACCACATAGTCTACTCTAGCCATGGTACAAGTTTTTATGCACCTTCGATCGTGCACCTTGTATACTAAGAAATGAAAGAAATTTCTGCTTTGCTACTACGCGTTTTCGTTTCTTCGATCCCAGATCCTTGAGCCCACGGGCTACCCCTACTTGGGGACTACCGAGCCCATGAGCTACCCCAACTCGGGGACTATCGAGGCAAAGGGGTACGCCTGCTCTAGGACTGTCGTCCAAAGAAAATTTGGACGACCCAGGCTACCGAATCCCAGAGGCACCAAACTTATTAGGCGGTGCCCAAATATAAAAGGCTAAGACCACCCTAAAAATGGCTCGGAGACGTCCGAAGTCCGTAACTAAAAAGTAAGTCCTTTATGAAAATTAGAAACATACTAAAAGGTTACCCGTGGCAAAAACATCGTCTAAAAACACTTAAGCATCTTGGGAACCTACAGTCTCATCGAGGGTCCAAAGCCACGAGCAAACAAAGTTGCAACAAAGTTGGGCTTCGTTCAGACTTTCGAAAAAACAAATGCCCCGGAACTACATTTGATCTTATGACAAGGTACCCAAAACAATACACGAATAGAAATTGCAAGAAGATGTTGGACAATTAAAGACACGACACTGCCGGAAAGGGAAAAGTTTATATATATATATATATATATACCCCAAAATATATTTACAAAGGCCCGATAGAACTGCCTCAAAATAAATGAAAAAATACATAAGGAAAAACACAAAACTGAAAAAGTATTAAGGCATCTACGCCTGGTCTTCACTGGGGCACGACACATCGTCAGAACCATTGGTGCCCTCAAATCCCTTAGAGACCTTGGAACCCTTGGAGCTTTTGGCACTGTCAGGATCGCAGAGCTCCTTTGCCTCAGCCTCGAGCCTCTTAGTTTCTTCGATCTTGGTCAATAGGTGGAAACATCAGGCGTGGATCTCTTCGAGGGTCTCTCTTCGGGACAACCGCTTCATGTATTCAGTCTTTGTCTTTAGGTGGGTCTCGGTTGCCTCCATATCGGCCTTGTACTGGGCCACCATTTCCTCGGCATCAGCAGAGGTTGTGTCCAATGTGGACCTCAGTGCTGTATATTCTCTTTCGAGATCATCTCGTTATGCGACAACTGAGCTCACTTGTGCCCGGAGATCATTGTTCAACCGAGACCACTTGTCGGCTTTATCCTTCGCCACCTAAAATTGGTTCTCGATTGACGCCAGCTCCACCTTCGCAACTTTCTTTTCCGAGGCCAACAGGTCCATCTTTCCCTTCCATACTTCAGTCGTGGCCTTGACCTCGTCCATATCAGCCCGCGGCTGGTTGATCAGGTCAATCTTATGTTGGACCTACCAAGTTGTGTTGTTAGTCACCACAACTAGTTCAAAATATTTAGCTTCAAAGACCTTTACCTTCTCAACCAGGTCGGCATGTTCCTGCTTCAGGGTCGAGGCCTCCTTCTGAGCTTTTTCCAGCTCGGCCTGGAGAATCGGGAGGTCTTTAAGGGCATCGTCCTATTGCTCACTAAGAAGCATGTATATGTCCTTCTTTCGGACCTGCTCTTTGACCTCGAACTCAAACTGGCTAATTTCTAAGCGGTACCGGAGGAAGCTTTCATGGTGAAGCACTGAAGCCTGTAAAACAATGAAAGTAGTAAGAGACATCAAAGGAAAACCTAAGTGGTATTCATAAAGGGGTACGAAAGTGTTGACGCCTTACCCGGTTCAGTGCCTGATGTGCCTCATTGAAAATACTTGATGTACCCACCTCGTTCATCTTTGCCTGGTCATCCTCGGTCACCAGACATTGGAAGCAGTTGGCTACGCCCACCGGAGCAGACATGACCCCAGCATCCTCTGTGATTGTGAGAATGACTATTCTCTTGCACTCGGGATCCACGCTCGGCGTGAGAAATTGCGTCACTAGTTTTGGACTTGAACTTGGCCTGCCAGCTCCTGATGGCACATCCTTCTTCGAGATCTCCAGGTGAACCATCCTGGAAAAATCCTTCAATGCGTGCATGTCCATACCGTCGAAAAAGAAGTTGAGGGGATCATCTGAACCCTGCACTCCCTCACTTGACTTTTTTTTTGCCCGCTTGGGCCTCTTCGAGCATGGACTCGGTATAGGAGGGTGTCTCCATGATATCAATAACACCGGTCGCCTACTTCAAAACATGAGCGGCTTCCTAGGAGGTTGCAGCCTCGATCTCGCCCCAGGTCCTGAACTAGAAGGGGATCGACCTTGTGGTCCCCTTTCTCTATCGTTGCCTGCTCCCTAGTGGGGGTCGATCCATGGGAGACGAAGATGTCATCTTCTTCGGGATCATCCTTGAGCCGGCAGAGATAGCTAGGATTTGGTGCCCTGGACTTGGTATTCTTCTTGGGCTTCCTGGCTCGGGTGGTCTCCCTCTTCTTTCTCTTCCTCTCGGGGTCCGGGGAACCCGAGGACTTTCTCTTTTTCTTCTTCTTCTTCTCCTCCTTCGTGGCACCCCTAGGCTGTCCCGAGACGGAGGACTCGACATGCAAAAACGGATCCTCATCCTCATCAAGCGGCCTAAGTTCGGTGGTCTTAGGCAGACCTGTAAGAAAAAAGAAAAGGTTAGCACTATATAAGTTAAGAGCGTGATGGTAACTATTTCAGGGAAGAACCTCACCATGAGAACAGGCCTACCATTTGCCCTTGGAATGTTTGCGCCATGTGGGTTCGGAGTACGGCATTTGCTTACAAATCCTTTTGATCCACTCCTTGAAGCGGGGGATTGCATCGGGAACTTGGGCAACAGTTGCACGACCACAAACATAGGTGATGCGATAAAAAACAAAAAGGAAAAAACACTCCAGAAAGACAATACTTACGGGATATGTTCCACTCCTCGGGGAACGTCAGAAACTCGAGGGGGGATTAGGTCTTTGGTTTTCACCCAAACGAACCTCCCCTGCCAGCCTCGGTCTCGGTCCTCGTCAATACTCGAGAAAGGAGCCTTTCTTGCTCGGCGAACGAGCTTGATCAGTTGCCCTCGGAAGATTCAGGGATTGTACAGGCAGAGTAGGTGGTCGAGGGTGAACGAGGAGACTCGGTGTTGTTCAAGAAATGGCGCAAGAGAATCACAATCCTCCAGAAGGATGGGTGGATTTGCCCAAGGAACACCTCATACCTCTTGCATAAAGCAAGAACTATGAGATCCACAGGGGCGAGCGTGAAGGGGTAAGTGTAAATACTCAGATACCCCTTCACGTGAGTAGTTATACCGTCATTGGGCCGGGTACGACCACGTCCTTACCCTTCCACTTAGAGTTTACTTGGAATACGGGTAGGTTTTTTTCGAGACAGAGCATATGTGTCTCCATGCTCCCTCGCCTCGATCTTGTTGACTAGGGGCCTTCTCGACCTTGAAGTCATCCCCAATAGAGCCAGCCCCCGGGTATGAAGCTCTTCATGGGGGCTCTAAAGCCACCTCGGGAGCAGCCTCCTCGTCATCTACGGCTGGGTGGGAAGATGAAGGGGCATCCTGCTGAGGCTCTAACTTGGGATTTAACCATCGTGATCTGGGGAAATATGAAGATTCGAAGCAAAAATATGAAGATTTGAAGAAAGAGTATGAAGGTTTGAAGGTGGGATGAAGATATGAAGATCTAGGATGGAAACCCAGAACAAATATGAAGGTTTGAAGATCAGAGATGAAGTTACGAAGGCTCAATAAGCAGGGTATGATGATTTTAAAATTGTTTTTCTTATACAGCAAGGAGCAAACAAAAAGACGCGGAGGTGGAGGAGTCCGAAATTGAAATGATGTATTTTTGTACTTAAAATACGTTTATACAGTTAAAAAAAAGTTACATTTCTACATAAAATGCAGTATTATACTGTGTTTTATTGAAAAATTATTTTTTTAAAGGGAAACGCAGTATAATACTACGTTTAAGGAAAATACAGTATTATATTGTATTTTTCTTTAATAAAATATAACCCCTCCTTCTTCTTCCCCACGACAGATCTTCTTCCATTTTTAAAAAAAATGCAGCCCCACCACTACTGCCCCCCCCCTTTGCGATTAAAAAAAATTCTTGGGCCCCACCCGTCACACAAAAAGTGAAGAGCGTAGGTCCCTCATACAACCCAAGCCTTGGATTCCTTCTTTCGGGGTCAAAATTTCGAATTTCCGATATTTCAAAAACTTAAATCGATGTATTTCGATTTAGTTTATGTGCGAAACTCGTAGAGCATATGCATATTTGTTTTGTTGAATGTGTTTCCACGTTGATTTGTGTTATGTTTGCGATTAAATTTGTATGTTATTTTTACCCGGATTGAATTATTAGCCTTGGGACAAAAAATAGTTAAAACTTGATAAATAATTTTTATTGTTAATGAAATTGTTCACAAATATCTTTTACTATTTTATATGTAATTTCGTGAATGTTATGTTCATACGTTTGTTGTTTTTATTTAGTTTAGATTATTTATTTGCTTAAAGAATAGTGGCCTTTTAGCGTAGTAAAATATAGAGCTTTTTAGCGTAGTAAAATATAGAGTCTTATAGCGTAGTAAAATATAGAGCCTTTTAGTGTAGTAAAATATAGAGCCTTTTAGCGTAGAGTCTCTGTAGTTTAAGTATGTACTAACTACAAACACTATCCAATTACACTTTACAAATTTAATTATTTAATTTATAAAATAAACTTACAAAACTAACAAATTAATATATGTTGTCAAATTAACTCTAATATCGAGCCTGGAATCCATAGATAATTACTCAGTCCAATTAAATAATTAATTATTTAATTTATTAAACTAACAAAATTTTAAACTTATTAAAATTGACACACATAATAATTAAGGATAGCTTGGTGCTACTGGGCCTCAAATATCGAGCCTGGAACCCATAGATAATTACTCAGTCCAATTAAATAATTAAATATTTAATTTATTAAACTAACAAAATTTTAAAATTATTGAAATTGACACATATAATAATTAAGGATAGCTTGGTGCTACTGAGTCTCAAATATTGAGTCTGGAACCCATAGATAATTACTCTGTCCAATTAAATAATTAATTATTTAATTTATTAAACTAACAAAATTTTAAACTTATTGAAATTGATAATTAAAGATAGATTGGTGCTACTGGGCCTCAAATATCGAGCCTGGAACCCATAGATAATTACTCAGTCCAATTAAATAATTAATTATTTAATTTATTAAACTAACAAAATTTTAAACTTATTGAAATTGACACACATAATAATTAAGGATAGATTGGTGCTACTAGGCCTCAAATATCGAGCCTGGAACCCATAGATAATTACTCAGTCCAATCAAATAATTAATTATTTAATTTATAAACTAACAAAATTTTAAACTTATTTAAATTGACACACATAATAATTAAGGATAGCTTGATGCTACTGGCCCTCAAATATCGAGCCTGGAACCCATAGATAATTACTCAATCCAATTAAATAATTAATTATTTAATTTATTAAACTAACAAATTTTAAACTTATTGAAATTGACACACATAATAATTAAGGATAGCTTGATGCTACTGGGCCTCAAATATCGAGCCTGGAACCCATAGATAATTACTTAATCTAATTAAATAATTAATTATTTAATTTATTAAACTAACAAAATTTTAAACTTATTGAAATTGACACACATAATAATTAAGGATAGCTTGGTGCTACTGGGCCTCAAATATCGAGCCTGGAACCCATAGATAATTACTCAGTCCAATTAAATAATTAATTATTTAATTTATTAAACTAGCAAAATTTTAAACTTATTAAAATTGACACACATAATAATTAATGATAGCTTGGTGCTACTGGCCCTCAATTATCGAGCCTGAAACCCATAGATAATTACTCAATCCAATTAAATAATTAATTATTTAATTTATTAAACTAACAGAATTTTAAACTTATTGAAATTGACACACATAATAATTAAGGATAGCTTGGTGCTACTGGCCTTCAAATATCGAGCCTAGAACCCATAGATAATTACTCAGTCCAATTAAATAATTAATTATTTAATTTATTAAAACACAAACACACAATTAATATTGTTTAAATTACAGTAGACGGCATGGACTTGCCGCCTGTCCATTCTGGACCAGTCGTGGATCAGATATTAGTGTTACAGGGCGACCATAGGTCCGCCTATGTATGGGAGGGACATCTATTGGATTAGACTCTCCGCGCCAGGAGACCGGACGACTTGTGGGACTTTTTGAGGGAGAGAGTTTTCCATCACCGCGTAGTCCATCGCCTACATGATACGAGCTTCCTTAGGATTTTTGATATTGGGCGGATGCAGCTCGACTGGTCTCTCATCACGGCGTTGATAGAGCGATGGCGACCGGAGACGCACACTTTTCACCTGCCCACTGGAGAGGCCACCATCACGCTTCAGAATGTTCAGGATTTGTATGGGATGCGTGTAGATGCACTGCCCATTGCACTACCCCAGTATATGAGAGCTATGACGCATCCCCAGTATTTGGATTTGCTGGGGCAGTATACTGGTTTCAGACCACAGGGTGAGGCTGCACTTAGAGGGGGCAGTCACATTTCTGTGACAGCTATCAGAGATCATATGGAGGTATTGCACCCCGATATTACCGGTGAGACAGAGATATCTATATTGACCGGTACACGAGGTTGGCGTTATTCCTTCTTTTTGGGGGTGTCTTGTTCCCGAACATTTCGGTAAATCTAGTGAGTATGTGTTTACTGCATCATCTGCAGCAGCTAGATGAGTGACCCCAGTACAGCTGGGGTGTTTTTGTTCTAGCATACCTGTACAAGATTATGTGTTGGGCGAGCATGGGCACCCGGTGGACATATGTGGTTTCCTGCCGCTTCTACAGGTGACAACATTTTCGAATACTCTGTTCATTACTCCGAATTCTATATAGTCAAAATGACTTTTAAAATTTACGTCAACTTTTTATCTTAGATTTAGGCCTGGCAGCGGATTCTGCCATTGCAGCCACCTCTACCACCACTAGTGTCGGGTTTAGAACCTCCGTTTCTCCCTCTAGCTACGAGGTGGGTTCTCCGATGTGGGAACTACCAAGGGACTAATGCTCATCATAATCTCCCCCTTGTCAGGGATGTGTTAGATATGCTAGTGACCGGACAGGTAAATATGTAACTTGTGTTGTAGATTCACTTGTGTTACGCATACTCACTTTTATGTTATTATTTCATAGTTCATTTGGATGCCATACATCGACGAGTTGCTAGCTCATCTGCCCGATTATTGCTCAGTCGACCGACTGCTTTGGAGCACTTCCGTCCCGATGATGTGCTTCGATGTGGTGGAGCATCATGCCACAGAGCGTGTACTTCGTTAGTTTCACCGTCCCCAGGGGATACCGGGGGAGCCTGCATGGGTGCCTACACATTATCAGCGGGATGATCGTACCAGGGTGGACGATGAATTTGTAGGATGCCTAGAGGCGCAGGTCTATATTTGGGACCAGCGAGAGGAGTTGATTCCACCACCACCTTCACAAATCCACGAGGCGACTATTGAGCTGTATATGTCATGGTACCGCCGTCACACCTGACTGATGATCGGGAACCCCATTCATGTACTTGGCGATCGGTACAGACCATACGCCGGAAGGCACGAGGCACTGGTATGTTTTTGTGGCTTATAATATCTTATAATTGTGATATAGTATTATTTAATTAATATTATAAATGTTGCGCAGGCTATTGGGCATCACATGTTTTACCAGTTGGGACTGGAGATACAGCAGCATGGCGACAATGTTGCAATCGTTGAGTATGGCCGGCAGATGGAAGAGCTGGCTCTCCGGACCCTGCAGCGAGCCAGAGATGGTGCGAGGTTGGATCACAAGGCTGAGTATGCAGCTCCAGAGGAGTACCATCGGGGTAGGCCTGTCCCACGAGGCAGGGGTAGGGCACGAGCCAGGGTTGCCCCATGAGGCAAGACTGTCCCACGAGGCAGGGGTGCCCCACAAGGTCGCGGGGGACGGCGAGTAGGTGGTCCCCAGCAAGGGGGCTTTGAGGCATATGTCGACCCACCTGTTGAGGCATATGATGAGGATCTTGGAGATGATTAGCCGGGTTATTTCCCTCAACTAGATCAGCCTTCCAGCAGCATGCCGTCGTACAGCCTTCAGTTGTCTCTGCCAGTATCGCAGGTCACCCCGTCAGATACATTGTTGATCACGGGTACATTCGATGGAAATGTACACTAGTTCTTTTCAGGCCCATCTACCGCAGCTGAGGATCGGCTAACCGAGACGTGGATGGTGGGCGCAGGTTAAGTTATACCTCATCCCCGGCGGTGGATGCGAATCTACCACAGGTGCAGGTATGTTTTCATTACTGTAAAATTTCAATTTGTTTTCTTTTCCCTAATGATTTGCCATAAATTAATTTTTAATTTTCTTATTAAGGCTTCGTCCCAGCCCATCACGGAGGGCACTATATGCGATGATAAGGACACCACGGATGCTTATACTCAGGAGGCCGACGAGATCATGGTGAGAAAATGTTTTTGACTTAACACGTAAAAATACTAATATAAATTTTCACATGCTAAGCTTAGTAATTGTTTTGTAGGTTGTTGACGGCCCGACGGCCCCTTCTACCGATCCTGCTAGTTGTACTATCGATGCTGCTGTGCATCCTCACATAAAGAGGCGACTTGATGATGATGATCCTGATAGTGTACCCGGGCGACAGGGGATGTGACTCAGGCCAGCGGCAGCACTGAAGCATACAGGCTGTGGGACTCATTGATTTACTTTTGTTTGTATTTTGTGTAAATACTATATTATGTAAATAGTGGCAACAATTCTATTTTAACAACAATTTTATTTTAGCTGCGTTTGAACAACAATTTTATTTTAACAGTACAACATAAACACAAACATAGAAAACCTAAAACAACACAAACAGTACAACTAATGAAAACACTTGACAAGGGAAACACAAATATACACTATTACGCTTAACACGTACATGCCATTGTTTAGTCACGACCTCCTAGTATTCTCTGCTCCAACCAATTGAGCTGGTCTTCCAGCTTTTTTTTTCTTCTTCCACCTCCTTGAGTTTCGCCTTCAACTCCGCAATTTCTTGCTTGGATTGGCGCTCTCTGTCCCACTGCTTCGTACACAAATTATGAAGATGATACAACTTGTCTTTGTAGTATTCCTGCTCACATGGTTCAGTAATCCATACCTCAAAATTGCATGTAGGTACGTCGGGTTTCCTATAAAACTTGTTCATACACGCCCAGTAGCGGCGTCCAGCTTCTTCCCAACAATCGTACATCATGCATTTTTCCGCACTCGCACCTTGGGACATAAAGGGTTGTTGAGACATTTGTTAAAGAGAAACTTTGGTTTTATGGAAATATTTGCTATTGGTTATTGTTAAGCGCAGAAAATAACTAGAATGTGCCCGTTATTTATAGGCAAGATTTCACGTAAAACGTAGTATTATACCACACTTTACAACTCACAAAACGTAGTATTATACCACGCTTTACATATTAAAGTTTTTCTGAAACAAAACAGCTTTTTCACATGGTTTTCAGCTTTTTCAGAACGACAAGACAACTCACAAAACGTAGTATTATACCACGCTTTACATATCAAATTTTAAGGGGGATAATAAAGGATGTCTTGATTTTATAGTTTTTTTTTTTAATTTTTAGATTGGTCTTCTTTAGTAACACCAATAAGTTGAATATTTGAACAATTCTATGAAGAAAATACTACATTATGTAAATAATGGCAACAATTTTATTTGAACAATAATTTTATTTTAACATGACAACAAAAACACAAACATAGAAAATAGTCCTTGTTACACACCATCTTAAAAGGTTTCAGCGGTCAATAATGCTCAGCGCCCAATGGCTACAACTGCCCACTATGCATGTCTACGTATGCAGCAACACTTTATTGCCTATCAATATAGTTGGTTGCCCCTAAACCAACTTGTTGAAAACACTTCAAGTCATATGCGCATGGCATGTGGTAGATGGTCCATTTCCCACATGAACACAACCAGCTGGCTTCATTCACCGTCTGTAGATTATTCCCCCGCTGTCCGCAGATAGCGGTCTTAACTTCAAAAACACCCTGGTCGTGATCGTACTATAAAAATGAATGTCAATGTGCTCGCCTCCTGTACCTTTCAAATCTTCTCATCGGTATTGGCATAAATTGAACACCCCTGTCCATCAATGTCGATGCAGCTCCATGCCTTTCAACAAACCTCTCTGCACTATGTTTGAATGTCATGCGGACCATGGCAGTGACAGGCAATCCACGGGCAGACTTCAACAAACCATTGAATGACTCCAACACATTTTGTAGTCAGGGCTCCCTATCGTCTGCCGCCATCATCATGCAATATCCACATGTGAAGCCCATGTCCCATCAGCCAAGTATAGGCTCGTGGATCTAACTTTCGGATCGCTTCCATGTGCCTCGTGAATTTGCACTGTTGGTGCTTAGTTGCAACCATCCACATTAAATCATGCAAGGCCTTGTCAGGATATTTCTTCTGGAAATTGGCCTTTAGGTGCCTCACACAGTAACGGTGGTATGAATAGGGTTCCTGCTATTCAGGCAAGTGCCGTACAGAATTTAAAATACCACCATATCGATCAGATATTAGACAAATACTTGAACGTTGTTTGACAACGTGCTGCTTCAAGTGGTTCAAAAAAAGCGTTTACGTCTCTTCGCTTTCGTTGGCACAAATGGCAAAAGCTAGTGGAAATATTTGTCCGTTAGCATCTACTGCAACTGCAATCAAAAGCTTAATATCATACTTTCCATAGACATGAGTACCATTTATTGAAATTACAGGACGACAATGCACAAAACCATCAATTGCTAGTTTAAATGACCAGAACACATAGTTGAAAATATATTCGGGTCTGTCCGGACTCCGCTCACGCCTCCATTCAACAACAGTCTCGAGGTTAAAGTATTGCAGTGCGGCCATGTACCTGGGCAGAGATGAAAAAGACTTATCCCAGTCGCCATAAATAAGTTCAAAGGCATGTTTGCGACCGAGATATGCCTTTCTTTTGGTTATAGTACAACCATACTCCTGGTGGACGGCTGTAATACACTATTTAATCTTGAACCTAATAGACACTTCCAAATATGGAATCAAGACAAGAGAAATCAAGTCTACATCCAGGTTGAAGTGATTCTCATTGAATCTGTCCATTTCACATCTGTGGGTGCTAATAAATTTACCCACTTTCCCCAAACCTGATTTCTTCTTGCTGGCACGCAACATTCAGTGACAACCCATAAAGTCTCTACGGCATACAGCCTTGTATACCTCCGTAGTTGACTCACTTACCGTCATCTCACGGCACTCTCTTACGCTGTAGATTCTTACAGCCTTGATTAGGCGAGCTTTATTGGGGAAATACATGCCCTTTGCAAGCACCGCTGGTCTATACTCATCCCACATCACTGACCGAAATTCATCACCATCCCTTGTAAGGGCATCCACGTCCGGCATACTTGGCAAATTATCAAGGTAGGGAATATTCCGCTCATGAAAGGGTACGTGAGACTCGTACACTCTTGGTCTAACGGGAGGTGGAGAAGCATGCTCCCTCGTCAGCTCAGGTTCGGCATCCACTTCCTCCTCGTCATCATCCTCATCATGGAAGGGTGTGTCATCTCCAGACTCATCGACATTGTTGTCATAATCACTATCATCTTTCTGACTCTGCGCATCTGCCAAATTACGAGTCAGTACATCGTCTATGGGCAACTGTGTGAGGTCAGGAACATCAAGTTGCTCGTTTTCACTGCACACAAAAAATAAAATGATAAACTACTCAACTAGATAAATACTTTACATATAGCTATATCACTTTACTTACAAGTTGTACTGTGTTGACGTTCCATGATGGATATTTTTTTGTTGGTGATGACTCCCGGATGGACCACCGTGGTCCAATACGCCAGAACTACGCATATTCCAACTAGGGGCGGGGTTATAACTTGTAAAATTCATATCCGGACGGTACCCCCAATGAAAAATGTGATTGTTAATACAAATCCAATTCAAACATAAAATAAACATCGCTAAAGTGTAGAAACATTGAAGTTTACCAATCGTCTTGTGGATTATATAAAATCGAAAAATTATTTTGTGGCTGCTCATTCGCCGGTGGTGACAAGTTTAAATCAAGGCAAGCTCTTTCATCAGCAATCTGTCCGGCAAAAGCTGCTCCAGAATAACCACCCGATGACTGGGGATTATCCCTACTATGCACACCCTCATTATTGGGAACGCCTTCAACCTTGACGTACATTTCCAACAATTTTATTACAATAAATTCCCTGTATTCTTCCGGAATCCACATAAAATCTCTAAGAGTTTCATCATCTTCGATGTTAAACTCAGAATAATAAGCAAACCCCTGTGGAGTCACAGAATACGGAAATCTACCGGTTACTTTAAGGTTTACCGAACGTTTCCTCACACTCATTTTTTTTACATAACAACGATATCAATTTATCGTACTCCATTGTAAGCGGCAATTTAACATAACATTGTGGAGATGAACTATACCTCATAGAGTTATTCTCCATTACAACCTCACACCCCCCTCCCAATATAATGAAATCCTTATTTTTGGCTCTTCAAACATTATAAAAAATGCTTGATAAGAAGAAGAGAGAAGTATGAACGGAAGTTTGAAGGAAAGTTTTGAATGGATTTTCATAAAATTCTAACGCCTTAAATAAGGCAAGTCCGAGCTTGGGGTGCAGAATTATTTTATGTAAAACGCAGTATAATACCACATTTTATGTATTTGAATTATTGTTATGTCAGTTATCCAAAGAACACTTATTGGTGAGCCCAAAAATTAGTGTAAAATGCAGTATAATAATACGTTTCAGTGTAAAACGTAATATTATAATACGTTTTACACTAAAAAAAACAAATTATTTTTTTCAGTCCTGCAGAACTCTTATTATTGGTGGGCCCAATTTTATAGGGAAACGCTGTATAATACTACATTTTCCTTAAACGTAGTATTATACTGCGTTTTCCTTTAAAAAAAATTTTTTTTAATAAAACACAGTATTATGTAGAAATATAACTTTTTTTAACTGTATAAACTATTTTAAGTACAAAAATATATCATTTCAGTTTCGGATTCGGAGGCGGAGGGGATGGAAGAAAAGATTCACGTCACTCGTACGTTAATGTCGTGTCAGTGACTCTATGGGAATATTTTATGTATTTTCCCATTATTTGATTCACCATCACAATTATTTTGATGCAACAACTAATCAAATGCAAAGGGATTATCAGCGTGAGCGTGCACATCCATTCGTGTGAATTCAAGTCAATACATGAAGTCATTCATGCAAAAGGTTAAGTCACCTTTTGGCTTTTTGCAATTTTCAAATCTCAGGTTGCTTTGTGTAGAATAAAGTGCCCTCTCGTGTTGACTATGATGTTTAACGTAAGCGTGCAAGGCTCTTTTGGATTTTGTAAGAAAACTGCAAAACTGGACAAAAACGTAGTTGGATGACTACATCTCCTATTTGGCTATTTTGTCACTAATAAGTGCCTAATAGCCTCTTTGGCCAATCCAATTTTTTTGGCCAAAAATATTTTCTTCTGGCCAAAAGCACTTTTGGCTAAAAATTAAGTTGTTTGGCAAGTTTTTGGAAGGAAAAAAAAGTGTTTTTGAGGAGAAATAGAAGCAGATTGAAGAAGTAGAAAAAAGTAGTTTCTCTCCAAAAGCACTTTTTTGAAAAGCACTTTTGAGAAAAATACATTTAGAAACAGTTTTTTAAAGCTTAGTCAAACACTAATTGCTGCTCAAAAGTTCTTTTCAAACTAATTAGTCAAACACAAACTGCTTCTCACCAAAAGTAATTTTGAGAAAAGCACATTACTTCTCAAAATAAGCTGATTTTTACAGCTTGGCAAAACGAGCTATAAGTGTTCTTTGTCTTTTAGCTAATTTTTGGCTAATTTGGCTCTAATTAAGTCCCCAATAAATTCTTGTATGCTAAATTGAGGAAACTTTTATACTAGCCAATATGTTAACATTGTTATAAATATATTATATTATGAATGTTTATTTGGTACTCCGTTGTAAATAAGTTTCCTGAAAAAGCTTATTCATATGGGACTCCGCCGTAAACATATTTATCTATTTAGTACTATATTGGAAATAAGCTTCTTGAAGAAGCTTATCCTTTGGATACTCCGTTATGGAT
Organism: Nicotiana sylvestris; assembly: GCF_000393655.2. Classification (NCBI taxonomy): domain Eukaryota; kingdom Viridiplantae; phylum Streptophyta; class Magnoliopsida; order Solanales; family Solanaceae; genus Nicotiana; species Nicotiana sylvestris. The sequence goes on from NC_091058.1 coordinate 138,135,892, forward strand.
AAATATTACCCCGGTGGAAGATTATCCATACCTAGTACAATGAGCTTATCCTTTCGGTACTCCGTTATGGATAAACATTACCCTCGGTAGAAGATTATTCATACCTGGTACAATGAGCTTATCCTTTCGGTACTCCGTTATGGATAAATATTACCCTCGGTAGAAGATTATCTATATCTGATACAGTAGCAGCTTACACAGCAGCTTGCAGTAGTAACTTGCACAATAGCTTGCAGTAGTAACTTGCACAACAGCTTCCTTTCTTCTATAAATAGAGGAGATTTCAGTTCATTATGTACATAAGTTTGAAGTTGAATAATATATCAGTTTCTCTCTATACTTGTCTTTGGTTTATTTACTTTATAGTCGTTATTTTATAACACGTTATAAGCACGAGACTCTGCCATTTTGAACACTTACTTCAAATTTAGTTTCTATTTCAACTGTTCATCTCCCGACAGGGGCGGCTCGACACTATATGGGGCCTAAGGCGAAAATAAAAGTGAGGCCTTAAATTTTTAAAATTTTTTAACTCTTCAACTTTTTTTTTTTTTTTTGGATTTTTGAATAATCGGATGCATATTTTCTTGTTGACATATTTATATTCTAAAAAAAAATTAAACAATGAGTATGGAGTAAAATTAATAAAATAATAAATAACAAATGAAGATAATACTAGATAGATAGAAAGATATTACCTAATGACTGACTAATCCAAGAAGTTTGAAGACTTCGATTCCAAAATATCTAGTTGTTGGCTTGTTGGAGTCTTGGAGAAAGAAAGAATTTCAGTAGAAAGAAGATGAGTATGAATAAAGAGGAAGGAAGAAGGGTATGTCTCATATCTCGAATATGAGGAGTGAAATGAAAGTGAGACGTTGGGATTACTTTGGAAGAAGAGTAAAAATTAGAATTGTCAAATCAAATCAATTGAAAACCATTTTTTTACTATTTTAAACTTTACTTTATTAATATATTTGAAGGAGAGCCTTAACGTAACTGGTAAAGTTGTTGTCATGTGGTCAGGAGGTTATGAGTTCGAGCCATGAAAACAGTCTCTTGCAGAAATGCAGGGTAAGACTGCGTACTATAGACCCTTGTGGTCTGGCCCTTCCCCGGACCCCGCGCATAGCGAGAGCTTAGTGTATCGGGCTGCCCTTTTTTTACTTTATTAATATATCTAAAAGTTCTTCTTTCTTTTTATATGAAAAGTATAAAAGTAATATATATATATATATATACAAAAAACTTATAAAATATAGTATATTATTCCTAAAAATGGGGCCCCCTAAGGCAATTGCCTTACCCCATACACTGCTAGAGCCGGCCCTGTCTCCGGATGTAAGTAGATAACAAGGAAAACGTTAAGAACAATGCAAAACAGAGGCATGCCATTAAAACTTCATCCTACTCCAGTGACTCTTTTGATGGGGTCCGTACTTTCGACATGTGATTGTAATTTTTGTTTTTTATTTTTCTTGTGTACTGGGAGTTTTGCTGGGACAGAGCTTGGGAAAGTGACTTTTCCATAGCACACCATCTCGAGCATATATTCCAGTGCTTCAATTTGCAAGGTTCTAGAGGAAGAGCAATAAGCAAGACCAAATTAAGAGAAAAGATAGTGCACTTATTTAGTATAAAATTGAATCAAGAAATCAGACAGCCATCGACACAGTGGCTCCTCAACAAAATGTTTCCGAGAAGGCATATCTACCATAGAGCTAAATTTCTCAAAATTGCTTACACTCATGTTGGGCCCGCCAATTTTTTAAGATAAGTACTACAGTTAAATTATGTTCTTTATGTCTTTTGAGCCTGAATAAATATATATTTATCGTATATGTTAATTACTGTCTTTCTAGCCAACTAATGATGCAGATGCCATTTTACTTGGATGTGGTCTCATGAAATTGGAAAGAACAATTAATTTTACTTAAGTTGTTATATAGTCGCGAGACACACCCGTTTTTATGTGGCAAACGATTGCGGTCAACGTATACAATAGCTGTTTTGTGCTTATTGTCATCTTAGTTATCTTAATAAAGGGTTGTAAAGTGGATAACATTATTAAAATCACTTAAACTCCAGCAGAGTTTGTAAGAAATATACAACCACCAAAAGTGATTATATTTTGTATATCTTATTGTAACTAAATTTTGCTGACCACCAGAAGTGGTACATGCCTATCACCACCAGACGTGATAATTTAGGCTTTCTATGGTTGCAATTGAAGATAAGCTAGAGATACATTCTCTATATTATATGCATGCCTCGATTTGCTCCTAAAGTAGTAAATATTTTAAAAGAGGTTGAAGCATCACAATTTGATGTGATTAATACGCGTTCATATAATTATGTTCTGTTCCCTGAAGGGTGAGAATTTTTGATAAATATTAATCCATTCCCTGAAGTGAATGTGATAATATTAATAAAATATGAACACGCTCTTGATGTAAATATATTACGATTTACCTCCAGAAGAGGTAATATGATCGAGATAATATATATACTCAATATTACGTATTTTAAATTTGCTCCTAAAGTAATAAAACAATTGAAATTTTCTCCAAAAGCAGAAAAATATTATGAAACTGTATCTTTCTGTGGTTAAATAAAATAATAAACTATTCAAAGTTATTTTTGAAGCACATTTTCATTCTTTGGAGTAAATGAAGAAATATCACAACTCACATCCTGCAGAGCTAGAATAATATAAGATATAAATATTATTTTTGTGGCATAAAGATCATTACTGCATGTACCTGTTGTACGTAAAACATCTTGGATAATTTTATTAAGTATCATTCTTAGGCAAAAGCATTCTTGTAGAATGCTTTCTACTACAATCGCATTAATATGTTATGGTTAGTTATCGAGTTCCCCGAAGAAAATAACAACTCATGTATCTTTCCCCGAAGGATGTAATGACTATGTGGTTGCGGATTTGATATAAAATATTCAGATGTTAATGATGTTTCTCCCTGAAGGAGATATTTGTCACAAAGTTGGTGGTAGAAATATTGAAATTCTTAATCTTTTACATTTATAAATTTAGTATTGCCGTTCTATTATTCATTTGTTTATAATTTTCTCTCATGACACCAAAAGTGTCTGAGCAATATTTGGTAGTACAAAATTTATCAAAAGCTCCTGAAGAGCTAACCGTTTGTCTAGAAGACACGTGACACCGGTAGTGTCCGATAAATATTAGATTGTGGTTAATAAATGTCTCTCGAAGAGCTTGTATACAAATATATCATTCATATTATATGATTGTGGTCAAAACATATGTTGTAGTAAACCTGAAGTTTACTAATACAAATGGCTATCATATTGAGAATACAAATGATTGGAAGATTGATAATCTTCATGTTTCCACAATCATAGGGGGTAAAATAATATGTATGTGAGAAGTTACCTGCCTTATTCTTTAATTTGTACTACATCATGTAGCCACAGTAAATCAGAAGTTTACTAAAACAAAAGTTTATGCCATAGTAAACCAGAAGTTTACTAAGAGATAGCACATGCCATGATAAACTTGAAGTTTTCATTTGCCATTTTTAAATGAGCTATTTGAGAATTCAGATAAGTATATACTGAAGAACTAGAAGATTCTTCAGGAATTCTCATGTGTTGCTTGTTCTCATAATAAATTGATTATACCAGCTAAAGTTGGGACTAAGACCCCTGATTCTAAAATATATAAAAGGTGAATATGGGCACATTCACCTATCATGTGAACCACTTATATATGCATATATGAGATGGTTACATGTGTAATTATTATCAACCTGCAGTTTGGCATTTGGAATTGCTTTTCTCGATTAAGAGCATAATTTTCAGATTATGAAATCAAGATAGTTTATCTTGATAATGATGGTTTATATCCAAGCTGGTTTAGCATTGAATACCTCCTATTAATGGCTAAATCATTGCTTATAAGAACAAAGCCTCATGTGTTGGTCTAAGATTTTCTAAATTGCATATAGCAGCACTTGTATGCATCAAACCAACAATATATGATAAATCCTCCCCTTACAATTGGTTTAGGATCAGAAACCAAATATTTTTACTATCTTTTGATGTGTGGTATATGATTATTTTCTTTACCACAATGCACAAGGATATGTTTCCCAAAGAATATTGGGGATATATGTTAGTTTTTTCTAACATTTGGAGAATGGAATAAATAGCTAAAAAATATGTTATATGAATCGAATTATCATTAATATGATCCTTACTTAGAAGATAATTCAAGTCAAATGCCAGAAGCATTTGCTGATCTAAAATTAAATATCATATTTCAGCTGCAAATGCTCATATTCAAATTAAAGTCCCTGAAGGATAAAGTTTACTATATGCATGAAGCGTTGTAGACCAATCGGTTCCAAAGGTAACAATCCATGAAAAGGATAGGAGCAAATGATCAAAATGATCACAATAAGGAGGAAATAAGCTCTAGAAGAGCCCACGACATAACATTTCATAAAACTCCTGAAGAAGTTCAGGTACCTGAAAATAAAGAAAGTGATGTGATCTCAATAAGTTACGTCGTTTGCGAACTGATACGAAATGATCGTCGACGATATATTTGATACAATATAGTGCACAATATTATAAAAGACTGTGAGGATCGAACCTGTAGTCCAGACACCTGAAGATGTCATGCCACTTATATGCAAGTCATAACCTATATGACTCATTTGATTAAATCTATATGAAGATCCCTTAAGGATTTAAAATGCCTGAAGCATATATTTCAAAGTCTCGAGAAATATATTCAATCCGATTATAAAGATCTTTGTACGGTTTAAAACAATCTGGGCACGTATGGTATAATCGCCTTAGTAAATATTTGTTGAAAGAAGATTACATAAAGGATGTTATTTATCCATGTATTTTTATAAAGAAAATGTCATAAGAATTTGTTACACTTGGTGTTTATGTTGATGACATAAATCTTGTTGGAATTCTAGAAGAGCTCCAAAAGGAATATCTTAAGAAAGAATCTGAGATGAAAGATCTTGGAGAGACAAAATTTTGTCTTGGTATACAAATTGAACATTAACAGATGGAATCTTTATCCATCAATTTGCCTCTACCAAAAGGGTCTTAAAATGCTTTTACATAGACAAAGCATACCCATTGAGTACACCAATGGTTGTTTGGTCACTTAAAGTGAATAAAGATCCGTTCCGTCCTCCAGAAGAGGATGAGGAACTTCTTGGTCCTGAAATATCTTATCTTAGTGTAATTGGTACACTTATATATCTTTCTAATGCTACAAGGCCTGACATAGCATTTTCTGTTAATTTACTAGCAAGATATAACTCTTCTTCTATTCGGAGACACTGGAATATGAAAAAAGATCCACAATTTTATACGAAGACAATACTGCATACATAGCCCAATTGAAGGAAGGATTTATAAAAGGAGATAGAACGAAGCACATTTCACCAAAATTATTCTACACATGATCTCCAGAAAAATGGTGATATTGATGTACAACAAATCCGTTCAAGTGACAATCCGACAGATTTGTTCACTAAATCTTTGCCAACTTCAACTTTTGAGAAGATGGTATACAAGACTTGAATGCGGAGACTCAAATATTTGCAACAAGATTTTCATCAGGGGAAGTAAAATACGTGATGCACTCTTTTTTCCTTGCTAATATTTTTTCCCACAGGGTTTTCCCTATAAGGTTTTTAATGAGGCACCTAGCAATGTGTATTACTAAAAATGTGTACTCTTTTTCCTTCACTAGAATTTTTTCCTATGGATTTTTCCTAGTAAGGTTTTAATGAGGCACATTATCTTTTAAACATCCAAGGGGGAGTGTTATAAATATATTATATTATGGATGTTTATTTGGTACTCCGTTGTAAATAAGCTTCCTGAAGAAGCTTATCCATATGAGACTCCGTCGTAAACACGTTTATCTATTTAGTACTCTATTGCAAATAAGCCTCCTGAAAAAGCTTACCCTTTGGATACTCCGTTATGGATAAATATTATCCCGGTGGAAGATTATCCATGCCTAGTATAATGAGATTATCCTTTCGGTACTCCGTTATGGATAAACATTATCCTCGATAGAAGATTATCCATACCTGGTACAATGAGCTTATCTTTTCGGTACTCCGTTATGGATAAACATTACCCTTGATAGAAGATTATCTATATCTGGTACAGTAGCAACGTACACAGAAGCTTGCAGTAGTAACTTGCACAACTTTTCTTTCTTCTATAAATAGAAGAGATTTCAGTTCATTATGTACATAAGTTTGAAGTTGAATAATATATTAGTCTATCTCTATACCTATCTTTGGTTTATTTACATTATAGTCGTTATTTTATAACAAACATAGATTAATTATTATCATTCTATCCTTTTCTTTTCCGCCGTCCACTTTGATCTTATTTTCGTGTGTGGCATGCAAAGATTATTAAAGTGGGAACTATAGTTAATGTATTGATTTTTTCTCTTTTTGTTTGGGGGGTGGGTGGTGTACGTTGGGCAGGGGCGGACTTATAATTCGTGGCGGACCCAGAATTTTGTGTAAGCGGATTTAAACAAAAACTAAAGTCATCGACATTATTTGATAGTAAAAGCGACAAAGGCATAATAATAGAATCTTTCCCTCCGCTCTTTATTTTGCTTCATGACCTCTTTGTTCTATTAAACTCTTAAAAAAAGTGAACAATATATCTGTTTACTTTTTCGAATTTGACAATTTATTGAACCTTTTTCTTTTAAATTTTATGTTACAAAATCAATTCAATCTATATCAAAACAACCAACTCTATTCATTGATTAAAAATCTAATAGATTAACAAGCGCTCAAATATTCATTATAATAAACAATTTATTAGAAAACGATAACAATAGAATAAAAATATAAACTAAAGTAGATTTATAATTTTAATAGTAGAAATCTGGAACTATGAAAATTAGCTAAAGTAAAAGGTATAATTAAAAAATAGTGAGGAGGCTATGGCAAAATGAGAATAAGGTATGCAATGAAATGTGAGAGTCCAGATTCGAGCTCAAAATCAATTCAATCTATATCAAAACAACCAACTCTATTTATTGATTAAAAATCTAATAGATTAACAAGCGCTCAAATATTCATTATAATAAACAATTTATTAGAAAACGATAACAATAGAATAAAAATATAAACTAAAGTAGATTTATAATTTTAATAGTAGAAATTTGTAACTATGAAAATTAGCTAAAGTAAAAGGTATAATTAAAAAAAATAGTGAGGAGGCTATGGCAAAATGAGAATAAGGTATGCAATGAAATGTGAGTCCAGATTCGAGCTCCAAACCTCTACTTTCCTCTGAACCCGCTTGAACCAACTCGCCCATCTGCTGTTGCTATCAAGCAAGTTCAACTTAATATATTTACCCTAAATTATGTTTCCTAAAAAATAATTTCCACATAAAAGTTAATGAATATTTTTGACCTGCTTATAGTTCTGCTTACATGCTCGACAGAACTCAGTAGCTTTGATCTAGACCTTATATTTGATTTAAACAATTAACCTAAAATGTATAAATAATTTATCTAAAGTAAGCTGCTTTTTCTAGGATCCAAAACCCAAAAACCTAAAATCCTAGAGTGTAAAAATTCTTTTACTTATTTTTGGTGTTTGGATAGGAAGTAAAAAATATTTTTTTCTTCGATATGAAAGCCAGGCAAACACTATGAGAGTTGAAATAGGTAAGGGTAGGAAAGCTGGTACGTTAGGGTGACGGCGGCGAAGGTAGTGTTGGGGGTTCGCTGGGGGTAGGGGTGGTGGGGACGGGTGAGGGAGTGCGGTTTTCGGGGGTTTGGGGTTGGGGTGGTGTGAGGGGCTTGAGGGTGGGTTTTCGGGTAGGTGGGCGTAGGGGTGGGAGGTGGTGGCATAGTGTGTGGGTTGGGGGAAGGGTTAGGGTGGGGGTGGTTGGGGTGGAGGGTGGGGAATTGTTTTCTCTTCTTTTGGTAGGGAAGTCAATTGGAATAAAATAATTCATAAGAAAAATATTTTCTAAAACATTTAAACCAACAAAATATGATTTTAAAAAAAAATATTTTCTAGAAAATGTTTACCACACCCCTAAACTCTGCCTCTATCATTGGGTAGGAAAAATGAATAATAGGGAAAGACCGTTGTAGAATTAGAACGAGGCTTTTTGTATATATACGAAATTTTAGACTTATCTATCCAGTTTATCTAAATTTTTATATTTACAAAAAATAATTAAAGTTCTTATATATATATATATTAATTCGGTCAGAATCTATAATTTATCTACAATTTGATTATAAGTTTTTCCACAGAATCCGGTTAAAATCTACAATTTATCTACAACTTGACTATAATTTTTTGTACATATCTATCCGTTCAAAGACTACCAGATACATTCAATTTATATACAATTATGTTAGTTTGTACATCCAAAATAAAAAAATATATAAAATTTGTTTATGTCTTCTTCTTCTTCTTCTTCTTGAAATTCTAATCAAAACCATCTCGAAATTTCACCAAATTCTCTTAAAATTGAGATATAAACTTCAAAAGATATTTTCAATCATTTGCAACAATATCCAATCCAAACAAATAACAGTTTCACAAATTCTATTTTCGAACTCAAAAATTCAAGGCTTTTTAATGGTTTTCAATGGAGCTTTTAAACTAGGTGTCAAACTATTCCTTGCGTTTCACAGATATAACAATTGAGCGTTTTGCCATAATTTAATTTATTGGAGTCATGGTGTCTATTAACAGTAATTAAGAATTGACGATTCCAGTATATCACATGAAGATGAGATATATACAATGAAAAATGTCGACTAAATTTTGGGTGATGGTACATTATTTGCGACTGCAGTTCAATTCAATTGTGACATGAGCTTGAGAGATTTGCCCATTTTTTAATTTGTAGAATAAAATAAGTTTCAAAAGAAGTAAAAATTCCAATTAGAACCTTAACCAAAGTGGTATAAGTTGCAAACATTTGATTGTAACCCAAAATCGTAAACAGACTCCATTAATTTGTGATTGGCAAAGAATGACATGCCGCCTCGTATTTATCTAGCTTTCATACAGATATATAGTGGCTCAGCAATGAGCCTTCCCTTGTTTGAACTTAAATTCGTGTTGCCAATAATTGTATATACTTAGCCCAGACTTTGGGTGCAAAACTTTGGGCGATTTGCAATCGTACCCTATTTTTATGTCACCTTTTAACCTATACCCTATTTTAAAAATTATTGATTTCGTAACCAACTAACAAAAAATCCGTAATAATATGACCATTATACCCCTTCCAAAACTTATAAAAGTTGCATCAAGCATACCCAGATTCAAATTCCAGATCTCCTCCGTATCTCCTCCATCAGTCCGTCTCTCCTGAGATCGCCTCTCGCAACCAGATTCAAATTCCAAATTCAAATTCAAATACATTGTAAGTATTCAAATTCATCTCCAGAATTCAAAATAGTTTTTGAATTATATGTTTTCTGATTGATTGATTGAAGTTGTTTGACGAACTTCACTGATATAGTGAATTTGCATTCTAAATCAGTTTGACGATGAATTCTAACATTCTAATCCGACAAATATACTAAAAAAATTATATTAAACATTATATGATTGTTTTAATATTTAAAACACATATGCACAAAAAACATCGGTATAGGTGCTGAAGTTTTTAGTTAATATTTAAAAACTTCAACGGGACGAGCCGAAGTTTTCCTCCTACACTAGTTAAAAAATAAAACATAAATTAAAATTTTATATTGCACAAAAACTTCGGCATAGGTGCTGAAGTTTTTTAGTTAATCTGTAAAAACTTCGGCTAATGGAGCTGAAGTTTTTCTCCTGCACTATGTATTTTATTTTCATTTTTTCGAAAAATTTCATACCAAAAAAATAAAACTTCAATTAAAATTTCATAATGCACAAAAAACTTCGGCATAAGTGCTGAAGTTTTTTAGTTAATATTTAAAAACTTCAGCAAGAGGAGCTGAAGTTTTCCTCCTGCACTGTCTATTTTATTATTATTTTTTGAAAAAACTTCATACCAAAAAATGCTAAATATTCGGATTAGTTTTTGTTAATTCCTGCTGAAGTTATATAATTCATTTCCTCTGCTATTTTTCGAGTTTGAATAGAATTAATATTAAAAAATTTAATATTAATTTTTAAAATCTTCTGCTGAAGTTCTTTAGTTCATTTCTAAAATCTTCAGCACCTAATGAGCTGAAGTTGTTTTTCCTGCATTTATGAATCCCTGTCATACAATTTTTTCAAAAAAACTTCAGCTGATATGCTGAAGTTATTAAGCTTATTTTCTAAAAATTTCTGCACTTAATAAGCTGAAGTTTTTCTGTTCAACATTCATTAATTATGTCATACATCTTTTTCCAAAAAATTTCAGCAGAAGATGCCTAAGTGATTTAGTTCATTTGTAAAAACTTGAGCACAAACAACCTAAAAATTCTTCTGTTCACTTTCCTAATACTTGCCACTAAACATGAATCTGCAGGATGAGTTCGATTTGCGTTGTTATAACTTTCAATGGGAGTTGGACTCCTGATTTCCAATACTTGGATCATGATACAAAACTTGTTCTACTTATGAGCACATATCATTCAATACTTTCCTGAAGAAAATTAGTGAAGTTGCAAATATTGATTCAACCAGATATGCACTAAAAGTATGGTTTGATATCAAACTAAATACAAGCAAAGGAATGCTTGTAACTTCAGATGAAGAACTCAGTACCTGTATACATTTGCTTACAACTGATTCACCCTACAAGAATTGCCATTTCATCATCGAAAAAATACAACCTTCAGAATCTGCAGCATTCAAACCATCTATTGCATATGCGATAGATTCAGAACCTTTTGAACATGAAGTAGGACAGCCAATAATGGAAGTAGACAACGATCTACAACCTTCTAACATTACAGCCGCTTCAGAATATATAATGCTGTAACAATTACCCCATCCTCCAATAAATTCAAACCAGTTTGTCGATGACCAAGAAGAAGAAGGACAACTAATAATGCAAATTGTCAACCAGCACACAATCCAACAAACCTTTTTGTTACTTTCTACAATGATAAGCAACAATGAAGATGACGTAAACATGGAGAATATACCGATAACATCAGATAGAATTAAAGAAATTGCTGAAAGTTCTTATGCTTCTCAGAAATCAAGAAAAAGGGTGAGGAGAAAGCTGAAAGAATCTCCACCATGGAAAATACTTGGTCATGATGCATTGCAGGAAGTAAGAGTTGGATCAATTTTTGAGAACAAACAAAACATGACTAAATTTTTTTGCAACTTGGAGATAAACCAGAAAGTGGAATTCACTGCTGTTAGATCATGTTCAAAGAGATACGAGCTGAAATGCATCGTGGAAAAATGTGGTTGGAATGTATGCGCTACCAGAATAAAAAATTCCACACTATTCAGGGTGATAAAATATCATAACATCCATGAATGTTCGGTTGATGCAAGAAAATCATATCAGAAGCATGCTACATCAAATTTTATAAGTGAACAAATTATAGAACATGTTCGAGACAAAAAGATAGAGGTTACACCAGCCTTTGTAGAAAATGAAATGAAAAAGAAATTTGGAATTGACATTGGTTATCACAAGGCATGACGTGCTATTCAAAAAGCTGTTGCTTGCATAAGGGGGCCAACTGAAGAGAACTACCAAATTCTTCCTTCATACCTACACATGATGGTGTGCAAAAACCCAGGAACGTACACAAGCATAAAAAGAGATGCGCAGAATAGGTAACCATCACCCTGAAGTTTCAAATGTTCCTATTTGAAAAACTTCACACCTAATGATTTGTTTTTTTGTGTTTCACTGTACAGATTTGCTTACATGTTCCTTTCTCCTGCGGCATCACTAGCTGGTTGGTCCTACTGTAGACCCGTTATTGCAGTCGATGCAATGTTTTTAAAGTCCAAATATTGTGGTGTTCTATTTGTTGCTGTATCAAAGGATGCAAACAATCAAATCTTTTCGTTATGTTTTGGTGTAGCAGAATCAGAAAACAATGAGGCATACATTTGGTTCTTCGGGGAAATGAGAAAAGCAATTCAAGTCTGTCATAAATTGGTTTTCTTGTCAGATAGAAACCAATCGATTGCAAATGGGATTAGAAAAGTTTTTCCTGAAGTTCACCATGGTATCTGCCTCTTTCACTTTGAGAAAAATTTAAAGCAAAGACATGCAAAAGCCACGGTAATAAATCTTTTTCCAAGTGCTGCAAGGTCATACAAACGTGAAAATTTTAATCAGTTAATATCCCAACTCAAAAGTATTGACAAGAAAACATACAATTACATAATTGAAGAGCCTCCAGCGAGATGGGCTCAATCGTGGTTCCCACGGCGACATTATGATATGCTAACAACAAACATGGTAGAATCAATGAATTCCGTTTTACTAAAAGGGAGAGAAATGACTATTTTAAGAATGTTAGATTTCATCCAAGAAAAGTTAGGAGAGTGGTTTTACGAACGGAGAAAAAAGGCAAATGAAACTTTTCACAGAGTATCAATATGGAGAAGAGATGACTAAGAAGATGGACTTGGCTTGTAAAATGTTTGTGAGTATATTTATTAACTTCAGCTTTTTATATCTGTTGCAGTGATTTACTACTTATATTTAAAAAAATTCATACTTTTTCTTTTTGAAGCAACAATACACTAATATAGTTTGTCTTAATTTTTATTCCTTGTTAGATGTTCAACCATGATTCAATGTTATTCAAAATAAATAGTGAAGGAATCGAATTCATTGTGGACTTAAAGAAGAGAACTTGTGACTGCCTGGAATTTCAACTTGATGAATTGCCCTGTCCACATGCAATTGTTGCTATTAATAATAGATATCTGCAGAAATCTGATTACTGCTCAAATTGGTATTCAAAGAAAACATGGTTGAAAACATATGAAGGACATGTGAATACTGTGGGAGATCAAAAATCATAGGATATACCACAAAATGTACAATCTGAGATCACAAAACCTCTCGATGTGGAGATTTTACAAGGAAGAAGACAAAAGAAGAGGCATATACCTGTGACTGAATCAGTACCATTCAAATCTACCAAATGCAGTCGATGTAAACAAGTTGGGCATAACAGAACAACTTTCTTGTCTTCTCCAGCACCTCATCCATATTCAAAGAAACACACTGAAAAATACTCTAACCTTCAATAATCCTTGGTTTGAATTTAGACTTTCATTATTGTATGACATATTTGAAATGTGATTTTTTTCATAGGAATAAAAAAAAGAAGATCTTGGACTATTTTATATACTGCTAAAGTACAAATCACTCATTTTTGTTGCGCAGGCTTATAGGTTTGGTTGCATTTTAAAAAAGTATGCAATGACTTCTGCGAGAAAAAACTTCAGGTTACAGTATGTGAAATACATATCCTTAACACAAATACACACACACACATACGCGTACAACACACAAAAGAAAGGCATGTACAAACAAAATCTTCAGCATTGATAAGCTGAAGTTATAGAAAATGAACTTAATAATATGCTGAAGTAAACAAAAAAACACAGCATAAAAACATAAAAAAGAATTACAAAAACTAAACATAAAAATCAACTAAGAAATATAAAGCAAATACCAACAAATAACAAGGATAATGCGAATAGAAAGCTAAGAAGAATGATTTTCGAATATCAATTCCAGCTAATCTGAATGGATTGGAATCATATTCACTGACATCCATCTCCAATCACTCTGTAAATCTTTGCATCAATCCACTGTCTTGATTAACATAATGGAAGGGACACCTTCGTATATTCTTTCCTACTTTCCAATCTTGCCCCCTTTCCTTTTGTTTATGAACTTCGTAAGGAGATCTCAACCAAATACTCTCCATACGAATCCTTTTCCCTTTTTTTTTCTAGTTTTCCTTTTGCTTGCTCTTCCTGCTGCTCCATCACAACTAACTGTTGTTGTTCACCAGCAGGTGGGAGAAACCACAGCCATAGTGGCAGATACTTGACCAACTCTCTGCTATTCACGACGTTCTTGTCTCTCTTTACGAACAACAACAGCAGCAGAATTATCTTCTGAATCAGTCCCTTGTGTACTACCAAGTGAAAATGAACATAAATTGAAGTTGGGGATATCACTGGTATCACACATAGGAGAACTGGAAATCTTCTTTCTCTTAGGATTTGGAAGAAGTTGCGATGCATCAGATGATATCTGCAAAAGCAAGGAAAATATAAACATAAATAAAACTGATACAAAACACGCATTAGGCAAAAAAACAACTTGTAATCGAATTGCAGAAAATAACTACCTGGTCTAAGTGTTCAGACACAGATGGTGTTTGCATTCCAACAGATCCATTTCCTTTACCTTTAGATATGCCTGTATCTTCATGCGAAAAAAATAAAAATAAAATATAAATAATAATGACTAAATTTTGTAAAATAATACCAACACACTTCACACCTGTCTGTGAGCCAACAGGTGTGAATAAATGTATTTCTCCTTTTTGATATAGCTGTATAAGCTCACCAAATTCTTTTTGAGCTGCCTCGAGTCTTTCTGAAAAAGCATTCAAAAACACAACAAAGAAAATAAAATATGTAAAGTTTCAAACTGTAAAAAATATACTTCGATCAAATGTAATAAATTCATGATCTACAGAATACCTTGACGTTTGTCTTCCGCTGTGGTTTCCCCAGGCTGCATGCCTTTCTCGATATCAGCAATTCCAACTTCATTCAATTGTGCACCAACGTCGAGGAGCATTGGAGTATTATCTGAAGGTTTTTCTCAACTCTACCTTCATTTAATTCAGTATCATCAGAGACTTTTTGAGTTGTGTCAATTGAAACACAACTAGTTTCAACTTCCACTGCATATTCATAAAGAGGGGGAATAGATCAACTAGTTTTTCTATATATATAACATAGTAAAAATTTATACCTATAGTGAATATTTCACTACAGGACATTATCAAAAAGATCAGTTAAAACTTCAATCTCTAAGAAGGCTGAAGTTCGACAGTTACAAAAACAAAAACTTCAGCTCTAGAGCTGAAGTTCGACAGCTACAAAAGAAAATCTTCAGCTGAAGTTTTGTTTCATGTTTTGTGTTTTTTTGTTATATATTTTTATGAACGATTATAAACTTCACACTTTATACCTGTAGTAACAATTTCCTGCGTATCACCACCTAAAATTTCCTTGCAAATAGCTAGTGCTCCATCAAACAAATTTCCCTGTCCAATATCGTTTTCCAAAGAACAACTCGATGCATGTTTTCCAGTACCAACAACTTGATCATCTGCACCTTGTTGTTGAACATGTTCATCACATTCACCAGCCGCTTCCTTACGTGTAGCATTATCATCTGCGACTTGACGCGATGGATCATGAGCAGCATGTTCTTCAACTTGATTATCTGCACATTGCTTGCTTCCAACATTCTCAGTTGCTAACTGTTCTTCATCATTTACATTTCTACTCAATATATCAGCACTGGAACGTTCCTCTTCAACTTGTTTCTGAATATGTTGATCGCCTTCAAAAGACGTTTCCTCACGTGTAGCATTTATATCTGTGACTTTATCTGATGCATTAATATCCGATGGAGGTTCGTAACAGTCAATCACCCTATCATATTCTTGATGGTTACTCAAATCAAAATTGCCATCGTCCATTTCATTTGATTTGTTGACAATCTTAAACAATTGTTCAAACTTCTCATCGAAATATTCCTAGAAAAAAAATTACTAACAATGATTAATATAAATAACATTAGCAGAAATAAAAAGACTTCTCTCTAAATTAGCTTACCTTCACTTTTACAAAAACCGCATCAACAATAGCAGATCGCTCATCCTTTTTAAACTTATCGAAAACTTCGTTCACGATCGTGCTTCTTTCTTTTTTTGCATGCCTTTGAACCTCCGTAGTTAACCTTTAGAATAGATAAACAACAAAAATTCAGATATAGAAGAAAACTTCAGCTCAAAAACATGTTGTACTTTTACAGAAACAAAACCAAAAAACTTCAGATTGAAACTTACAGAACATATTGTCTCAAGTAATTCATTGTCATCAAAGTCATATGTAGAACGGGTAGAACGAATCTGGGTACGAGATGATTAGCCAATAAAAGGAATTCAATTTGGTTCTTTTGATCGACTCCGACTACGTGGTGATTCACCAATGACAGGAATTCGATTCGCTTCTTTTGATCGACTCAGAGTACGTGGTGATTCACCAATTGAAGGAACTGCATTAACTACCTTTGAACGAATTAAAAGCATTGAATTCAATTCTTCTTCTGTAGGAATTATATCCAATACCCTAAATTCGCGATATCTCTGTTTAATACAAAAAAGTATATTATGAGGAGAAAAAACTAATACATCAACATATTAACACAAAGACAAAAAAAAGTAACTTACTTCATGAGTACTGAACATATAATAAAGTTCAGCAAATTTAGGCTCTCCCACACATACATAATGTAACATCCTGGGAACCTGAGGGGTATTAAGGTACTCATACTCTCTTATACACCTCTCCCGAACATCTGGGAAGCGCTCATAGAACCAAGCACATAACGGATATGGAAATCCACCAAGTTTATACTCAGTTGTATGTAATTTGTTCTTCTTGTCCCATGCATGTTTCAGTGAATAAATGAGCTTCTCATAAGCCACATTACTCCAAGGATATTCAGCACAAACCTTATCATCTTCAACAATAGATGCATACTCCTCCATCACACATGACTCGGTATTTTTCCCAAACAAAATAGACTCTACAACAAGAATTTTCATAAGTTTAACAGCATCATCATCACTCTCGCATACATGTATGTGATTCACAGTATTCTTTGGAATTTCATTGCGAGTCATAAAACTTCGAATATCCTTCAAAGTCACACCCTTATACTTACCAAAATACCGCTTTAGAATATTGCTCTCTCGATTAATTGGTATTCGCAAACCACACATAATGCGAAAGTCTTTAAGGGTGAAGGAGACATCATGACCAAAAATCTTGAAACTAATGGAGTCTTGATCATTGGTGAATATTCGAGAAAGACACAAACAATGAACCAACTTCATGCTACATTGGAAGTTCTCCATAGCCATAATGTATTGAAATGTACCATTAGTAAGCTTATCCCGTTGTGTAGGAGTCAAGAAAGTTGCAATTAATTTCTTCAAATCATGGTTCCCCTTCCAGTAACCCTTACAGTTAAACCAATCTCCAAACTCAAAATATCTTTGTCATGGTCTTGTAGGTGGAGGAGCAGGGACATAAGGACCTGGGGGTATTATAGGTTGTCTAGGTGCTTTAGGAGCTTTGCCTACTTTAGCTGCATTAGGATCTTTAGGTGCTTTGGGAGCCATTTGTTCAAAAAAAGTAGAAGTTACAAAAAATAACATCAGGACATTATCAAAAATATCAGTTAAAACTTCAATACCTAAGAAGGCTGAAGTTCGACAGTTATAAAACAAAGCTTCAGCTCTAGAGCTGAAGTTCGACAGTTATAAAACAAAAACTTCAGCAAAAAAACATGTTGTAGTTTTGACAAAAAACAAAACACAAATTCTGTTTATCTAAGGTATCATTGAACTATTATAAAACAAATAATACTTCAGCTCTTAAATAGTATCATATATTTAACTCTCAAAATTTTTAAATACTCGTTCAAAAAACATAAATATAGAATTTTCATCAACAACATAAACACTTGTTCAAAAAAACCTAAAAACACAATCGTAAAAGTAAAACTAATGCATGACTATCAAAATCAAAACCAGAAATTAAATCGTAAAATAAAACCCAGAAAGTTAATGCAATGTACCTGTGATTAAATCGTAATGTGGGAACAACGACGACTAGCAGTTGAAAAATCATAACAACAACGAAAACCGTTTGATTTCAGAGAAGAACAAATTAAAAAACGCGAATAACAGGAGTGAGAGACAGAGACAGAAGAGGACTAGCGTATACTTGGAGAGAAAGTAGTCTTTTAATAAAGAAGGGCAAAATAGTCTTTTCAAATGGCTTTTAACAAAAAAACGGGTACGGGTGCAAACAAAAAGACAAAGCGGCTACAGGTTAAAACGGGGCGTCCAAATAGGGCGCCCCGTGCAATTTTTACCAAAACTTTGGGTCGATCCATTTTAAAGCCCATCATATAACAGAAGCCTTAAACCCATGTAGTAGTATCACTTTTAGCCCGTGCCAGAAACGATTTACATTTTGGCTATTATTTTTACAGCAACTATACAGTGTATTTTTTCTAAACCCATTGAACGGAGACACTGAATTTTCCAATCAATTGGGTTATCTCGTTTTCTGATTATTTTTATGAGAATGGTCTCATTTTCTTGACTCTAGACTCGATAACATATATAGTTACTCTTCGCTAGGAAATTCACCTGATTGTGCAGCATTTTCATTAGTTTTTTATGTGCTTATTTTGTTGTTCCACAGCAGGTTCAGGCTTAACAAACCAAAACCTTTAGACTAATTATTGGACGTGTATATATGCAATAAAGTACTAATTGGTTGATTTAAGGCATGGGAGGAAATACACACTATGAGAGGGAACGTCCATGAAACATTGGTACACAAGCTGGAGTAATGCCTCTCTAGTAAACATATAACAAACATATTAACTAGTACATGTTAAGAGTGTGTTGATACTGGAGAAATTTTATACTGTCTCAGTATATATAACTTAACTCCGCCTTCCTATTAAGAGTATACGATGTTGCATACTTGTGTTACATGTTCTTGTGTATTCGTGCTACACATGACTAATTAATTCAAAGCATGACCTTCCCTCATAAGAGATTCAATTCACATATCACTTCTATCTATTTACACATGACTAATTATCATTTGGACCCTTAGCGGATTTTTACTACTATTCCTCACTGTTTTGACTTCATATTTGTACTCAGTCATGTTGTATTCTACTGTTTTCATAACTCAGCCATATTTACTCCGTTTTTGATATTTTAAATAATATTTTGGGCTGAGCATCATGCTTTACTATTGCCCAAGTGGCATGAGAGATTTATGACTGAGTGTGGACGAGGGCCTGTGTTGTGAGGATATTATGGGATCGGGTTGCGCGCCGCAGCAGTGTGGTACTAATTTATGATTATGAGGCCAAGGGCTTGATTTGTTTCGCCATGAGATGGCTTGGTATTGCGCGTGGGCCGTAAGGGACCCCTCCCGGAGTCTATACACTCCCAGTGAGTGCGAGTACCCAGTGTGAGTGATATGATGTATCCCGAGGGGCTGATGTCGTTTTGTATTGTTGCCCAAGGGGTTGTTCTTGATCCATGTTTTTCCCGAGGGTGGTTCTTGATTCATGTTATGCCCGAGGGGCTGATTACGAATGATTGTGAGGTTGCCCGAGGGGTTGGTTCTGTTGAAATTATGCCCGAGGGGCGGTTTATGGTACATGTTTTGCCCGAGGGGTTGTTTACGTTTCTATCATTTATACTCATTGTTTTATCACTCATTTGAAAACGTTGAAAGTTGTTTTAAAAAGATTTTACTGAAACTGAGCTTGATTTACGAGGTAAATGATTTTGTATACAACTTTGAAAATGATCTACATTTGTTGTAGTGTTATGATGTAGCTTACGTGTTTTCTTACTACTCAGCTTTCATTTACATTTATTACTTACTGAGTTGGCATACTTACATTACTCCATGCAACTTGTGTGCAGATTCAGGTAGTTCTGAACCCAGTAGCGGGTGTTGATTGCTCAGTGGCAGAGTCATTAGAGTTAGCAAGGTAGTTGTCCGACGTTCGCAGCACTGCTTTTCTTCCTCTTGTCTTCCTTAGACTGTATTTAGTACATTATTAGACTTTTGTTGTATTCAGACCTTAGTAGATGCTTGTGACTTGTGATACCCCGATGTCGGGCTTGTGTATTGATTCCGCATTTGTTCATTTAGACTTACATTATGAGATATTTGATTAATTAAAGGCTTAAAAAGGACTTTTATTGATTAATGGTTAATTCGGGAGTTGTGTCGGCAGGACTAGTTTCACGATAAGCACTATCATGACCGAGTCTATTTTAGGGTCGTGACAAATTGGTATCAGAGCCTAGGTTACATAGGTCTCGCGAGTCATGAGCAGGTTAAGTAGAGTCTCGCGGATCGGTATGGAGACGTCTGTACTTATCCTCGGGAGGCTGCAGAACTTTTAGGAAAACCTTCACATTCTTGAATTCTTATCGTGCGTCCTTGATTCAGCTTGAAATATAACTCCTTGAATTCCTTCCACTCATTAGTATGCACACATGAACGCTTAGTATCAGATATGCATCAATGGCTTGTGATTCCCTGATCGATGGGCGAGATGTGATCTCTATGTGTTGATGTTGGGCCATTCTGGAGGACTTGAGGCCAGGTTTTGCCTATAGCTTGAGCACTGAGGCGTTGATTGTGTAAGCACGTGCTTTTGAATTCGTATGTCCGATCTGTCCCTATTAGTGGAAGTGATGACTGGATAGTTGCGTGATGAGTGTGATGTGACTACGAGATGTGTTCATATGAATTGAATGAGATGAGGAAGGTTTGCTTAGGGGTAGCAAGAACTATCTGGTGCTTGATTTCCATCGTGATTGGATGTATGGCCCCGAGTTGTGGGTGTGTTGAAGGATCTTTTCATGATTGCCTAGTTGGGAAGTGAAGTAGATTTCACGTTGTGATATGAGTTCAGACTCAGGAAGATTAAGTGACTGCATAATATTTATGATGGTGGAAGGGAATAAAAATATGTTAGTTTGAGGCGAAGCATGTGGGTTATCTCCTGCAGAGTGTTTGAAGTTTGTGTGATCCTTATGTTATTTGTTGGAAGATCTCTTTTACTAGTGAAATATATGTGTTTCAATTTGAATTTGGGTCGCTTAAGAGAGTGGGCTTGACTATTACGAGGGTGAATACGAGATTTGCAGAAGATTTAAAGTACTAGATGGTCTGTGTTTCACGAGCTGATGAAGGATTGAGTTTAATCTCACTATGGTATTATGGCAGTAATAGAGTATATGTATTATGAGTTATTGTGTGTTTTGATTTATGGCTTTGAGCCAAGTGGGGGAGTCTGCTATTGATTAGTTGATTGCACAGTTATGTGCTAGGTTGGTTCCAGTTTGAGGCATACTGGTGAATCAGCTATGGCTTACGGAGGTTGAGATCGAGGATGGCTCGAGTAAAGGAAATTTCAATAAAGGTTGTGATATGCTTTATGGGTGTATGAGAATCACGGAATGACTTGAGTTGTTATTCGTAAATGATATACGGTGCATAGAACAAGAAATTGCTTGGTTGCATTAAGGCGAGGTTTGCATTGGAGGGTGTAAAGACTTATGGCATTTCTATATCAATTATGGGGTTCTATCTATCAGTATCAGGAAGGTGAAGGTAATGGCTTTGCATTTGCAGGAAGTCTCTTCAGGGTAGGTATTTTGAATGTGGTGCTTTTGGGAATATTTGAGAGAGTAGTCAGCGTCTTATGAACCGTGGGACGGTGTGGCTTTATACTTGGGTCTCGTGTGGCGAGTCTAGGTCAAAGATTGTGGTGTTATAGTGAGAAGAAGTATCAAGTTGAAGGTAAATCAGAAGGAAGCTGGATAGATGGGATAGCTTGGTAGTCGGTCGGATCGGCATGGTAAGGATATGATTAATTCTTAGGGTGCTTTCGAGGTAATGAGTTTCTATAGGTATTTCACGGCAATGCTCTTAGGTTTTGAGGGCTTGCGTAGCTTGGTTGAGTTGAAGGAATTCAGTCCAGACGGTTGGGTTGTATGACAGTGGGATTCGGAGAGTTCTTGATGGTTTCTACCATAGTTAGAGAGGTATATTTTCTACTGCCGTGAGAAGCATGTGATATGTAGTGATTTTCTTTTAGATGGGATCAAATGGAAAAATTCTTGGTTGGTTGAGTACGTAATTGCTTGTAGCTTGGAGTGGACTATGAAGTTCTCATGTTTATCACAGGATGTCATGGTATATGCAGTATGTTGTGTAGGGTTGAAATTTGCGTGTGTAAGATCGCGATTCAGTTTTTAAAGGAAGGTCATCAATTCTTAGACAGCATGGACGGTTCCAGATGACTAGATAAATGAGATCACTGATTGGTGTAGCTTGATAAGGGTACACATTTCAAAAAGGGCGATGTGCTTGAGTTATAGATACTTCATTAGTATTGCGGCACTATCTTATCTGATCGACTGCTGATATTCAGTTTGCTTGGCGGCACAAGATACTTTTTGGAGTACCCTCGTGGAATGATCGAGTATTAGAGGTGTGTTAGATATTCGGGCGGTGGAGTTGGGATCGGATATGGTGATTCGTGTGCTTTATTGACTTGGAGACTGGCAGTTCTCATCAGGTTATTTTGTAGTTGTAGACTGTAAAGATGTGGGCAAATCTAGTCAGATGTTATACATGCCATGATTCAGTCATTGTGAACTTTCGGAAAGTTATTCATCAATTGTGGGTGACCAGAGTTGATTTAGGGTTCATTGGTAGGCCCAATATGGATAGGTGTTCTGCATCGAGTTGGGTATGTTGACTCCGAACTGATATTGTTGAGGGATGTGCCATTCGATTGTCATTGAGCTTATTCGTGTTAGGGGAGATTTATGCGTCATATTTCCGTATTGCGAGGCGTTAGGATTTGTTGGTTATAGGCACATGTGGTGCAGTTTTATTGGGGTCTCTTAGTGGAATTCGAGCGGGAAAAGTATTAGGTATTGCTCAGTGGATGGCGTATCGGTTGTGTCCTTTAGGGTTTGTGTGATGTTATGTCATTTGCCTCGCTGTGGTTATGATGATCTGCTTTTGGTACTAGACATCAAATTGCGCGTGGTTGTTTATTTTGATCATAGTGACTCAAGGTGTTTCATGTGGACCAATGTTTGGATAGGGTCGCGCATTGCAACAAAGTTATGTGGAGGTATGATCCTTCGGGTTAGATTCGTGTGTTCTGTTTCTACGATGTATGATGGGTTCTCAGAATTGTGTGGTTGTGGTACTGGTGAGCTTGTGGCACAACTCTCTCATTTGAGTTATATTTCCATGATTTGAGTACATTTGGACTGTTGCTTATTGGTGCGCGGGTCGCACGGGTTATGGCTTTAGATTGTATTGATGTGTCATGTCATTAGAGTAGTCGTGTTGGATGAGATGAGGACATTGGGATCTATAATGAATACAAACGGATTTGATTTCAGCATGTTGGATGGATAATATCGATGTTCGGCTCAGAAATTTGCTAAGGTCCTTACCAAAGGAGAGGGAGCTTCATGAATGGGTGACATGAGAAATGATTATGATTCTGCGTGTTTCTTTCATCATTGGCAGTATACAAAAGTGTTGGAATGAGACTTTAATTGGTAAGAGCTTTATTATCGGTATTCGGTTGTTGTGTGCAACTGTCGTGATTAGAAGTTATCGCTACGAGTGTCTGAGTTATGGGGTATATCATGTAATTGCATCTAGGGTTGCAGATATGGTTTGATACAGCTTGTTCGGACTTATTCAGTGTATAGATGTGAGATTCTGATCTTATAGATAGTTTCGGAAGTGGAAAATTGGTTCTAAGGTTATGGGCTACGGTGAATTGTGAAATTTCAGTAAAGTTGTGTTATCGGACCTATATGGGATAGAGTGACGTGGGATCACCCCCGGGTATGTGCATGGTAAGGTTACTCAGCGATTGATGGTTTTAGGAATAACTCTGGGCACGTTCGAGGATGAACGTGTGTTTAAGTGGGGGAAGATGTAACAACCCGACCGGTCGTTTTGAGCTTTTACACTTCGCTCACCAGTTCTCGGGCATGACTAGCCCCATGTGATGTGTTATGAATTATGTAAATCATTGGTTTTGGTTTTCAGGGTAATCGAAATGAATTTGGAAGAACAATTCTCAGTTTGAAGCTTAAAATTTGAAAGGTTTGACCAAGTTTTAACTTGTTAGTATATGATCTCGGATTGGAATTTTTATGATTTGGTTAGCACCGTTAGGTGATTTGGGACTTAGGAGCATGATCGAAATGTATTTTGGAGGTCTGTGGAAGGTTAAGGCTTGAATTGGCGAAATTGAGATTTTTGCGTTTTTCGGTTGATAAGTAAGATTTTGATATAGGGGTCAGAATGGAATCTCGGAAGTTGTGTCATTTAGTAGGTCTGTTGTGTCATTTATGATGTGTGTGCAAAATTTCAGATCATTCGGACGAGGTTTGATAGACTTTTTGATCAAATTCGGAATTCAGAAGTTTTGGAATTCTTAGGCTTGAATTCGAGGGTGATTCGATGTTTTGATGTTGTTTTGAGCGTTCTGAAGGTTGGAACAAGTTTGAATGATGTTATGGGATGTGTTGGCATGTTTGATTGAGGTCCCGAGGGCCTCGGGTGAGTTTCGGGGTGGCTTCAGACCATTTCTAGGCCATTTCTAGTTGTTGGTTTTTGGCTTCAGGGGTGTACAATGCGTTAGCATAGACAAAATTTGAAAAAATGGAGTTGTGCTATGCGATCGTATAAGTCTTCCCGCGATCGCATAGAGTAAATCTCTGTTGCACTAACCCGACTTTGAAAGCTTATATTTTACAATCTATAAGGAATTTAAAGACGATCTAAAAATAAAAGTTGTAGCCCTTGGTATCTAGTTTATAGAAAATTAAACCAATTATAATTTGGAGTTTTGTACAAAAGGTTATGACCATTATACTAGAGGCTGTCCGGAAGAGTTGGAGAAAGATGTTGGAAAAATTTGTTCTACGCGATCGCGGGGTAATGGCCGCTATCGCATAGGGTAAAAGAAGGGCTGAAAAATTTTGTGATTCGCTATTGCATTAGTTTGTCCATGATAGCATAGGGTAAATGCCTGGGCAGATCATAAAGTATCTATTTCGAGGATTTCGGCCATTTTTGGATCTATGGAGCTCGGATTGAGGCAATATTTGAAGGGATTTTCAAAGGATTGATTGGGGTGAGTGTTCTTCGCTCAAATTTGGTTAAATCTCATGATTATGTCTTGATTCTTATCATTTAATTTGGAAATTTGGGGTGAAAATTGGGAAAAATGGAGGAAGGTTTGGAGAGTTAATTTTGGGGATTTGGATGGCCATTCGATGTCGGATTTTGGTGAATGTGATATGGGTAGACTCGTGAGAGAATGAGTTTTCAGTTTTGTAATTTTTATCAGATTCCGAGACGTGGGCCCGGGGGCCGGGTTTGAGCGAATTTCGAGATTTTTGAGTTAATTTGATTATTTTCGCTTGAGTTTTGTTCCTTTAGCGTATATTGATGATAATATACTAATTTTGGTTAGATTTGGAGCATTTGGAGGCCGATTCGAGAGGCAAAGGCATCGCGGGCTAGAGTTTGGACCGATTTGAGGTAAGTAATGATTGTAAATGTTTGTCTTGAGGGTATGAAACCCCAGATTTCACATCGCTGTGCTACTTTGAGGTGACGCACACGCTAGATGATGAGCGTGGGGTCGTGCACCGTTGGGGATTGTGACTTAGTCCGTCCTGTATGACTGTTAATCGCGCGTTTGATTGAAAATTATTTGATATCATTGTGTTTTTGGAAAGTATTATCATGTTTTGGGCTGAATGTCATATTTGGGCCTCGTGCCAACTATTTTGGACCCTTATGGGATTTTTACTACTATTCCTCACTGTTTTGACTTCATATTTGTACTCAGTCATGTTGTATTCTACTGTTTTCATAACTCAGCCATATTTACTCCATTTTTGATATTTTAAATGATATTTTGGGCTGAGCTTTGGAGGTGTATGGGTAGAGCAGGCTTGGAATGGCTTACTGGGCTGTTTAATGTTATATTCAAGACTAATAGGATGCCTGAAGAGTGGAGGTGGAGTACAATGGTTCCGTTGTGTAAGAACAAAGGTGATATCCAGAGCTGTAACAACTATAGAGGTATCAAATTACTGAGTCATACCATGAAAGTTTGGGAGAGAGTAGTAGAAATGAGAGTGCGAAGGACGGTGTCTATTTCAGACAACCAGTTCGGGTTTATGCCGGGGCGATATACCACAGAAGCTATCCACCTTATTAGGAGGATGGTGGAACAATACAGGGATAGGAAGAAGGATCTCCACATGATGTTTATTGATCTGGAGAAAGCGTATGACAGGGTTTCTAGGGAGATCTTATGGAGATGCTTAGAGGCTAAAGGGGTCCCAGTTGCATACATTAGGGTGATTTAAGACATGTATGATGGAGCTAAGACTCGGGTTAGGACAGTAGGAGGCGACTCCGAGCATTTTCCGGTTGTTACGGGGTTACATCAAGGGTCTGCATTCAGCCCGTTCCTATTTGCCCTGGTGATAGATGCACTAACTCATCATATTCAAGGGGAGGTGCCATAGTGCATGCTATTTGTTGATGACATAGTTCTAATTGATGAGACACAAGGCGGCATTAACGAGAGGCTAGAGGTTTGGAGACATGCCCTTGAGTCTAAAGGTTTCAAGTTGAGCAGGATGAAGATGGAATACCTCGAGTGCAAATTTGTGGTCGAGCAGATGGAAGCGGGAGTGGAAGTGAGGCTAGACTCTCAAGTCATTCCCAAGATTGGTAGTTTCAAGTACCTTGGATCGGTTATTCAGGGGATCGAGGAGATCGATGAGGATGTCACACACCATATAGGGGTGGGGTGGATGAAGTGGAGGTTAGCGTCAGGAGTCTTGTATGACAAGAAAGTGCCATCGTTACTAAAAGGTAAGTTTTATAGAGCAGTGGTTAGGCCGGCCATGTTGTATGGGACTGAGTGTTGGCCGGTTAAGAACTCACACGTCCAGAAGATAAAAGTAGTAGAGATGAGGATGTTGAGGTGTATGTACGGGCATACAAGGATGGATAAGATTAGGAATGAAGATATTCGACAGAAGGTAGGCGTGGCCCCCATGGAGGACAAGATGCGGGAAGCAAGACTTAGATGGTTCAGGCACATTCAGAGGAGGAGCACTGATGCACCGGTGAGGAGGTGTGAACGACTGGTTGTGGTAGGCACGAGGAGAGGTAGAGGGAGACCTAAGAAGTATTGGGGAGAGGTGATCAGACAGGACTTGGCGTGACTTAGGATTACTGAGGACATGGCCCTTGACAGGGAATTGTGGAGGTCGAGCATTAAGGTTGTAGGTTAGGGGGAAGTTGTGAATATTTATACAGCGCACTAGAGTGAGACTAGCCAATTAGGAGTTAGTCTTTGGCTGTTACTGGTCATCTACTGATGCATGGCTTTATCTGCTGGTTATTATTATGCCATCTATCTATTTTGTATTTCTTATATTATTGTTATTTTATTAGGAGTCTATTGATGATACTAATATATCTTCTCTTGTTTCTTTCTTGAGCCGAGGGTCTCCTAGAAACAGCCTCTTTGACCCTCGGGGTAGGGGTAAGGTCTGCGTATATATTACCCTCCCGAGACCCTACTTATGGGATTATACTGGGTCGTTGTTATTGTTGTTGTATATTTTGGGCTGAGCATCATGTTTTACTATTGCCCGAGTGGCATAAGAGATTTTTGACTGAGTGTGGCCGAGGGCCTGCGTTGTGAGGATATTATGGGATCAGGCTGCGCGCCGCAGCATTGTGTTACTGATTTATGATTATGAGGCTGAGGGCCTGATTTGTTGCGCCACGAGGTGGCTTGATATGAGGCCGAGAACCTGTTTGATTATGCCACGAGATGGTTTGATATTGCGCTTGAGCCGTAAGGGCCCCCTCCCGGAGTCTATACACCCCCAGTGAGTGCGGGTACCTAGTGTGAGTGATATGATGTAGCCCGAGGGACTGCTGTCGTTTTGTATTGTTGCATGAAGGGCTGTTCTTGATCCATGTTTTTCCCGAGGGGCGGTTCTTGATTCATGTTATGCCCGAGGGGCTGATTACGAGTGATTGTGATATTGCCCGAGGGGCTGGTTCTGTTGAGATGATTCTCGAGGGGCGGTTTATGGTACATGTTTTGCCCGAGGGGATGTTTACGTTTCTATCGTTTATACTCACTGTTTTATCACTCGTTTGAAAACGTTGAAAGTTGTTTTAAAAAGATTTTACTGAAACTGAGCTTGATTTACGAGGTAAATGATTTTGTGTACAGCTTTGAAAATGATCTACATTTGTTGTAGTGTTATGACGTGGCTTACGTGTTTTCTTACTGCTCAGCTTTCATTTACTTTTATTACTTACTGAGTTGGCGTACTCACGTTACTCCCTGCATCTTATGTGCAGATTCAAGTAGTTCTGAACCCGGTAGCGGGTGTTGATTGATTAGTGGCAGAGTCATTAGAGTTAGCAAGGTAGCTGCCCAACGTTCGTAGCACTGCTTTTCTCCCTCTTGTCTTCCTTAGACTGTATTTAGTACATTCTTAGACTTTTGTTGTATTCAGACCTTAGTAGATGCTCGTGACTTGTGACACCTCGATGTCGGGCTTGTGTATTGATTCCGCACTGTTCATTTAGACTTACATTATGCGATATTTGATTAATTAAAGGATTAAAAATGACTTTTATTGATTTATGGTTAATTTGGGAGTTGTGTCAGCTGGCCTAGTTTCACGACAGGCGCTATCACGAGCGGATCAGTTTTAGAATTGAGACAAATATGGGATGAATCTAGACCAACGGTGTTGGCAAATGGCATGTTTCTTCCCGATAAATCTCTCCTAACCAAGTTGTAAAAATGTACAGCATAAGGGAGTACCGTGAGATGACGGTATGGGAGTGAAGTCTGGATGTATACAAGGCTATTTTCCGTAGATGGTTTACGGGTTGTCATTGGATGCTGCGTGCGAGCAAGAAGAAAATGGGGTTGTGGAAAATGGGTAAATATATTGGCACCCACAATTGTGAAATGGACACATTCAATAGGAATCACTTCAACTTGGATGTTGACTTGATTTCTCTTCAACTGGTTCCACACATTGAAGCGGTCATTACGTACAAGATCAAAAAGTGTATTACATCCATCCACCAGGAATATAGGTGTACTATTACCAAAAGAAAGGCATATCTCGGGCGCAAACGTGCATTTGAAATTGTTTATGGTGACTGGGATAAGTCATTTGCATCCCTACCTAAGTACATGGCCGCATTGAAACACTTCAACCCCGGGACTGTTGTTGAATGGAAGCTTGAGCAGAGTGCTGGAAGACCGGAATATATATTCAGATATGTGTTCTGGGCATTTAAACCAGCAATTAATGGTTTTGTGCATTGTCATCTAGTAATTTTCATTGATGGTACTCATGTCTATGAAAGTATGAAATTAAGTTGTTGATCGTCATTGCAGTAGATGCCAATGGACAATATTTCCACTAGACTTTGCCATTTGTGCCAATGAAAGCGAAAAGGCATGGATGCTATTTTTGAACCACTTGAAGCAGCACGTTGTAAAACAACGTTCAGGTATTTGTCTAGTATCTGATCAGCATGATAGTATATTAAGTTCTATAGAGCATTTGCTTGAATGGAAAGAATCCTATGCATACCAGCGTTACTGTGTTAGGCACATGAAGGCCAATTTCAAAAAGAAATATCCCAACAAGGACTTGCATTATTTAATGCGGATGGCTGTAACTGATCACTAGCAGTGCAAATTCAGGAGGCACATGGAATCGATCCGGCAGTTAGACGAAAGAGCCTATCATTGGTTGATGCGACATGAGCTTCACAAGTGGATATTGCATGTGGATGGTGGCAGACGATGGGAACCCTAACTACAAATGTGTTGGACTCTTTCAACGGGTTATTGAAGTCAGCACATGGATTGCCTATCATTGCCATGGTCCGGATAACATTCAAATAGATGGCGAAGAGGTTTGTTGAAAGGCATAAAGGTGCATCGAAATTGATGGAGAGGGTTGTTGAATCTATGCCAATACGGATGAAAAGATTTGAGAAATATAGGAGTCGAGCACATTGGCATTCATATTTACAGTATGATCATGACCAGGGTGTTTTTGAAGTTTGCACCGCTATCCATCAACATCGAGAGAATAATATACACACCATAAATGAAGCCAGTAGGTTGTGTTCATATGGAAAATAGACCATCTACCACATGTCGTGATCACATGCCATGAAGTGCTTTCAACAAACAGGTTTAGGGCCAACCAACTATGTTGATAGGTAATACAGTGTTGCTGCATACTAAAACACATATAGTGGGTAGTTGCAGCCAGTGGGTACTGAGCATTATTGGCCGCCAGAATCATTTAAAATGTTGTGTAACAAGGACTATTTGCGCAAGCTACAAGTGCAAAAGATAATGTGTATACGGAACCAAATGGATGTTGGTGATACCGTTTATGCGCGTAAATGTGGCATATGCTCGCAAGCAGGACACGACCATCGTAAATGTCCTTCAGCTGGTTTGGGTGGCGGTGGTAATCCAGCTCCTAGTGCAAGTTCATCTAATGTGCCTAACTATCAAGGATACACGTAGTGTTTTATTTTTTAGTAATATTGTTGGTAATAAGTGTATGTACTTGTTTATGTTGCAAGATGTATCAAATAAAATTATGTTTCCACAGCCTTGTTACATCTTATTGATATTTAATATTTTTCAGTTGAGTAAATTAATGAATTTCTCCCTCCCGTTCATGTAATCAAAAATAGTATTGGATTACAAAATGGAAATTTTTACGTTCACTTTCGAGCTTCACTCTAAAATTATTAGAAAACTACACTGTTATAGGAGGAAGATGTTTTATAAATAACTGAATATATATAGCGCAGTTAAATACTATGTTTTGTGTGTTGTCTTGTCGATCTGAAAAGCTGTCCGACTGCGAAAAAGCTATTTTGTATCAAAAAGAATCTTTAACACGCCAAGCATAGCGCGGCTAAATAATATGTTTTGTGTGAATATATATAACACAGTTAAATACTATATTTTATGTGTTGTCTTGTCGGTCTGAAAAGTTGTCCGACTGCGAAAAAGTTATTTTTATTAGAAAGAATCTTTAATACACAAAGCATAACGCAATTAAATACTACGTTTTGTGTGAATATATATATAGCGCGGTTAAATATTATGTTTTGTGTGTTGCCTTGCCTATAAATAACGGACGCATTCTAGTTGTTTTCTGCACTTAATCATAACAAATAGCAAAATTTTCTATAAAGCAGGTTTTTTTAGCTTTAATAAATGTCTGACCGCATGTTTGTACCAATGTGCCAGTGTGGCAAGCACTATATGATGGCGGACTATTGGGATGATGGTCAAGTTGGGCGCAGATACTGGATATGTGTGAACAGGTTTGGAGGCAACAACAGAAATTTTTGCAACTTCGAGGTATGGCTTGATGAACCCTGTGAGCAGGAATGCTACAAAAAATATTTGCAGTATCTTCATGATTTGACCAAAAAAAAGTGGGAATATGAACGAGAATATAAACGAGAAATTGCGGAGTTGAAGGAGAAACTCAAAGAGGTGGAAGAAGAAAAAAATAAGCTGGAAGAGAAATTTAAGTGGTTGGAGCAGAGAATACTAGGCGGTGGTGACTAAAACAATGACATGTATGTGTTGAGTGCGGTACTTTATCTTTATATTTCCCGTGTCATGTATTTTCATTAGTTGTACTGCATTTAAATTATGTTAAGTCTCTATATTTGTGTTTGTGTTGTAGTGTCAAAATAAAGAAGAAACGAGGAAATAAAAATATAATGCGCATATTATGTAAGCATAAAAATTATTGTTATTATTTATATAAAATAATATTTACATAGCGTACATAAAATACAAAAAGAGAATGCGCTGTAGCATGATCGTCAGTAGTGCTTGACAGGATCGGTAGAAGAGGCTGTCGGTCCATCATCAATCTACAAAACAATAAGTCAACTCAGTATATGAAAATATATATTAGTAATGTACATGTTAAGTCAAAACAAATTTCTTACCATGGTCTTGTCGGGCTTCTGAATATAAGCATTCGTGGGGTCCTGCTTAGCATCGCACAAAGTGGCCTCCGTGATAGGCTGAGATGAAGCGTTAATAAGAAAATTATAAAGTTATTTATGGCGAATCAATGAGATAAAAACAAATTTAAATTTACAAACATACATGCGCCTGTGAAAATCCACAGCACTCATCGATGATGAGCCATAACTCAGCTGGCGCCCACCATCCAGATCTCGGGTCGGCCGATCCTCAGCAGCGGTCGATGGGCCTAAAAAGAACTTCTCCCAATCTTCGGTAATGCTCTTGCCCGTGACAATGGATCTGATAGGGTCACCTGCGATGCAGCTGGAGTCAGTGCTAGCTGAAGGTTGTACGACGACATGCTGCTGGGATGCTCATCTGGCTGAGGGAGGTAACCCGACAGATTAGCTCCAACATCCTCATCAGGTGCCTCAACGCCCCCTTGTTGGGGACCACCTCCTCACCGGCCCCCACAACCCCATGGGGCACCCCTGCCTCATCGTCCCCTCGCTCGTGGTACATGCCTACCCCGATGGTAGTGCTCTGGCACCACATAAGCAGGGACTTGCTCTAAGCGCTCGTCCTCTATGGCTCGATGCAGTATCCGGGCATCCAGCTCTGTAACCTGTCGGCCATACTCCTGCAAAGCGACCGTAGGATTGCCGACATGCTGCTACATCTGCAGTCCCAACTGATGGACTAAATGTAGACCAATAGCCTGCACAACATATAAAATATAAATTACAAAACGCTATATTACAGTTATAAGTAAGAATACCAAATAACATATCAGCACCTCGTGCCTCCCGGCGTATGGAACATACCGACTGCCAACTCGATGAATAGGGTTCCCGACGAAAAGTCAGGTAACGCCGCGGTACTAGGGCATATAATCATGCTCAATATCCTGCCGACTCGGTGGGGAGGGGGGCGGAATCAGCTCTAATCGCTGGTCCCAAGTAAATGTCTGATCTTGTAGCCATGCCAAATATTGGTTGTCTACCTTGGTATGATCATCCCACTGGTAATGTGTGGTCTCCCAGGTGGGCAGTGTCGGTACGAGCTGCAGCCTGCCAAACTAGCGAAGTACCCGCTCAGTGGCATGGTGCTCCACAATATCAAGGTAGAACAACGGGATGGAAGAGCCCTACATAAGTCGGTCGGCCGAACAATAATCGGGAAAGCCAGCTATCAGCGCGTCGCTGTATGGCATCCAGATGAACTGTTAAGGAAGAACAGAAAATGTCAGTATATGCAACTTGTGTTTGAAGCAATGACAAGTAAACTTAGGTATACATTTACCTGTGCACCATCCAGCAAATTCAATATATCCCTACACAAGGATAGATTATGCCGAGCCTCGTACTCGCGTGTATATCCCCATCAGAGTACCCACCTCCTAGCTAGAGGGAGCAACTCCGATAGTACATCCGGATCTAATGGTGGTACAGGTGGCTGCAACTACAGAAACCACTCCCAGGTCCAAACCTAACATAAAAAGTTGACGTCAAATTTAAGATATATTTTTACTAGGTATGTTAAAATGAATAAAGTATTCGAATATGTTATCACCTGTAGTAGCGAAAAGAATCCAGCAACCTCACGCTGGGTGCCCATGCTCGCCCGACACATGCATCTGTACAAGTAGGTGAGAACAGCAGAGCCCCAGTTGTATGGGGTAAATCATCTAGCCGCTCAAGATGATGAAGAAATCTCAAGCTAACTAGGTTCCCCGAAGTGTTCGGAAACAAGAGCCCTCCAAACAACATGAGTGGCAGCAACCTCGTATATCGGTCAACATGATAATCTGGTGTACTGCCATCGATCTGAGGATGCAATGCCACCAACCATAGTCGAATAGTCATCACTGGAAAATGGATGGTCCCATGCAGTACATTCTCATCCTCTGGGCGGAAAGCAGTAAACCGTTATAGCATGTCCAGTTAATGCACACGTGTCATCTCTCTCATACTAGGCGATCGAGCAACAGGCAGTCCATCAACGGGCAGCCCATATAAAATCTCATGTCCTGCAGTGTGACGATGGCCTCGCCAATGGGCAGGTAGAATGTGTGCGTCTTTGGTCGCCACCGCTCTATCAAGGCTATGATCAAAGACCAATCGAGCTATAGTCGCCCGATCTCAATCATCTTATAGAAACCCATATCCCGCAGGCGCACGACTACACTGGTATGGAGAACTCTGTCATGTAGAAAGTCCCACATGTCGTCCACTCTCCTGGCGCGGAGAGTCTGGGTTAGTAACTCACCCTCCCATATGTGGGCGGACCTATGATCGCCCTGTAATGAGAGTAGTGCATCGCTGGAAGGTTCGGGATGAATAGGCGGCACCTCCATGTCGTCTACTGTAAATTAAATAACATTAATTACATATTAGTTTTATAATTTTATATGTTTGTTTGTAAATTAAATAATTAATTTTTATAATTATACAATATTTAATTATGATGTATTCACATAGGGGTTCCATGCTAGATATTTGAGGCCCTGTAGCACCAAAATATCCTAAATTCTTCCATGTGTTAGTTTTATTATAATTTTATATGTTAGTTTGTAAATTAAATAATTAATATTTATAAACAAATAATAACATAAGGGTTCCAGGTTCGATATTTGAGGCCTAGTAGTACCAAGATATCCTAAATTCTTCTATGTGTTAGTTTTATTATAATTTTATATGTTAGTTTGTAAATTAAATAATTAATTTTTATAAATAAATATTCACATAAGGGTTCCAAGCTCGATATTTGAGGCCTAGTAGCACCAAGATATCCTAAATTCTTCTATGTGTTAGTTTTATTATAATTTTATATGTTAGTTTACAAATTAAATAATATTTTTTTATAAATAAACATTCACATATGGGTTTCAGGATTAGTTTTATTATAATTTTATATGTTAGTTTGTAAATTAAATAATTAATTTTTATAATTAAATATTCACATATGGGTTCCAGACTCGATATTTGGAGCCTAGTAGCACCAATTTATTCTATGTATTAGTTTTATTATTTTACATGTTAGTTTTATAATTTTATATGTTTATTTGTAAATTAAATAATTAATTTTTATAGTTATACAAAATTTAATTATTAAATATTCATATATGGGTTCCATGCTCGATATTTGCGGCCCATTAGCACCAAATATATGTTGACTATAATTGGACAAAATTTGTGTTTGATCTATCAGTTATTTTGATGTATTTTTGAGTATAAGAGATACCTAAACTACATGGAAACTACGCTAAAAGGCACTACATTTTACTACGCTAAAAGACACTCTATTATACTATGCTAAAGGGCACTTTATTTTACTACGCTAAAAGGCATTATATTTTACTACCCTAATAGGCACTATATTACTAGTCTTTAAGCAAATAAATAATTTAAACCAGATAAAACACAATAAATATAATGTAATCACAAAAATACATATAAAACAGTAATAGTAATTTATTAACATTTTTATTAACAAATAATAACGATTTCATAATTTTTACATATTTTTTTACAACATTAATATCTTAGTCCGGATAAAAATAATATACCAATTTAATCACAAAAAAATACAAAATAACATACAACACATTCAAAACAACTAATATGCATTATTTATACGAGTTTGGACATAAACTAAATCGGAATACCTCGATTTATGTTTTTTCAGAAAGTTGAAGATTTGAAAATTTGACTCCAAAACAAGCAAACCACAACAATAGAAGGGTTGACTAAGATGTGAGAACAACAATATCTACTTTTTACGGGACGGGTGGGGTCTACTTGAGCTTTTTGGGACATTAATGGAGGGGGAGGGGGGCGCTGTGTTATTTTAAAACGAAGGGGGAAGGGGATCTGGGCAGAAACGTGGGGAAAGAGAATGGATTATTATTTATGTATATAAAACGTGGTTCATTATTGCGTTTTATATACTTGTCTTATCAGCTGCCAGGTAAATCGCGGTTTGTTACCGCGTTTTATACAAAATGCGGTTATGAACCGCATTTTACCTTAACGTCCCAAACGACCGTTAAAATAAACCGCGTTTATATAGAATGACAACTTTTTTTTATACTCAAAAAAATGTTTTGAGTCCCAAAGAACAACATTTCGATTCCGGACTCATAATTAAGAGAATCACCAAACCAGATTCTCCTTTTCTTTTTAATGAATCATTTTTCTTTGGTCCCATTTGATGACCCTTAATTCAAGGTGCATGATTGCTCCTCTACTCATTTAAAAAAAAGAATAAAAAACAAAAAATGATGTATACTCAATTAGGTCAACCTTTTGAAATCTGTTCACTCCTACTATACTAGCTTCAAAATTATATTTGATGAACGCTTTAACTGTTCTAGCATCATACTTAATGGTTGTTTGCTATGGCAAGTAGAAGATAGTACTTAAAAAGGGAACTTGACACTATATATAAAAAGAGAGAGAGAAAAATTTCATTTATATATTATTAATTCTTTTCTCAAAAAGCTTAAAGTGGTAGTACTATTGCATAATATAAGTTCCGGATAAACACAAAAATAAGAGGAAAATGAAAAAGTAGAGGTCGTAGAGTTAAATGAATCAATTTAAGGAAGGGAGTAGGTCCAATGCGTTGGTCTACATCGTACAAGTAGTCAGCTACATTAAATAAACAAGAAATATTTCTTACACTTTCTAAATTTGGAAATAATTCAACTTTAAACTATTCATTTTACCCATTTACTCTTGATGAAAAGTTTTTATAGTAACACAAATATTATGGTCCCACAAACCTTTTATCCCTTAAGCTTTTAAGAACACAAATTTCAAAAATTTCTTCTTTTTTCTTAAACCTTGTGCCAAGTCAAACTAGCTCGTCTAAATTGAAACGAGGGGTTATATAATATGTACTACGTCTATATATATAGTCTATTTTATTTGGGAAATGTGTTTGACTTTAGCTAGAAATAAGAGAAATGCTCTAGAATAAATAATACTCCTAACAGGAATTGAAATGGTTGTTATTTTGACCATAGGATAGAGATGGTTGCCCTGTCCCCCCCTTCGGGTGCCAATTACGTTGTTGTCGTCCTGCTAAATATACCCCCATTACATTATTATCCTATCCACCACCTTCCTTAATCCTTGTCCATTGCCTCCTTCCTTCTCCATTTTCCCGGTAACTCAAAGACGACGATTAGTCTGTCGTGTTTTCCTCCTCCTCCTCTTATGTGGTTCTTCTTAAATTATTTATTCGATGTTTATAAAAATATATACTCATTCATTTTGAGGTTTATATTTTCTTCAAACCTATGTTTTTTAAATTTATCAGATTAGATTCAAATTATTGATTCGTAGTTAGTTAAAAGGTTGATTGGTAGATACCGCTTTTGGGTTAATTTCCTCTCAAAACACCTATACATTCACGTTTTTAATGATCACCTCTTGCATGCAACGCATCACGTAATCGAGCTAGGTATGCATGGAGTTCAATTAAATTCCATTCCTCAACACATTTATGTTGTGTAAATAGGGAAAAACATTCTTTTTGTCCATAGATATAAGTTGTAGAATTCCGAGACTTTCTTGTTTTTTTTTTTTACTTTCTAAATCCGTCCATCAGAATTTCTGGCTCAGCGGTTGCATGCAATGCATTGGTGGCAGAGCGCATTCTCATCTTCTTCCTCGCGGGCCTCTTCCACCAGAAAAGTACATTCCGACGATAGCGTCATCGTCACGCGCGGAAGCAGACGGTGCATCCTGAAAGCAGCTCTCTTCGGCAGCCGTAGTGTTAGCCGTAGCCGCCATAATATATCCCGTAGGAAGAAGCACCAGCACCTTGCTGGGAATCACAACGACGTTGTAGATGAATGGCGTTCTCAATGTTCGTACGAGCATTCACCGGGCAGGGGTTCCTCGGAGGTTCGTCCGCCGCCTCAGCCCCTCCCTTTGCCGGACTTAAAGGTGCTGCTCCGTATAGACCCTAATTTCGTTCACGCCCCAAGTGTCCCATTGCCATCGCCTAGAGAAGGAATTTCGCATCATAATGTTGGAGACGAAACAGAGAGGGAAAAAGAAAGAGAAGCGGTGGATGTTTTTAACGGTGACGCCCATAATAGTGGTGGAACAACACGAGATGGGTATGTGAAATTTTGCTCAATGCACTTAGCTTTGTTTGTTTTTCAATTTTTCTCAAATGATCCATTTTTTTTATCACCTCAACTTTTGATGACATATGTGTTATCCCAATAATTATTTCTTCTATGCTATCTTCGGATTATTAGTATTTCTTTTTTCATGAATAATTCGGGCAGTACAATCAAATATTTTGGGGTTGTAGTTTGTCGACGGTGATCATATTTTGAATATTTCTCTAAATATAGAGTATATTCATATCTCACTTTATCTAATTTGAAATTGAGACGCAGTAGATCAAATGGAATACTTTTGCTCAGTTTCTCTTCCGTATTGTTCTCTTCTTTCCTGTTTGGGTAGAAATTTGCTAGCTTAAATCACATTCAAATGAGATAGTCCAGTTTATTGATTGGTATTTTCTCTTATAAAAGAGAAGGAAAAGGAGCAAAGTATAGGGGTTGCTTCACTAGGGATGGAATGAAGTTCATTGATACAGTTGTATTTTGCCTTTATTTTCGTTTCACTTTCAAAGTTTGCAAACAAATTTTGATGCACAACAATGAAACTTTTTTCTTTTCCTCTAGGCATGGCTAGCAATGAACACTCATTTGTAGGTTTTAGATTATACGTACAGACCTAATGTTTTGGTTCTTTGTTTATATCTCAGTAGACTATTAAGCCAAGATGGTCGAAAGAGAACAGAGCTGTCCAGGAAAACACCACCTCAGAAGTTGCTTGTGCCAGAAAGAATTGCTCCTGATTTTTGGACAAGTGCTCCAACTAGTCCTTATGCAAGTCCGGCGCGTAGCCAACTGAAAAGTGGTGATTTTATAATTAGTCCTCTTTTCATCACACCCCCTGGTGTTTTCCAAGTTTGGTCTGCCCCTGAAATGCCTCCTTCAGATACCCTTCATGGTTTAGGATTCTATTATAACAAAGCTTTTAGTGTTGATAATTCTCCTCTTCATAGTCCAAGATTAAGTCCTCAGCCAAGATCCAAGAGTCCAAGTGGGCCTGCTTCACCTTTGCATCATCCACCACCAAATGATCAGAGCTCAATGGCACGTCGTGAGAATTGTGCTCAAGGCAATGTCCATCCTTTACCCCTTCCTCCTCTAGCTATCCCTCCCGTTTCACCACCTACTCCAAAAACAGATATAACACCTGTTAAAGGCCAATGGAAAAAAGGAAAGCTTATTGGACGTGGGACATTTGGAAGTGTTTACGTAGCATCAAACAGGTATGTAAATGTTCTTCATGTTGCATATACAATGGCACTGTATATGACCTATCCTTCAATAGTTTCTAATGTGACTCCATACACTGTTCTTAACCAGAGAGACAGGAGCTTTATGTGCGATGAAAGAAGTTGAATTATTACCAGATGATCCAAAATCTGCTGAGTCTATAAGGCAATTAGAACAGGTCATATTTCCTTCATTTTCTTTGCTTCTTACTCCTTGAATACTTAGATTATGTGTATTGATCTTGATTAGTCCTAATCACAAATCATTAATGGGTACACCTGGCATTGGCGGAAATTTTAAAGTGGGGTGTTTCCATTCATCTACATGTTATATTTTAACTACAATAAAGCTTAGTCAATAAAGGAACTGAAAGGGGAGAAGTAAGGAAATAGAGACCATGTTTCATAAGTGTCTGCAGCTGAATGTCATTTCAATGAACACAATCTTTTGCCCCATAAGTTCCAAGCTTGAATTGGTTTCAACTTTTTGTAATCTCTATTGATTATGTTGGTGTAGGAAATTAAAGTTCTCAGCCAGCTCAAGCACCCAAATATTGTCCAGTATTATGGCAGTGAAATAGTAAGAAATTTCCCTTCTGCAGCTAAGTTGTAAACTTGATCTTTACATGCATTTAGTCTTCAATGGAAGTTATTTTCGTCTTTGATATTGCAGGTTGATGACCGGTTTTACATTTATTTGGAATATGTTCATCCTGGTTCGATAAATAAATTTATCCAAGACCATTGTGGAGCAATTACAGAATCTATTGTGAGGAATTTCACTCGCCACATTCTCTGTGGGTTAGCTTACTTGCACAGTAAAAAGACCATTCACAGGTAACAGTCAGGCAACTCAACTGTGATAGATAAAAGATATAGTATCTTCTGAAGAACAAATTGGAAATATTTTCTTGTGTAGGGACATAAAAGGGGCTAATTTGCTTGTTGATGCTTACGGGGTTGTCAAGCTTGCAGACTTTGGGATGGCTAAGCATGTAAGTTAGTGTATCTCAAGACATCTTTCAATTTGCACATCTTTTGTGAGTAAAGAATGGTATTCTATTCTGTGGAATATTCTGATTGACCCTAGATCTCTTGCTCTAAAATATCGAGAATCATAATGTCAATGAGAACAGTTATCTTGAGAAAGACAACAACAATATTAGTTGCAACAGTTATCTTGGACTGATAGATTGGTTGTTGTTGCCAGGCTTATATTTTTCGTTGAACATTAAGTCTTGTTATGCAGTTAAACGGGCACTCAGCTAACCTCTCTTTAAAAGGAAGTCCATATTGGATTATTATTATTATTATTATTATTATTATTATTATTATTATTATTATTATTATTATTATTATTATTATTATTATTATTATTATTATTATTATTATTATTATTATTATTATTATTATTATTATTATTATTATTATTATTATTATTATTATTATTATTATTATTATTATTATTATTATTATTATTATTATTATTATTATTATTATTATTATTATTATTATTATTATTATTATTATTATTATTATTATTATTATTATTATTATTATTATTATTATTATTATTATTATTATTATTATTATTGAGATGTTGAATGGAAAACCGCCTTGGAGTGAATATGAAGCTGTAAGAACTTAATTTCTGCATTTTTAGTATTAACGCGTTTCTTGAATGCTCTAGTAGATTAACAGGGCGCTAAGAACTTAGAAAATATTGACTAATCATGTTAAATTTTGCGCCATTGAGGGGTTATATAATTTTGTTGCTCTCACATATATGATTTCTGCCAATGTACCTCTTTTTTTGTATCTTTGGCCATCTAACAAAGAGTTAAAGATAACTTTCACTATGTCTGGAATTGCCTTTGATCAAACCGCAGAATCAAGTTACTGATCTATTAAGTCCTAATTTGCTGTTTGAATTTTATAGTATCAGAATTTGTGGAATGTTAGAAGCACAAAAACTGCGGCTGCATGAGTCCTTGTTTGAACTCTATTTGTCAAAGGCTTTCTTTGTATAATTTCACTAAATGTAAAGAGCAGGATCATGCAGTACAATATTAACCGTTTACGATCTTTCACCTTCACTCTATCATTAAAATTTTAACTATTGCAGGCTGCAGCGATGTTCAAGGTTCTGAAAGATACCCCACCAATACCTGACACATTGTCACCAGAAGGGAAAGATTTCTTACATTGTTGTTTCCGTAGAAATCCAGCAGAGAGGCCATCAGCTAGCATGTTGCTAGAACATCGATTTGTGAGACTCTCGCATCAGCCAGATGTTCCTTCTTTCGTCCAGCAACTTAATGTGATAAGATTGACAGTATGTACATTCAGTCCCTTCTCCTCCCCCTCTCCCCTTCTTCGCTTTCCTTTTTTGTTGGTTCTGTGCCTTTAAGCCAGTGTACCTATGACAGGAAAAGTTGCATTCTCAGAGAGAGCAGCTAAGTTATAAACTTGAATCAGTGCATGTATCATTAGAGAGATAACACGCAAAAGGAGCTGGCGAAGAAATAAACATTGCAATCCGAAGAATGGCATGCTCAGATGGTGCAAATTGACTTTAATGTCTGCCGACTTAAGCTTTATGCCTGATTAAGACAGGCCAGCAATAACATCATTCATATTCTAACATAAACAATGGCATCGCGTTATTTTGCTCGTTCAACTCTCATGCCCCTCCCCAGTTCATCCTCATTAACAGAGTGAGGCATTCTGGGCCGACTAATACAAGTACATATGCCCATCTGGTGCGGTGGCTTGGAAGCAAGCTACCTCGGCTATCTTCCGAAATAGTATTACTCATCTTTATTGATGTGGTTTTCTAAGGAGAGCTTGACTAGTGAAAACATTGCAGACCTTTATCATTGTGCTTCGTAGCCTGGAGGTACTCTCATACTCTCCCTCAGCAATTTGTAGAACTTGAGGGGAAGATACTTGTGTATATCCAGGGAAATTGCCCTGCAGACCTTGGATCTTACATGTAGAATTTGTGTATTACTAACAAAAAATGGAGCTTCAACGACAAGTATACAGATGCAATGACAGAAATCGAAGATATTGAAATGCTTTGAAAGTTGTATGAGTTAACTATCAATCTTTAAAGTATTTCTTGATTGCTTATTGCAGGGGCGGCTCAAGTGTAAATGGGGCCTAAGGCAAAAGTTTAATATGTGGCCTAAATATTTATAGAAATGTTATATTATATATTTTTATTTAAAATCTATTCTTCTAGCTTTTTGAGATGCAAAGTTGTTAATAATTTTGTTATAATCGATTTTTTCTAATAATCCCTTTTCAATTGATAATATAGCCAAGCCATTTAATCTTTCTTGAGACATTGTTGATCTTAGATAAGATTTATCAATTTTAATTTTGAAAAACTTCTTTCTGCTGAAGCAACTGTTAACATTATTCTATAAGCAATATAAGCATTTGGAAAAGAATCAAGTCTTTTTATTTGATTGAGTATATCCATTAGAGTATTATCTTCTACTTCTAGTATTTCTCTTAACACTTTTAATTCGGAAAATAAGTCTAAAACATCAATATCTGAGTGATTGTTGTGTTTTAAGGAACCTTCAAGGTTAAGACAATATTTCTTCAATTTCTCATCATCTAATGATCTCAATTTTTTACCATTAAATAGAAAACCAAAGATACTTTCATATACTTCAAACTGTTCTAATCTATTTTGAAGTGAAAAAATGGCTTGATCTACTATATATAGGAAGTAGGGGTGTTCAAAACCGAACCAAACCAACTATATCGGTTTGGATTGGTTCGGTTTTGTCGGGTTTTTCGGGCTTTCGGATTTTTTTGTTACATGAATATTATTTCAATCTTACTTTGTTAAAATTATAGATAAAACTTTGATAAGTGAATATATGTTTAGTAAATATGGAAAAAAATTGACAAACATATGATCTATTAAAATATTCTAATGGGAGAATTTTTTTAGTAACACATGATAGTTATTTTCTTAGTCGTCTAACAATAATTTTTCGTTAATTTACGCTTTCAAGGTTAATACATGAGAGGATCCCAAATATTTCTACATTTTCTAAAGAAAATTCACTATAAAGTCTTAAAAATATAAATAAAATTTATATATTTATATGTCGGTTTGGTTCGGGTTTTTTTACTCAATACCAAACCAAGTCAAACCAAACCTAGTAGGATTTTTTAATTGGTTTGGTTTGGTTTTTCGGTTTGGTGTAATGCTGTATTGTGGTACGGGCCCGGGCCAAACGGGCCTGGGCTTGAGTCGGGCCGGGCTGAGGCAGCCCCGGGCCAAACGGTCCCGGGCCAAACGGTCCCAATGTGTGGAACCGTCCCACGACGGTCCTAAGCCCACATGGTCCCGGGCTAAATGGGTCGGGCCCGCGGGCCTAACGGGCTTTTTCATTTTCGGGCTATTTTTTTAAATTTTTTTGATCTAAGGCACTTTCTTGTAAACTATATATGTATATACTAGTATAAATTGCTTATATATAGCTATATAAATATATATAGTATATATAGTATGTATAGTATGTATATATAAGGGTGTATTATGTGTATATATAATTATATATTGCCTTATGTAATATATATTGCCTTATATATATATATATATATATATATATATATATATATAGTTTATATGTATTAGATATATATAGTTTATATATATTAGAGATATATTTAGGGCCTTATATACACTACCAAAAAATCAGGTTTTAGCGACGGATAAATTCTATAGCTAAACAGAAAAATCCGTCGCTAATATCATTTAGCGATGGATTAGCAATGAATTATCAAGAAATTCTGCTAGCTACGAGCATTTTAGTGACAGATTAGCGACGATGTTCGTAGCTAATTCCAGTTCTTTTTAGTAGTGATATATATATATATATATATATATATATATATATATATATATATATATATATATACACACACACACACACACACACACACACACCATATATATAGCTTGGCTACTAGATTCACCAATTTTAGATTTTCCCTTACCCTTACCACCAAAAATATTTTTCAAAGAAAATGCCATATTAATTATAATTGTACTAAATAGAACTAACAAAA
Source organism: Nicotiana sylvestris (assembly GCF_000393655.2). Taxonomy (NCBI): domain Eukaryota; kingdom Viridiplantae; phylum Streptophyta; class Magnoliopsida; order Solanales; family Solanaceae; genus Nicotiana; species Nicotiana sylvestris. The sequence continues at coordinate 138,180,415 of NC_091058.1, forward strand.
CTATAATATTAAAACTTAAGAGTTGGAACACGTTTACTGAATTGACGAACAACTTCTTGAAAATTGAATATCGTTGAAGACTTGAATACTTCAATTCACCAACTTCACAATTTTTCACGAAATTGCAATAATAAAGCAAGCAATTATAGAAGAAAATTAGAGAGAGATTGAGAGAGATTGATGATTTTGCGAGTAAAAATGAAAGAATGGGGGGTATTTATAGTTGAGAATTGGGAAAAAGTGTAATTATAAAAAGTTTGGGGTTAAAGCAAAGTTTGGGGGCCAAATGGCTATTTTTTAAAGTGGCAAACGGATAAATTTTGAAGGCCAACGACTAGATTTTAAAAATCTGACCGTTTAAAAAAAAAATTAAAAAAATTAGCCGTTGGATCCCGTTAGGCCCGGTTGAACCGGCCCAGGCCCGCCTGCCGGTCCCGGACTTAACGGTCCCGAGCTCACGGGCTAAATGTCTTGAACCGGCCCACCACGGGCTTTTACACCACTAGAGCCCAGGCCCGGTTGAACCGGCCCGTTTGGCCCGCGGTTCTGGGTCGTTCCCAGGCCAGGCCCGGGCCACAATACAGCCTTAGTTTGGTGCGGTTTTCCGATTAGGTTTGAACACTCCTAATAAGAAGTAATCAACTCTAAATGATTCTTCAGGAGACTTTGTGATTTCATTATCAACCTTCTCATCAAACTATTTCTTTCTATGTATTACACATTTATTACGAAATTTAGGTTCTATATTCATCTCAAATGCAATTTTCTTAGCTGAAATCATGGTATTTGTAAATCCTTCTTCTCTATATTGTTCAAAAAAAGAAATTAGACCTCTTAGTTGATATACGACAACATCAATAAGCATATCTTTTGATTGTAAATTTGCCAACTAAATTAACAGCAAATAGTACATCATACCAAATAGTCATGCCCAAAAAAATTCAAAATTTTCAAGCTCATAAGTTGCTAGACAACTTGCTTCACTTTTTGTTTTTTGATCCTCACTAACTTCTACTAATTTTATTAAAGCATCTCTTATTTGCGGAGCCTGAAACCAAATTTAGATTGTGACATCCACATGGTGTACAAAAATCTAGGATTTATATCGAGAAGTCTTTTTGGCACTCCTTGGTGTTTTCCCTTCATATTGGATCCGTTATCATATCCTTGTCCTCTTATATTATCAATATCAAGTACAATATTTTTTATTTCATCTAGAATAACTTCAAAAATACTTTTTCCACTTGTATCATCCACTTTTAAAAACTCTAAAAAATATTCATAATTTTTATTGGAGTTGATGAAATATCCACACTTCGTAATATAAAAGACATTTGTTCTTGATGGCTTATATCTGGGGTGCAATCAAGTATGATTGATAAATACTTTGTTTCTTTAATCTTTCCAATAATATTATTTTTAATTTCACTTGCCAATAAATTTATCAATTCATTTTGAATATTATGTCCGAGGTAATGATTTTGAATTTCATCATATTTAATTCACTGAATATGTTCTTGCATGATAGGATCAAATTCTGCAATCATTTCAATAAGACTTAAAATGTTTTTAGTGTTTTCTTGATAAATCTTTTCTTTTTTTCTCCTAAATGCCAAATTATTTTTACCACGAGTTTTTATGACGGCAATAATTCTTGACAATACATTTCGCAAGTGTTCTCTATCTCTATTAATTTGGTCTTGCATATCTTTATCAATTGTTTTATTTTTGCACAATCTCATTTCTAAGTCAATCCATGTACTCATATTAATAGTTTGTTCGTTCGTTGTTTCATGAAAGATATGTCTCTTCTGGAATGAAAGAATCAAAGAAAGAAGAATGAATGATAATATATTATGAATATTTAATAGTAGACAAAGAAAGGAAGAACAAGATATTAGACAAAGAAAGGAAGAAGACGTCTCTGTAATGAAACAAAGAACAAGAATGATATGGATTGTATAGAGAAGAAAATTGAAACGTTGGAGTTGGATATGGTCAATTACTTGGAAGAATAAAAAATAAAGTTGTCCAACTAAATTAAAGTGACAACTATATTTTCTACTATTTTAAGTTTTAATTTATTAATATATTTAAAGTTTTTCTTTCTTTTTATATAAAAAGTATAGAAGTATTATATACATATATTATTGTTTTTAAAAAAACCTATAAAATTATTCCTAAAAAATGGGGGCCCCGGCACTTGCCTTGCCCCTATGTAGTTAGAGCCGGCCCTGGCTTATTGTGTGATGCAAAGCAGCTGAATGAATTCTACAAAGTAAAGCTGTGACAAACATATACGTCACAAAACTACACCGCTATCCAAGTAGTTGGGGCCAACTATATGAATCTTCACCGTCCACGTTGCTTCATTTCTCTATTCCGATATTATTTGACAACCTATAACTTTCCTTAAATTTGTGTGCTTTAGTATCTACAGCAACCCACTGCTCTTCTGTATGAATGTACTGTGCCGCATGCTCTCAGATTCTGCAGCTTCTTCCGCGGTTTGGCCAAACTATCCATTTTAGCAAGCTATCATATTCTTTGTTACTTTGCGTCAAAGTTTTAATATGTTAAAGTAAAAAATGAGATAAATATTTTGCATCCATTCCACATTATTAACCTAAAGTACAAGGATAAATCAAAAATATGTCACTCAAATTAAACATTGTTAGCGAAAGGAATGAGAAATAAAAGGCGAACTAATTACTGATAATGGAGGCAAAAGAGAGCGGATAAATAGACTTGTTACCATGGCTTGTTTTCTATTCAACAGTTCCAATTTTTTTATTAGGAAAAAATAAAAATGAAAGTATATAACCATATATAGAAATTAAACCAAGAGGTATATTGTCCATAAATAGCTGAAATTATGATTCACCTACTAGTCTTAGAACCTTGTAACGATTGCGTTTGAAAACGTGAATCATGATGGAAGGTGGTCAACTTTTAACTCATTAAGTCCAACAAAATCCGAAAATTGAACGAGAATCATGAAAAGAGCATGAACAGTAAGTAGAGTAGCATAAAAACGGAAATTTGGCAAGAGTTTGATTTTCTTTCCTTTTTCTTCATTGAACCAACCAATCCAAAAAGCTCAAATAGCAGTCGAACACACAGACAAAAAATAGAACATTCAGACTGTGGAGCACTAAATAGAGATCGAGGGGGAATGGATCCACCGCAGATACAGGCCATAGACACTTCCACCAGAAATTCTCCCCCAATAGAGGATGAACAGGACAAATTTATCAATGAAGGGTACCCCTCTTCCCACTTCATTATTTTTGTTCTAGTTAAATTGATAATTACCTTTACCTTTTATTTGCTGTAGTTGTTCTTGCTTATACGATTGCATGGCTAGCTTTTTGGAGGACTTGTGCTGTTGCGATTTCTGCACTTCCTAATGCATATGACAACTACTCCTACATTTTTCAAAGCTGTTACATTTACTTGTATTCTTCTAAATTTTATTTTGGTTATATTATATATAGTCTTTCATCCATATAGAGTATCTTGATACTGTAATTTAGTGCCTTGATTTTAATTAATGGAAACATATCGCTTTCTTTCTGTCTGTTTAATTTTCCCAAAATCGAATTAGGCATATATATGATGGAGAATTGAACCACAATTGGAGGAATTCAGTACGAGAAAACAAAGACGAAAAGTAGTTGTCTTTAGTTTAACAAGTATTATCTTCGTAATCACCAATATGATTCAAAATTGCTTCTTTGGTTATCTGATTCTGAAACATCTTTTTCTAGGAGACCTTCTTCTCAGGGCGACTCAAGCACATGCGCAATCTAAAGCCAAAATTTAATACGAAGCTTAAATTTTTAAAAGGAAGTTATAAGAGATATTTTTATTTGAAACCTTATGTTCTAACTTTTCGAGATATAAAGTTATTAATGATCTTTTTTATAATTAATTTTTTCTAATAATTCTTTTTCAGATGATATTATAGACAACTTGTAAGCACGTGATTTTTGCCCTATATGAGAAATACTCCCAGAAAATGCAAAATAAAATGATTTTCCTTGGTGTGCAATTTTGAGTATTTTTGTGATATTTTTGGATAATTATTTGTATTTGTCTGTGTTTGCTTATTTGTTAAATTAATAAAAAATATAAAAATATGTCGCATTTTGCATGTAGGATTTCATTCTACAATTGTTAGTAATTAAATTAGTTTTACGAAAATTAAAATTACAAAAAATAGGCATCTTTTGCATTTTTAGCATTTAATGTCCAAATGAACAATTTTATGCTTAATTATTACTTAATTGTGCGTTAATTGTTATTGGGAGTTAATTTGCGATTTTATAACTTAATTTAGTTCTTAATAATAATTTAAGTATTTTTATAATTTAGTTTTAGAAAATAAAAGAAGAAAAGATAACAAAAATACAAATAAAAATCGGATTGGGCCACTTCTTCAATTTTCAACCCCAGGCCCAAACATTTGTCCAACCTTCTCCATGACCCAGTCCATCTCCACATGGGTCGACCCGGTCCACCCCATTAACCCAATCCATAACCCAATACCTCTATCTTGCATTTCAAAGACACAAAACAAAAGAAGAAAAAAAGAACAAAAAAAAACCCTAAAAAAGAGACTTGAACCATCCGCCCCCATTTTTGGTTTCTTCTTCTCCAAAAACACAAAACACCCCAAGCCATCCATGGCTACCTCCCCTTCCACACGAGCAGCTCCCATGGCTGCCTCCCTATCGACAACACACGCACACACAAGCTCCACCTCCCTCGCGTCCAAGTAAACCCCGCGACTGTTGCGTCTCCGCCGAGCTCAAGCTTGAGCTCGACGTCCATGGTCACCACTGCTGCGTCGTCGTCGTCAACCACCATCACGTCCAAACAGACCCAGCTGCCCCCGACCTCGTTCCAGCTTCATCGGAGCTCATCGCTGCTACTCCTCCGGCAAACGCCACTGTTTCAGCAGCTACTGCTGCGTCTTCCCGTTCCAAACGTGTAGCGGGCTGTTGCTGCGGTGTTCTTCGCCGTTGGTTGCTGCCGTGCTGCTGCTTCCACTTCATCTTCTTCAGCTTGAGCAAATGTTTAGATATTTCATGCCGAGACTGCTTCGTTGGGTCGAGACTGCTTCGCCTTCGCGCGAACAACTGAACGAGCCTCCATTGATGCGGCGTCGACCACTAGCCCTCATGACTGCTGCCCGTTCCGCCATGGACGTCGTCCACAACTACCTTTGCTGCTTCACTTCTGCCGCGCCAACTGCCGATATAGCTTCGGCGTGGATTCAGTTGTCAACTGCCAATATAGCTTCTTGAGTTCGTTCATCGTCGTGTGGTCGAACTTTGGTCGAAGTTCGTCGAGTCAGTCCATACATATTTCATGTCAGTCCGGTTAGTAGATTTTTGAGTTTTATTTTGTCCGTATTTTGTTTTGATATTTTCGAATCTAAAATCGGCAAATGTTTGTTTTGTTCATGTAAAATCGGTAAATATTTGATTTTTGGTTTTGTTCATGTTCATGTGTTTTAGTTGAATTAATTTTCAGATTTCAAATGGAAGTTAATTAGTTATTTTTCATGTTTATTTCATGTTTGTATTATTGTTTAAGTGAATATTTGTTAGTTTAATGTTTGCTAGATTCAAATTGAAATTTAATTGATTATTTCTTCAATTTGTTTCATGTTGTTATGTATTTTCCAGAAAATATTAATGTTGTTTGAGTCATGTGAATCCGTCATGTTTTGTTGTTTGAAAAATAGATTTAATTCATGTTCATCTTTGTTTGAAGTTCATGATTAAATCCAGTGATTTAATGTGAGTTTATATTTGTCTTTGATTTGTTAATTTAGTATTTTGTTGTTTGTATTGTTGTGTTCTTGCTCATACATTCATGGTCTAAATTAACCAGGATTGGTTCCCGATATGGTTAATTCATTCCATTGATTTTGAGTTGTTGTTGTTCATCGTGTTCATATAATTGTTGTTGAAGATTGTTGAGAAATTGGTCATCTTGACTATATTTTGGTCAAGTTATGATTAATTGAGTGTTTAGAGCTGATGGGGGTAATTTGGTAAATTGCATTGCATTCAGGGGTAGATTTGTAATTGCAATAAGGTCGGAGGGGTAGTTTGGTAATTGAACATTATTTTTGATTCTTTATGTTAAGCATGGGGACAAATATAATGGGGTGGGTTTTTTGATGTACTTGTTTAATATAATGGGGGACAAGACAAAACATAATGGGGAGGAATCTTGCACTTGTTTAATGTAGGCATAGGGAACATATTGTAATGGGTTGGTAATGTGACATTTATTTAATGTAGGCATGGGGGACAAAGTTTTAAAATAAAGAAGACATTTGATAGTGGGACAAAGCATGCCATTGGGGGAATAATTTGGGTTTAGGAATTCAAGGCAAAGTCTTGCTATAAATATAGAGTCATTTCTTGACATTGAGGAGAAGACTAGAGAATTTTAAGAGAGATTTTTTGGGGGGAGAGAAAAAGAGTTGAATATTATTGAGAGGATTTTTAGAGAGAGTTGACAGATTCTTTTTACACTTGAGAGTTGACATACTTTTATACTGGGAGAGAGTTTGTGATAGTAAAAGAGAAAGACAATTTGAACTTTCACTCGAACAATTCTGTTTGCTCTTCTTCGAGTGTCATTCAAAAGTCAGAAACTACTGCATCTCGTATCTTTTCTCTCTTCTGCTTTGACTGCGATTGTACTTTTGCACTGCTGAGTTTTCAATCTGTTACTGGGTTATTCTACTGGTTTTTACTGGTTTTGCGGTGTTGCTGAACCTGCTGTTGCCGCGTTATTACTGTCGCTGACTCCTACTTCTTTTGTTCTTGTACTGCTGTTTCCAGGTACACATTTGTACAATCTCGGCTTGAAGCAAAAAATGAAATATTAATCAGGCTTTGTTCCTGTTGAATCCGAACTGTTTAGATTTGTTGTTTGAATATAATTTTCCTTTCTTTATATAAAAATGTAGTCGATTTATTAATAAGTAATGGATTGCATATGTATAACTTCTTCATCTAATAATGTTAGTTGAATTAATCTGTTTTTGATATTATTGTGTATCTATCTCATGCTCTAGTATTAGTAAATAATAGAATGTAGAATTAAAGCAGTTTTTCCTTGTACAAACGCGATCGCAATTTTCCGTTCACATTAGTCGTAACTTAATAAATAAGTTACGTTTTTCAGCATGTAAATAATTAAGAAATTTTCTTTTATTTTAGAGATGAACTTAATAGAAAATATAGTCACTGTAGGTTTATCCTTTTAAATAAAAATGAGACGAGCCTCGACAAACAAAAATGCACAAGCTGCGGGGCCCTCTAAATGTATATATTAAAATACTTAGAATTCGGGACAGGCCGTTTAGCGAATTTTACGGCCTTCCCAAAATAACAATACGCTAGTTGCTTTAGGCGCACCTTTAATAATTTAACCTTCTTAAACACGGGTGCACATTGATGTGACCCAAATCCGAATCTCAACGGAGTCAAAATGTGTCGACGACCACGGGTGCATTGATTGTGACGTGGTTCGAGATGCATTTTCACGACGTTGCAATTCTATAAAAATAAATGATAATAATAAAAGCGGTTTAAACTTAATAAAAGCACGTAAGTCATAACATATATTTAAATCAGATATTTAGCCATTATAACAATTTAAGCGACCGTGCTAGAACCACGGGATTCGAGGGTGCCTAACACCTTCCCTCGGGTCAACAGAATTCCTTACTTAGAATTTCTGGTTCGCAGACTTCATTTGGAAAAGTCGAATATTTTCCTCGATTTGGGATTCAAGATAAACCGGTGACTTGGGACACCAAAAGCCAAACCTTTCCCAAGTGGCGACTCTGAATTAAATAAATAATCCCATTTCGAATATTGTCACTTAAATTGGAAAAACTCCCTCGCGCATTTAACCTTTTGGGGCGGGGCGCGCAAAAAGGAGGTGTGACACAACTCATTTAGTATTTCTTGAGATATTGGTGATTTTAGATTTTTTGACCCAGAGGTATGAAACCTTTGGTTAAACCAATATTATATAAGTGGATAATGGGTAAATTCTAGCTAGAGATAATGACTTCTAGATCCGAAATGTGTTTATGAGAATAATGTGGGGGTTCGCTAAAACGGGTTTAATGCGATGTACATTAAATGATACGATGATAAATGAGAGAAGAATAATGATGAGCAACAAATATGTTAAATGTCACTAAATGTAAATAGAGAGAATGATTCACTCAATATTGAATGAAGTGGATGACTCCTCTTTCTAACAATGATGTAAGACAAATGGATATGGGAATATAGGAGGCTTTCTCGGATCTGATGAGAGAAATGTGGAATAAACAACAAATCGAATCTCTTTGGAAAGGTAATGTTTGTATTTTTCTTTAGAGTCAACTTTTCAAGACAGCTTTTATCATATAGAATATTACATGTCTTTTTTCTTTTCTCTACCTTTCTATTTATATGAGACATGCCCCCAACATAACCTAAAGTACAGGTACAGAGGATATCCAATGGAATATTCTCCTAAATATCTTATTACAAAACTAGTCGTTATTTGCAAACTTGAACATTCGGCCTCGATCCCGATTAACAACTTGCCAGTAAGTTTCATTAATCTTGTGTACGACCTCGGCCTAATCGCTTCATAGTAACTTATCCTTGTGCCAGGTTCCCTTAGTCAGATTTTGACCTATACATAGATAAGATATTATAGAGCAATAGAAGTATAGAACTATTGGAAGCTTAAAAGTATTATTGAACGCTTAAACTAATAAAATCTTGGAGAAAGAATGGGAGTAAGAATAATAAAGAGAAAGACAAATAATATGCAGTGATTTTTGAAATATGAAGAGATTAGAAAAAAGAAAGATTGACTTGAACAATTAAGAAAAGGAGAGTAAAATTTTTACACGTTATCTAATACAACAACAACAACCCAGTATAATCCCACTTAGTGGGGTCTGGGGAGGGTATTGTGTACGCAGACCTTACCCCTACCCTGGTGTAGAGAGGCTGTTTCCAAATAGAAACCTGACATCCTTCCCTCCAAGAACTTCCCACCTTGCTCTTAGGGAGACTCGAACTCACAACCTCTTAGTTGGAAGTGGAGGTTGCTTACCATCAGAGCAACCTCTCTTGTCTAATGAAGGAGTAAAAAATAAAAAAATTAGAATATTGTAAAAACTATTCATCTACCCATTTTTAAGTAAGTCAAATTATTATTTTTATATATAAAAAGAGTTTTCTTTTCTTTTATATTAAAAACTCTACTTTTATATTAAAAGTATTAAAATATTATTTTCTAAATACCTATAAACCTATTAATCTTTAAAAATGGGGCCTTTTTAAATTTGGGGGCCTAAGACGTAAGCCTTACCTCTTATAGCATTAGAACCGGCCTTGCCTTCTTTGGATACTCATAGCACTTGCGTCAAGATATATAATGTAGGAGTACTATTATATGTAAAGAAGTATTGCTGTAAAGACAAATAATCCGTGAGTTGATGGCTCAATGGTAATTCAATTTTGGGTATTGTTCATCCAAGTCCTAGTTTTTTTTTAATATTTCAAAAATCATTCAATTTTGGATAACTAGTCATCAGAATCATATAGCTTTCTTTTTGTCTTTTAAAAATCATTCGACGTTACCTAGTTTACTTAAAAGATCATCCTCGCCAAATTTTTTTATTTGCCGATGAGATTTAGCGGTACGAAAAAAAGTTAGTTTTATAAGAAAGATACTAAAACATTTTAAACTCCAACCCACCCGTATACCCAATACCTGACCCATGCCATATATTTGAGTAGACTTGTGATGACCCAAAAGGTCATCACTTGTGTTGCAAGTGAATTCATTGTTCCGAAGCCTAAAAACCTCCTTTTTCTCCCATCTTAATTTACGTACGTGGTCCGGACCTATATACGGAAAGCCTTCTATTTGAAAATATGAGAAATAAAAATTTTAGAGTTAAAAATTTGATTGGTCAACATTTTGAGCAAACGGACCCGGATTCGTGTTCCGACGATCCCGAGAGGTCCGCGGTAAAATATGGGACTTAGGCGTATGCCCAGAAATGAATTCCGAGGTCCCAAGCCTTAGAAATTAATTTTTGAAAGAAATTATTTTACTGAATTATCTAAGAAATAAAGAAAAGAATTAATATTTGAAACCATTATTATCAGGCCCGTATTTTGGTTCCGGAGCTCGGTACAAACTTGTTATAGTATTTGAAAGATAGCTGTGAAATTTGATGAAAAAACGGAGTTTATTTGACGTGAGTTGGACTTCCGATCGAAGAGTTATAAACTTTGAGAGTTCTTGATAAAAATGTTGAGTTTTGACGTTTAATTTATGATTTTACATGTTATTTTGATGATGTGATCGCACGAGTAGGTCCATATGATGTTTTTGAGTTAGTATGCACATTTGGTTTGGAGTCCCGAGGGCTCGGGTGAGTTTTGGGTATGTTCCGGGGTGTCTTAGGCTTGAAACATGGCTATTGGAGGTTCAGAGAAGTGCAAGTCTCTGAACCTGCTAGTGCGGTCCGCACTGGTTTTTATGCTATTCGCACTGGTGATTGTGCGACCGCAATTGATTTTGTGCGGTCCACACAGGTTCACTGGTGACTCTGCGGCCGCAGTTGATTTGTGCGGTCCGCACAGGGCATCTGAAAGTAGTATATTTAGACAGGATTTTCAGTTATTTTTCATTTTTCAAAACCCCAAAAACATAAGAGGCGATTTTTCAAACAACCTTTCTTCTCCAAAACATTGGTAAGTGATTTCTAACTCATTTTCTTCACTCCTTAACATTTTTTAACATGATTTCAACTCAAAATCAATGATTTTCATGGGGAAATTGGGTGTTTTGGGTAGAACCTAGATTTTTAAAAAAATTGGGGATTTGGACCTCGATTTGAGGTCCGATTTCAAAAGAAATTATATATTTGGGTTCGTGGGGGAATGGGTAATCGGGTTTTGGTTCGAACCTCGGGTTTTGACCATGTGGGCCCGGGGGTGATTTTTGACTTTTTGGGGAAAACTTTGGGAAATTTATTTCCATACATTCAAATCGATTCTCTTAGCATTTATTGATGTAATTAAATAACATGTGACTAGATACGAGCGAATTGGCGGTGGAATCGAGAGGTAAAGCTATAATTGAAACTTGAGTTGTGTTCGTGGCATCGAGGTAAGTGTTTGGTTTAACCTTAGCTTGATGGATTAGGAGTTGTGTCCTTTTTGCTATTTGCTTCTTGTTGAGTATGACGTATAGGCATGGTGACGAGTATCTATACGTTGGTGTCGAGCATGACCGTGAGTCTTAAGTTGCAACTTGTTGTATTCTTAAATGATATTACGGACGCTTTAATTGATGACTCTCGATAGTGAGCAAGGAATAAGTTTGATTTCGTGGGAATTACGAAGTTTGAGTATTGGTGAAAGCTGAAATGGTTAGATGTTGGACTAAGATTGGTTATAGCTGTTTCTCCTTGGCTGGGACGTATTTATTTATGTTGTCGATTCCCTTGTCGTGATAGTGTAGTTCGTTATTGATCCCTTGCCGGGACTATGGTTATGATCATTGTTGACTGTATATTTGGAACGGGTTGCGTGCCGTAACGTTATTATATATGGATCGGGTTACACGCCACAACAAATATTATATTGGATCAGGGTTGCACGTGGCAACATTATTATATATGGATCGGGTTTCACGCCGCAACAAATATTATATTGGATCGGGTTGCATGCAGTAACAGTGATATAAATGGATCGGGTTGCACGCCGCAACAATGTTAAATGATAAGGGATCGAGTTCCGTGTCGCAACAGTATTATTAATGTTTTGTTGTAGATCTTGATTCGTTCTCTCATATTTCTCTTAAGTTTCTGCTAGATTTGATATTTTCCCCGTATCATGTACCCCCTCCCATTTAAATTGTTTATTCCAGTTTATTTTACGCTGTATATTATATAACTGCACAGATTTATCTGGAGTCTGGTCCCAGCCTCATCACTACCTCGCCGGGGTTAGGCCAGACACTTATCAGCACATGGGGTCGGTTGTGCCGATACTACACTCTGCACTATGTGCAGATCTCGGAGCAGCTTTTGGATCGTAGTGTGGAGGCTACCTTTAGTCCACGCGGAGATCCAAGGTAGACCTGTAGGCATCCGCAGGCCTGGCGTCTCCTCTATTCCTATTTCCTGTTTCATTTTCCTTTTACTCAGAAACAGTGTATTATCATTTTCTTCAGACTTTGTATGTAGTAACTCTTAGACCGTCTATGACATTGTGACACCAGGTTGTGGGTGATTTAGGTTTCAAGAGTTGTAATAGATGCAAATTTCGGATATTTAATTGTTATTTTCCTCTTAATTATTTAAAGTTCCGCTATTTTCATGTTATCATCTTATATCTGTTTTAAAGAAATAATTGAGTAATGAAATAAGTAGTTAAATGATTGGCTTGCCTAGCTCACATTAGTAGGCGCTATCACGATTTCCGAGAGTGAAAAATCCGGATCGTGACAAGACTTTAACAACTTGTCTACTCTGTATGTAGTATAGTTAATGTTAAAGATTTTATACTTTTGGACAATGATTTATGTCATTGAATTTTTCAGTTCCCATCTCAAAGATTATGGTATATCAAATTTAAAAGTTAAAATAAATTGCTTATGAACAAACTTAAACACAGCTATGTAAAGAGCAAGACAAACTTTTGAAAGCCATCATTCAATAGATAATTATGATGACACATGAAATTTTTTAAATTAATTTAACCATACTACTATAACTCAGGTTATGCTCTCAACTACTCATTATGATTATGGTTCTTCAATAGTTTATAGTTTATATGTGATTCAAAATTATATTTTAAAATTCATTGCTATTAAACTTTAAGTCAAGTGCAAGGGAACTGAAAAATCCAATAATATAAATTATGATCATAAAAGTTTTCGTAAAAAGTACAATATTACAATTTAATATTTTTAAAAGTTTATTTAAATTTAATAACACTTGCCACAAAATCTAGGAAATATAAAAAGATTTTCAAATATTTTTTAAAGGATTTGCGATTTTTTCCCTTCAAATATAGCAAGATTTGATTGTTGTAAATTTGATGTAGAATAATTTTTTAGATGAGAATTGAAAAATTCAATGATATAAATTATTGTCCAAAAGTACAAAAACTTTCGTTAACTACAATTGCATAAAGAGTAGAGAAGATACTAAAGTCAACCCATCTATGTAAGAACATTATTGGGTAAACAAGTGGTTTGGGTTTTAAAATAGTTTAGGTTTTAAATTAGTATTTAATAATTTTTTTCTTAAAATTAATTTTTTTCATGTAACTAAATCTCACTAGAAAATACAAAATCCGGCAAAAATAGCCATTGAAGTTAACTAAACGTTGAGTGATTTTTTTAAGACAAAAGAAAATTATAGAGTATATTACAACTTCCCAAAATTGGGTAATTTCGAAACTACAACTTTTATTAGAGTATATTACATCATCTAAAACTATTATTTGATTCACGTTTGGTACAATATTTTATATAATTAATAAATATTCAACTAAAAAATATCTTCTCTCTACGAAAATCATTTAATAAGAATCCCAAAATTTTAGCAAATTTAATGATCCTCATCATTTCCTAAATTTAAGCCTAACAGAATTGTCTACAACCAATTATTTTAAAAAAAATCTGTAACTCCTTAAATTTTAGCATAACCAAATTGACTACAACTCAAATACAATGAATCATCTCTTAATATATGTCCTTTGGCTTTCATTAAAAGTAGGTGAGAGATTACACTGTATGTAATCTATGTTCATCGAGTAACAATATATCTTTTTGCACTATTGCATGTAACTGATAGTATATTGTATACTATTACATAGTGGTATAGATATATTCTAATATGTTGTATAAGGTATTGTTCAAATGTATTATAAATAATAGAATATAATATATATTTTATATATGAAATAATGGTTAAATAACATATATAAATAAAACAATATACTTTCTACCTAAAATATGCAATATACTTAAATAAATTGTGTATTATACATTATATGAATATATTATATACTCTATACTATAAATATACTATATATAGTCCTCTTAAATCCAATATTCTTTATATTGTATATAGATAATAGAGCTCTTAAATATATATACTAGTAAATACATATATTTGAATATGAATGATGTATTCATATATAGTATACGCATATTATGGTACTTACTATATAGTCCTCGTAAATGCAATTGTCTTTATATATATATATATATGGCACCAATATTTAACTTTTCTTGGTATATTGTAAGCATATATAAAATATCTACATAAATTATACCAAAATTCATACATAAATATTTTGGTATTTTGCCTTTTGTATACGGTGAAATCAGGTGCCCCGATTGAGCAGGCTCGAGATGTCGCATCGAGGGATGAAGTTCAATAGAGACCAGCCCGGGCTCGAAGACAGAATAAGAGACTCGAAAACCTAAGTGTTCAAGGAATATCGGAGCCAAGTATGACCGACTCCAAGATAGTGTCGTAGTGAGTTTGTTATAGAAGGACAAGATTCTCGCCATGTCCCTAAGATCATAGCGTAAATTTAGGAATAGATTTATACGAATTAATACAAATCCGTACCAGGTGGTTATACAACTGTCCCTATAAGATTCTTTACTGTAAATGGAAATGTGCTTTATTTAGGGCTCCCCTCCTATATAAAGGGGACCCCAATCATTTGTAAGGATCATCTAATCATTGGCAAAGAATATACTATCTTACTTTTTCGCTCATTGTTCATAAGAATTGTCCTTTAGCTTTATTATTCTCACTTTATTGCTCTAGCCTGCCTTGAGGTCACTGGGCTCGAGGTCGAACCTGACCTATCTACTGGTTTGGTCTTACTTATTTTCTTCATCTATACTTCATATTTCATGGTTATTAATTGGTATTGAACTGAATCACGTATTTTTAAAACCACAAATCAAATTTAATTATTACTCGTATTTTCGAGGTAAACAGTTTAGCGCCCATCGTGGGGCTAAAGATAATAGTGATTATTTCATTACTGATTCTCATAACATACGTTATTGTGACGATCCGGCCAGTCGTCTCATGAGTTACCGCTCCGTTTCCCTATTTCTGCTTCTTTATGCTTCGTTATCCGTGTTTTATGTGATCGGGTTGATTAGTTTGAGTTCAGAGAGGATTTGGTAAGAAATGAGACACTTGGTCTCTTTTAAGAAGGTTTAAGTTGGAAAAGTCAATCGGATGCTGATTTATGTGTTAGAGGGCTCGGATGTGAGTTCTGATAGTTCGGATAGCTTCGGGAGGTGATTTATGACTTAGGAGTATGATCGGAATTGGTTTTGGAGGTTCGGAGTAAAATTAGGCTTGAATTGGCGAAGTTGATATTTTTGGCGATTTCCGGTTGTTATGCGAGATTTTGATATAGGGGTCGAAATGGAATTCCGAGAGTTGCAGTAGCTTCGTTATGTCATTTGGGATGTGTGTGCAAAATTTCAGGTCATTTGGACGTGGTTTGGTTGGTTTTTTGATCAAAAGTGTATTTCGGAAGATTTTAGAAACTTAGGCTTGAATCCTATATATTTTGGGTGATTTGATGTTGTTTGAGGTGTTTTGATGATTGGAACAAGTTTGAATAAGGTTTTAGGATATGTTGGTGCTTTTGGTTGAGGTCCCGGGGGCATCGGGGTGATTTCGGATGGCTAACGGAAGAGTTGGAAGGTTGTTGCAGCTACTGAAGATTTGCTGCTTCTGGTGTTTTCGCACCTGCGGTTTGGGGACTGCAGGTGCGGCGTCGCAGGTGCGTTGAGGAAGTTGCAGAAGCGGGAAAGGATGAGGGAGTCAGGAATCGCAAAAGCGGGGTGTTGGACAGCATCTGCGGAAACGCATATGCGGAAGGGAGATTGCAGGAGCGATTTTGGACGGGTTAAGTGAATTCCGCAGAAGCGGACGTGTGACCGCAAATGCGGTACCGCAGAAGCAGTTGGTGAGTCGCAGATACGGGAAGGCCTGGGCAGACCATATATGTTATTTCATTTCGCGATTTTGGGTTATTTCACCATTGTTGCCTTCGATCTTAGAGATTTTTGGGAGATTCTGAAGAGAGAAATCAAGAGACTTCGTTAAGGTAAGGATTTTGGATCTAAAAACATACTTCTATGATAATATTTCATGGATTGAGACTGAAATTTAAGGAATTAAAGGACTAAAAATGGAGGTTTAGGCTTGAGTTTAAGAGGGCTTAAATTGAGGATTTGAGGGGCCATTTGAACTCCGATTCTTGTGTTTTTGATATGTATGAACTCGTGGGGAGACGAGGAATCTAATGAGATGAAAATTTTTGAGTTTCGAGAAGTGGTCTCGGGACTCGGGTTTTTGTTAATTTCAGAATTTTTTGTATTTTTCGATTGTTTTTGCTTGGGCTTTGTTCCCTTAGCATATTGTGACGTATTCGTTCTGATTTTGGATAGATTCGACGCGTGTGGAGGTTGATTTGAGGAGGAAAAGGCGTTGCGAGCTAGAGATTTAAACGGTTCGAGGTGAGTAATGATTGTAAATGATGCTCTGAGGGTTTGAAACGCCAGATTGCATATCGTAGTGCTATATTGAGATGAGACACATGCTTGTTGACGAGCGTTGGGTCGTGCACTATTGGGGATTGTGACTTGGTCATTCCCAATTGATGATTTTACCGCGTATTTGACTGAAACTTATTTTCTATCATCATGATTTGGGCTGATTGTCATATTTGGGCTTTGTGCCAACTACTTCACCCCTTCGGGGATTTTTATTCCTATTTTCCTCACTGTTTTGACTTATTACTTGAACTCAGTCATGTTATTTTCCACTGTTTTACTACTCAGCCATTTTTACTCAGTTTTGATATTTAAATGATGTTTTGGGTTGAGAAGGACTATTTTACTATTGCACGAGGGGTTTGTGATGATTTTCGGACTGAGTAAGGCCGAGGGCCTAGTTGTGAGGATACACTGGTACTGATAAGAGACTGAGGGCCTGAGATACATATATACGCCACGAGGTGGCTTGATTGATATGAGGTCGAGGGCCTAGATTTGATGCCATGAGATGACTTGATATTGCACTTGGTCCGTAAAGGGCCCCTCCCGGAGTCTATACACCCCTAGTGAGCGCGGGTACCCATTGTGATGTGAGATTAAGCCCGAGGGGCTAGTATTGTTCTCTGTGATTGCCCGAGGGGCTGGTACTGATCTGAGATGTTGCCCGAGGGGCGGACTTGTTGATACTGAGCACGTGGGGCAAATTTCTATTGTTTACTTTATCCTAATTATCTGTCAATTTACCTGTTTTACTAGTTGAAAGCGGATTTTACTTGATTTTTACTAGTTTTACTGATTTTAAGTGATTTACTGCTTCATTATAGAATGCCTTGCGCTTTACGTGTTTTCTTACTTTCAGTCATTATTTACATTTGTTACTCACTGAGTTAGAGTACTCACTTTACTCCCTGCACCCTGTGTGCAGATTCAGGCGTTGCTGGTTCCGCTCCTGATTGCTTATTCCTCCAGTTCCAAGCGGCTTTCGGAGATTACAAGGTAGTTGTTAACGTCCACAGCCCCATGTCTCTACTCCTCTAGAATTTCTATTCATTTCCAAACATTTGTAGTAGTTCATGTTTTTAGCAGACTGCTATTGTGGTTAATAGATGCTCGTGACTTGTGACACTCCGGTTAGGGTTGTGCCAGGTTAGATTTCCGCTTTGA